>NC_138548.1:370627339-370804839 GCF_964273705.1 Natrix helvetica
ACCGACGGGCAAGTCACTCTCGGCCCCATCATCTGTCTCCTCCAGTCCTAGTATGCAACAAACAAAAATTGTGAGTGTTGGATGGGTTTCTACAACTAGTGTGGGAGCTGCCATTTTTTTTACATCCCTATACCTTTCCCCATATATGTGTAAAAACCAATAAAAAACTTTGTAAAAAGAAGAAGTAAATCCACTCCTTTCATCCTTTAAGATTATTTTTCATGCTTCACTCATTACAGAAGAAATTGGGGGTGTTGAAAATAAAGAACAACAAGAAAACAGTCAAGCTTAAATTACTCTTTTAAAATACTCACAGATCAAAATGCTCTGGATGAATCCAGTAACCTTTTTTCTGATATCACCCACCTTCCTGAGTGGAGATGGTCCCCTCTGGACAAGGAACACAGTCGTAGCAGCAAACTGGCTCTGCTTCTCGAGCCTTCTTGACAAATCCAGGCTGACAATTTTCTACACATTTGGACTGAGGCAGAGACTGAGAAGAAAAACAAAGGATGCCAAAGAAAATGTGTGAGAAATGGAGGCTGATATGAACATTTGCCAAGTGGTCTCTGGGCTTCACTTAGGTTCATATGAAATTTCTGACTACTTCCAAATCATTGCAAGAGTTTTAATTGGAGATAGTTTCTTCATTTAGTTACTCACTTGGGCTACTGGCACATCACATTGCAATACTATTGCAATGTGATGTGCATTTTGATCTGGCAGGAGGTCGGCAGGCTGGCGGTGCTGTAGGTGTTGGAGATCGGCAGGCCGGCGGTCAGCTGGAGAGAGAAGCTGGCAGGAGATCGGCAGGCCGGCGGCGCTGGCGGCTGGCAGGAGACTGGGCAGGAGCGCCTGCAGGAACATCGGCTCGGCCTCCTCCAGCTTCACTGCTTCCCCTCCCACTCTAGTAAGAACATCGGAGGAGCGCCGGAGGCTGTCAGCTTTGGCTGTCAGCTCTTGGCAGAAGAGCACTATGGCGCTGGAGGTCTGGCAAGAGACAGGAGGTAGGAGGCTCCTTGGCGCAGGACTAATCATCACCTGCTGACTATTTGATTTGATCTCACCACCCTACCCAAGACTTGGGCCGTTATCCCCACTGGAACTAATGACCTGTGAACATCCCCAACCAAACTGTAGCCCTGTCGGAAATGCAATCTTACCATGTACTCGAGGGCAGTCCTCATCTTACTGCGGGAGTCCCCCCTCTCGCAAGTATGGCCCCCCGCCCTCTCGAGGGCCCACCTTGATGAGGGATTTATCAATCCAGAGAGGTGGACGAAGCGCAACCTTAGGTTTTTTTTAATTAGATCTTTTATTCGTCTTTTAAGGGGTTCCAGGGCGGGGGGTGGGTTCAATTAGGCTGAGGGAGGGACTAGTGCCAGGCAGACAGGTGGGTTTAACAAGGGAGTGAGCGGAGCGATTAAGAGAAAGGGGAGTGGTGGTGTTCCAGAAGAAGGTCTTCCCATTCTAACGGTCGTGGGGAGGGGTAGGTGCGAGGGAAGGCCGAGATCTTTTAACCGGTTGGGAGACCGTGGCTGTTGGATACGGCCGGTCATTTGTCCCAACCCCCGCAATCTAGGTGGTCAGGACCTACAGAGCCAAGGCCTGAGACTGATGCTATGCAACGCCAGGTCCGTTACCAACAAAGCCCCCCTCATTAACGACTTGATCTCTGAGGGGGAGCCAGACCTGGCAGGGATAACGGAGACCTGGCTGGGCCACGAGGGAGGTCTCTCCCTCGTGGAAATGTGCCCGCCAGGCTACCATGCATTTCATCAGCCGCGGGCCCAGGGTAGGGGTGGCGGGGTAGCGGTTATCGTAAGGGAAGGCCTTGAGCGAAGAGAGTCCACTGTGCCACAGATAACCGGTTGTGAGTCCCTATGTGTGAAATGGGGCCCAGGGAGACAGTTGGGCTTGCTGGTTGTATACCTGGCTCCTCGCTATGCATCAGCGGCCCTGCCTGAGCTTCTCAAGGTGATTGCCGAGATGGCGATTGAGACCCCCAGGCTGCTAGTCATGAGGGACTTTAACCTGCCATCGGTAGGGGAAACATCTAAGGCGGCTCGGGAGTTCATGGCTTCCATGACAGCCATGGACCTGACCCAGGTAATTCAGGGCCCCACACACGAGGGAGGTCACACACTGGACCTTATTTAGTCTCCGTTAGCGGTCTAGAAGAGACGTCGGAGGCGGGTCTTGAGGTACCATCCTCGGAGGAGTTTGAGTCTGTTGCTTCTGACGATATGGACATGTTACATGGACGACTGCGAGCCACCACATGTTTACTGGACCCGTGTCCCTCCTGGCTTGTACTGGCATCCTGGGAGGTCACACGAGGCTGGCTCCAGGAATTAGTGAACGCTTCACTGAGAGAAGGGTTCTTGCCGGCCATCTTGAAAGAGGCGGTGGTGAGGCCCCTACTCAAGAAGCCTTCTCTGGACCCAGCTGAGTTAGCAAACTACCGTCCCGTCTCCAACCTTCCCTTTTTGGCGAAGGTTGTAGAGAGTGTGGTGGCGCAACAGTTCCCACGGCACTTGGAGGAAATTGATTATCTGGATCCGCACCAGTCCGGCTTCCGGCCCGGTCACAGCATGGAGACGGCTTTGGTCGCGTTGGTGGATGATCTCTGGAGGGCCAAAGATGGGGGCTGTTCCTCCATCTTGGTCCTATTAGATCTCTTGGCGGCTTTCGATACCATCGACCATGGTATCCTACTGCGTCGCCTGGAGGGGTTGGGGGTGAGGGGCACCGTTCTGCAGTGGTTCTCCTCCTACCTCTCTGATCGGGCACAATGTGTGTTGACAGGAAGGCAGAGGTTGAGCCTGAGGCTGCTCACCTGCGGCGTGCCGCAGGGGTCGGTCCTCTCGCCTCTCCTGTTCAACACATACATGAAGCCGCTGGGCGAGGTCATTCGTGGGTTCGGGGTAGATTACCACCTGTACACTGATGACACTCAGCTGTACATCTCTACCCCGGACCACCCCAGTGATGCCGTCGAAGTGATGTCCCGATGTCTGGAAGCCGTACCTATCTGGATGGGAAATAACAGACTCAAGCTCAACCCGTCCAAGACGGAGTGGCTGTGGCTACCGGCACCCCGGTTCAAACAGTTGCGCTCATCACTGGCCATTGGGGGTGAACAGCTGGCCCCCGTGGATCGGGCACGCAATTTGGGCATCCTCCTGGATGCCCGGCTGTCAATGGATGACCATGTGACAGCCGTGGCAAGGGGGGCATTTCACCAGGTTCGCCTGGTGCGCCAATTGCGTCCCCTATTGGACCGGAACGCCCTTTGCACAGTCACCCATGCGCTTGTGACGTCCCGACTGGACTACTGTAATGCTCTCTACATGGGGCTCCCCTTGAGATGCACCCGAAGGCTACAGCTGGTTCAGAATGCAGCCGTGCGGACAATTGTGGGAGCTACTAGATACTCCCACGTAACACCTCTGCTGCGCGGGCTGCAGTGGCTACCTGTGGCTTTCTGGGTGCGTTTCAAGGTGTTGGTTATCATCTTTAAAGCGCTCCATGGCACAGGACCTAGCTATTTGCGGGATCTTATCCTGTCACACACATCCCTTCGGCGATTCGCTCTCACAGGGAGGGACTCCTCTGGGTGCCGTCCACTAGGCAATGCCAGCCTTCTCTGTGATGGGCCTGACCCTCTGGAATGACCTCCCCCCGGATATCAGAACTACCACCGACCTCCGCTCCTTCCGTAAGAAGTTTAAAACCCACCTGTTCAATTTAGCGGACCTGGCCTAATACCAATTTTAGTCCCTCAAATCTGTATTGTTAAATTTTTAGGGCTATGCGTTTTAGTTGATTTTAACTTTTATTATTCTGTACAGTTGAATTTAGGTTTAATTCGCTTTTAAGGGAATATATTTAAGGGTATTTATCTTTTGTACCTGTTTTTAATGAGATGCCTGTACACCGCCCCGAGTCCCTTCGGGGAGAGGGGGCGGTCTATAAATTTTGAAAATAAATAAATAAATAAATACTAGATTTTTCTACTTAATAAAGACTGGAGGGATAGAATCGAAGAAAGATTTAAATGTTAAGTAACAACCAGTTTGTTCCTTTTCATGTCTATATTAACATGAATCTCTCCACTCTTCATGTATCCATGATTTTAATGACGATGACCTCTTCATATTAATATTTAGAATAAAATGTACTTTAAAAGAGTTAGTTTATTCTGTTAGATTTATTTAAAAAGTGGAATAAAACAGTGATGAAGAAAGTAACCTGATCAGTATTATCAGAAAATTATTCTTCTGAACTGTGTAAATCTGCAAAGTCCTTGTCTATGAAATTGGATCCTATTTAAAATACAACGGAAGAATTTATTTCATATTGTGCGTGTGTGTGTGGGCACGCGCGCGTGCATGCACAAGCGCATCAATTTATATTCAATTCAATTTAACCCTTCCTAGCTGAATAAGACTAAAATTGACTGCTCATTTTCTCGGACACCAGTGACGTGAGATGGATGTGAGATCATGAGAACATGTTGCTCAAACTGGGTTAAATCAGACATCTTTTCCTGTAGCATGCAGTGCATGACTATAAGCCTTGTCAAAAAGGGCTGTTTCTAGCTTGCTATCAGAGACAAGGTGTTTTCTGTTGAAGGACTACAATTAGGTGACACCAACTGGCATGAAAAGGTAGATCAACATTCACTATTTAAATTTTGGCCTTCCTTTTTGCTCAGAGAGACATGAGTTAGACAACAAACAAGATAAACAATTGCATTCAAGGTTTTTTCCCCCCCAGATCAAATGCTCTCTTACAACCCAAAGGCCATACCAAAGTATCATTTATTTTCAAATTGTCCCTCATTAGTTCTGATATCAGGGAGGGCTTTTTGGAAGGTGACTATCATGTTCCAGTGCTTGAGATATTAGCTAATATCTGGCCAGTCATTTTAACTAAATCTGGTCCCGTGGTGGGATTCAATTTTTTTTACTACCAGTTCTGTGGGCATGGCTTGGTGGGCATAGCAGGGGAAGGTTACTACAAAATCCCCATTCCCTTCCGATCAGCTGGGACTCGGGAGGCAGAGAATAGATGGGGACGGGACCTGTCAGAGGTAGTATTTACTTCTCTGAACTACTCAAAATTTCTGCTACCGGTTCTCCAGAACTGGTCAGAACCTGCTGAATACCACCTCTGATCTGGTCTTCTACTAAAAGCAGAAGGCCTACTGCTTCCTCCCAGTGGGGTGAAAGAGATGAATGAATAATTCTGGCAAGACATGGGCTGCTTTAAAACACCACAGATTATGGACCTGCCCTTTCAGGAGACACTATCTCCAAGCAGGACAAAATGAAGTTTATTTCCCACTGGAGTCAACAGCTCCTCCATCCATCCAGTCTTGATTCAATTCCATCAGATTCAGTCCAAACATGAACTTGGGAACTGATCAAAATAATTGTCCTCTTCTTTACTGTTTGAGAACAAGGAACAAGAAAATGTGAGATTACTAGCACTGGAGATCCCCTATCATCTGTTTTATGGAAACACAAAATTGCAGTTGGAACACAAAAGGGCCATGATCTGCATCCAAAATGAATAATCATCCAGCATCCCATGTTGATATGGCTGAATCAGTTTCAAACTGGGGTCCATATTATAGCATTATAGAAGGACACTTTAGTCATTAGTACTGAAATCTTGCAAGTTGTCTAATAGAACAACATCTCTACTTCTCCCCACATTCAGTTCTTAGTGAGAGTCATCCTCCTTGGTGACCAGACTTAGCCTAGTTGAAATTAGTCTTCAAGCTTTGGGAAACCGAGAAAATGTGCCAATAGTTTACCTACCTTATGGAGCATCTTCAGCTTTGAAAGAATATCCTGGTTGATGACAAATCTCTGTCTTTCAAAACTCGCTAGTGGCCTTCGGATAAGATACCTCTTGGGATCAACCACCCAGAGTGTGATGTCCAGATCTGCTGCTATATCTCCATTTTGATCCAAGTACAGTTTCATCTGAGAAATATTGCAAAACTCGTTCTTCTCCAGAAAGGGGTGGAACTAGAATGAAGACATCCAGGAATTTTAAAAGTAGAAGACTTGGTTTGTTCTTCCATGTGGTCTTTTCACATTGGAATCTTCCTTCTTAACTTGGAAATATTCTTACTTCGGAGCTATCTCACTACATATCAAGCACTTTCTTAGAAAGTGAAAAACAAATGCTTATCAAATATGGATAATATATATTGATAAAATATAATTGTAAAAAATGTAAATTAAAAAGATCATTATAAAATAGGTCACCAAAAAATTACCGTATTTTTGGAGTATAAGATGCACCTTTTTCCCTCAAAAAAGAGGGTGAAAATCTGGGTGCATCTTATACACTGAATATAGCATTTTTGGCCTCCTGAAACCCTGCCCCCTTTGCAAAAATGGCCTTTAGGAGGTTTGTAGAGTGCTCCTGGGGGCTGGGGAGGGCAAAAATGAGCAAATAATGGGCCGTTTTGGCTTGTTTTTGCCCCCCCACCCACCCCAGGAGCACTCTATAAGCCTCCTAAAGGCTATTCATGCCCCCCTTTTTTGACAAAAAACAGGCCAGTTTTCATTAAAAATGGGCTTTTGGGGGGAGGTCTGCAGAGTGCAAGACCTTTTTTAAAAAAATTGCCTCTTAAAATCTTGGTGCGTCTTATGCTCTGAAAAATATGGCAAACAAACAAACATATGATGAGATTATTCATAATCTCCTTTGAAACAACAGGGTGATTTCCAAGAAGCATTGATTTATCAAAGTAGTTTTCAGGGTAATCTTCCCTTCTCCAGAAGGGAAACAGAGCCACATGAGCTAACTTTATTTCATTGGAAGACTACATTAAAAGAATCTTGCCCATGCTAACAGTTCCAAACTGGTGGGGAAGGTAAGTGAATCCCACCGCTAATTATTACACTTCCTTAATAAATTGTAAAGATCCTGGTGAAATAATTTGATTTCAGCAAAGTATTAATAAAACGCTTCCTGATGTGATGATTAGAAACCTAGTTAAACGAGGGCTGGATTGTGATGATTAAACTGACAAAGCATATACAAGGTAAAAAGTTTACAGCATTAATCACAAACCAATACATACAGGATGTCAACCCTGAAGCTGACCTGATTGAACCCATCTTGGAGCTTCAGTATTGCCATGCTGGAGCAAGGGATAGGAAGTGGGGATTAGAGATAGCTGGGGCTGTGTAGTCAAAATAAAATACTTTTCACACCTGGCCAGAGGAAGGAGGAGTGATGTCACCAGACCTGTGGATGTTACCACGATTGGGCCATGTGACTGATTGTTTGGGTTTGAGGCAGTGGTGAAATTCAATTTTTTTTACTTCCAGTTCTGTGGGCATGGCAGAGGAAGGATACTGCAAAATCCCCATTCCCACCCACTCTGGGGCCAGCCAGAGGTGGTATTTGCCAGTTCTCTGAACTACTCAATTTTTCTGCTACCGGTTCTCCAGAGCCTGTCAGAACCTGCTGAATTTCACCCCTGGTTTGAGGGGAAAACCTTTACTTTTAATTAGGTGAAAACCAAGGGCCCTCCCAGAGTTGGTTTTCACCAGATATGTGCCAATTTGATATTTCCAATAAAGCTATTCTTTGAGGAACTTAACCTGCCTTGGAGTTGTTGCTTGCAATGGATCTATTATTTGGAACCCTGGCACAGGAGTTTATTTGAAACTCCATGCATTCTTTTTAAAATTAGCATCAAGTTACATATGTCATGATGGAATATTATTCTGTGAGTGATTAGATTGGCCAAACCTGTTGGCCTTTTGTAGAAAAAGTAGAGTGAGATTGGGGCTCCTTTTTCCAATGGATTCTTTCTCCAAAGGAATTATATCTGATGGATCCTTATTGGGACCCCATACCTGCCATGGCTCCAGTCCCAGACCTGCGATCCTCTCTTTGCCATTTTTACTTCTCTTTGTGAATCGGTTGAAATACGCAGCATTCAAGGCATTGGCTAGAGTCTTAATGACACTATAAATTGTGTGGTCATTTGCTATTTCATTTTTGTTTTGGATTCCCAGTGGTGCTTTCTGGGTGCATCTTCTCCGGCCTTTGACAGAGAAGAGATGCTTAGAAAACAAACAGTGAAAAGACTGGTCTTGAAATTGGGGATCTACAAAAAACTTTGGTTGAAAGGCATCATCTTTCGGTCTTTTATTCTCCTGAAAAGCAAAGGTCACAATACTATGGACGTATTTGAATAGATCATAGTAACTAATTTGCCAAGTAACAAAGAGTGTCATAATCCAGATTTTTTTCCCAATGGGTCTTGGCATACCTTCAAGTGCTAACTGGAAATAAAGAAGTCTGTCCAACCAGGAATGATGTTCTATAAACTGAACGTAGACATTGACTTGTCTCCACTTAGAGATTGCCTCCCTGATGGGTGCAGTATCTCTAGTTGTTGAGAATCGTTGGGATAGAACAACACAAATCCCTTTCCTGACCAGCATAGGAGTCAAGGTCCTCATGAAATTCTCTCCATTTTCAGTGTCTGAAGAAAAGAGACCAATCAAAGTCCACCTGAAATGGACAAGCAGTTGGACAATTCCTGGGTACTGTACCCCTAGTTTGGGGTGGGTCCGGTGGAAAAATGGGAATTGACTTTTATCACTCAGAGCCTCTGAAACAAATTCGTGACTGATCTGAAAAAGTGGTGAATAATGCTGTGTAATATTTGGTGTTAAGTAAAATATTGGTTTTTAATAAATCCAACTTGATTTCCATAAATATATTAGAATAGTTTATTGCTGATTAGCAATTAGGTCATTTCAAGATATTGAGTATAAAACACAGAACATATAACAAGACGATATATAAAACAAAAAAGAAAATTACACTAAAAATAGTAAGAATAGAGAGAATCATGTCCCTGTATCATTCCTACAATTTACCAAAATGAGATCCACATAGTATATGCAGATGTGAACTAAAAGAAAGGACCATATCATGTGCAATTTTTGAATTCTGAGAAAAAAGGAATATATTGTTTTAGTATAAGGATTCCAACAGGTTGTTGGTCTAATGTGCAGTCCAAGAAATGTATCTTTCTAATTCTTATACAATTTCAATAATACATATGCTACGTCTTCTATTCCTGGATCTCTGTAAATATTGTGATCATTTTAAGAGAGATGATTAGATCTTCCATATTTAACCATTGCGTACAGCTTGTGAAATGTTGTTCCAGGAAATACTGCCCTAAGTTCTTTAGACATTTCTGCATTTAAAATCTTGACAATTTAGTAGTTAATTTGGATTGGCTGATCAAGTTGATGTGCCACAATTTCTCTTAGTGTGGCTATATCTTTCTCTGCTTTGATATCCTAATTCTTTCTGCAGCAATCGTTTTGCCTTCCTCTTCAGTTGTACAAGAAACAGGGAGACTACAGCTCCTAACATAATTTGTCAGCTGTATAATCCCAGAAGTCTTTGCTTGAATTTTGGTCTGTTGTAACAGATTCAATTTTGGGAGTCTTGTCAGTTTCCATAGCTTTAATTTTACACCAATAATTATAAACCTTGATTTTACACAAAGGTCACATTTTATAAATTCCTGCTTTAGTTCTGAGAACAGCAACTGAAATACTTTTATCCACCCACAAAATATTTCTGCCATGCTGTGATGTGGGGTTTATTCTGGAAGTTGTAATCCCAAAGCTCAGCTCAGTATAGGACAGAGAGGTAATCTTGGCATTACATGTTATATGAAACTGGAAGTACTTTTTAAAAAAAAAAATCAAGCTAGAAATTCACAAATTCTCTGGCTATAAATGACCTAAATGGAACGTTGTTAAATTTTTATATTGGCTCACCTTTCAATCTCCATTTATCACATCAATTTCCAAACAGCATAACTTTTCACTTTGATTTATTATTAATCAGAAAATTATTATGAGACAAGGGTTCTTAACAGCCTACTTAATGCAACTAGCACGTATTATAATAATATGATTGTGGGTGTTCCATCACTGGATTTTTTAAGAAGAGACTGGACAGCCATTTGTCTGAAAAGGTATAGGGTATCCTGCTTGAGCAGGGGAATGGACAAGAAGACCTCCAAGGTCCCTTCCAAGTTGATGATATTCTGTATTCTATTGTATCATTGGCATATATCAAGTTACTGTGTGTATTTAAGGTCTGAGATATGTGCACTTTGGGATCCTTGATTAATCCTGCTGGGTTATTGATGTTTTGACCTGATAACAGTGGTTCAACTATGCATCCTTTTCTTACTCATTGTTGAGTACCAGTCCTTCTTCTCATGGCTCCTTTGAGCCCACTCTCAAATACATACTTGTAGAAAGACGTTGAACAGGGCCAAAAGTCTGGGTTCCATTTCAAGGTTAATCAATTTTATCCATAAATTTCTCTGTTTAATATGTCAAATGTTGCACTAAGATTTATAAAGGCAGCAAATATTTTGTAATTAGACAGCTCAAGGCAAAGCGATTGTAGATTTCCTCTGTCTGAAGCCTGCTTGTGCTTCTGCAAGAACTGAATCTTGGAATCTACCCATTCTCAACTCTAATCAAGAGGAACCTAGTATATACTTTAGCCACAATATCTGTTAGACTAACTGGCCTGTAATTGCTAGGCTCCTTTTTGTTTCTTTCCTTATATGTAGAAAATACTATTGCCATCTTCTACACAACTTACACTCTACAAGTGCAAATTAACTTGCCAATACAGGGCCCAAGCAGTTGAGCTTTTTTTTTAATAGTTTGACAGAAGACAGTTCTATCCAAGTATGTATCAGGCTTCTATGATGAATTTGATCAGGAAAATGTTAGGTTGAAAACAAGTTGACGTGTTGGCTAATATGTTTGTAATTAGTTAATTCATTAACTAATGAATTAGTTAATAAGTTATGTGGTTCCTATAAATACATAAAACATATACCTATTATCAATTGTAGGTAAGATAATCCATTGGGACTCTTCATGAATCTGGAATTTGAACACTGTTAAAAATCGTATTTTGGTTAAGATTATGTTCCACATAAGAGATTCCCATTACACCTTCCTTTTGTACAGAAGACCATGTGATTGGAACCAGAACTTCTCATGTTCACAAGTGTTTGACAGAAGACCCTGAAGTAGCAGGTACGATGTCATGAGAGGATAGGTCTGATTTGATCCTTGCTAATCTCCCCACTATGAACACCAATCCCCAGCAATGACACCAGGAATGGCCATGGTGAAAAGCAGCTCTGGAATTCTTAACAGAAAATATAGTTGAATCTATCGCTCACCCATCATCACTCATTCTGCCAGATATGCAAAACAAACCTGTGGGACTTTGTAGGTGCCTACTAATGTTGACAGCTGGATGGAGATATCCCTTCTAGCTGCATCAAGAAGAGCCAAGAGGTTGTCCTTCCTTCCACAGCTGTAGTTGGGAACATTGGTCTTTCCAGTAGACAACATGTCCAGCAAGGCATCTGAAGTGCCAAATGTGTTAAAATAGTTGTCAAGGATGTTGTAACCAAGTGTGAGATTTCGCAGGAGCCTTACATTCTTGTTGACCACTTGAACATTGAAAATGAAGCATAGTAATTTTGACTTGTCCAAAGATAAGCTAATGTGAAAAAAGTTTATGTTATTATCCTCAACAGCAATAACAAAATGCATTTTCAATTTAATCCCCTTCAATTCCATTAAATATTCTGAATCTTAAGCAGATACTGATCCAAAACCAGAGGAAAACTCAGCATTTTATTTTAATGAGTATTAGGAAAATGGCATGGTGATTCTTTTCCACTAAGAATCACAAATTCATCCTTATTTGGTAATACTAATTTTCATATGCCCAGTAATCAGTATATCAAATCATTCAGTCATTAAAGTGATACCAGAATTTTTTAAAAAGAGGAAGTTTTATAAGGGATCTTGAAAAGCAGTCCACAAAATAACCCTCTATTCTATAAATTATAACCATTTCAATCAAATCTTTTAACATAAGTCATTTTAAACATATTAAAATGATGAACTCAGGATTCAACAAGGAGAGGAAAACAATCTGGACTTCTTTCAGTTTTTTTCTGCATCATATTTGGATTTCAGTGTCTTCCACAAAATAAGACAAAGATAGAAGCCATGGAAACTAAAACGATTAGTAAATTAGACAGCTCCTGTAATATAGTAGTAAGTGAAAAAAAAAGGGGGGAAGTGTTAGAACTGCAAATGGAAAGAATGCAACTCCATCTCACTGAATGACTTACGAGTCAAAATTCGTATAAGGAGCCGTGTTGAAAGGCAATCTTATACTTGATAATTTTCTCCCAGTGATGACTATGCCAATGAGATGGTCTCCTGGCTTGTAATAGCTCCATGGTTTTATTCCATCCTGCTTTTGAAAACTCAGCAGGCACTTCATTCTAGGTTTTCCAGAGACTGGCTGGGACACCGGCAGCATCAGAAACAGAAACAGGAGGTCCATAATTCAAGAAGAATAAGAGTTAGAAGAATTCAAAGCACTCTTGCTAGACAGAAATGCCAGGGTCTTTCCTGATTCAGAAAGAGACAAACTGAGCTTCACATGGAAAGGAGAGAAAGGTACCTTCAAGGAGACAGATCATGCCTGTCTCAAAACCTGTGTCACACAAAGTGTGATCTGAGGCATTTATTCTTTTCTGGGGCAAGATCCCTTCTATGTTTCTTCATTCTGATGTTTATTTCAAATACAGTGATTGCAAAAGCAAAGAGGTCTCAAAGACCTGGAGGTGATGATTACAATGAAAAACAACTTCTCCCCTGGGTACCTGAAATTTCACAGGACTCCATGTGTGGAGGAGTTGGTGAAAAATGGTGAAAAATCACAGACACGGACAGTTGGGGAAACTATTCTATAGTGGTTGTGGTTCTTCCTGTCAGGATATGTCCAGAAATTGATGCTGGAGGAAGATAGTTCCACATCCAGGAAACTGACTTCTACTGTCTTTCAATGTGGCATTTTGCCTCCAGAGATTGATGGGGAAAGATGTCAGAATATTCATGAACTGGAATAGGACATAGCAACAGGTCAGCCATTGGGGAGTGGCTGGAATAGGACATAGTGACAAGGTCAGCCAATGTATAGTCATGGCAACTGGGTCAGCCAATGAGAACTATTTGGTGACTGAGAGCCATGCCAGACGGCTTGGAGTCTGGGCGTGGCTTAACTCTGTAGCTCTGAGTCTGTGCAAGAGAACTAATCTGGTCTGCTGCTGAACTGAAACTGAATACCATGTTCTCTCCTCTGCCTTTGAGCCAGCTCTTGGTATTGTGTATATTACTTCATGTGTTATTATGCATATAAAGAACTTCATGAATCAGTTATCTGTGTGTGCTTTCTGGATTTGATTTCTGCAACAAACTCTGACAAAAGTCACCGTGAGCTATGGAGTTTAGTGATGCTCTACTTTGGTGCCTTTCTACTGCATCGTTTAAATTGGGGGAAAGCTTTAGGGTGGATAGAATTTTATGTTGTTAATGGCATTCTATGTATTCTTCTTCCATGTTCATGTAAGACACTGAGATCCTTTATATTCTGAAGTTTTCTATTTTATTACATAAACAGTGGCCTGTGAGTCAATTATGGTGGTCCCACACCATGCTGAATATTATGACCTACATTCATTCACACCCACCAACCTAGAAACTTCTTTGGGGGCAATTGGTGGCCTTTCTTCTGCTTGATTGGACATGCTCAGTGGTGTGGGGGCCCTTCCCCTCTCTGAGACTCTCTAAGGCTGTTTGTGAACCCTCCCCGCTTCCCAAAACTCCCACCAAATGCTTAGAAGGTGCTGTCATAAAAATATCCCGACAAAAAACAAAGGGAAACCACAAGCAACCACAAGTAATATATCTTACTTTAAGATCAGAGGTTTATTGTTTCATGAGCAATTTGGAACATGAATAGCCAACATAGCATTACTTACATTAACAACATTGCAATAAGGTTCACTGATATAGCTGAATCCAGCAAGGATTAGCTATGGCCAGTGGCCCTGAACTCTTCCCAAGACATTCTTTTTATACTTTTCTGCACGCATTTCACAACTTCCTTCCTTGTTCTGTCTTACTGACAGACAGTCTCCACATACACCTGTGTACATTTGAAGGTCTAAGAAACTTGTTACTTTCAGTTCCTTATTTCCCACCGTCTCATTCTTCCTGCTCTAAATACACTATATTGCCAAAAGTATTCGCTCACCTGCCTTTACTCGCATATGAATTTACTGTAAGTGACATCCCATTCCTAATCCATAGGGTTCAATATGACGTCGGTCCACCCTTTGCAACTATAACAGCTTCAACTCTTCTGGGAAGGCTGTCCACAAAATTCAGGAGTGTATTTATGGGAATGTTTGACCATTCTCCCAGAAGCGCATTTGTGAGGTCACACACTGATGTTGGATGAGTTTACGTGGCCTACCAGTTCGTGGATGAGTTGCTGTCGTTCCAAAACACTTCCACGTTCTTATAATACAGCTGACAGTTGACTGTGGAATATTTAGGAGCGAGGAAATTTCACGACTGGATTTGTTGCACAGGTGGCATCCTATCACAATTCCATGCTGGAATTTACTGAGCTCCTGAGAGGACCTATTCTTTCACAAATGTTTGTAAAAACAGTCTGCATGCCTAGGTACTTGCTTTTATACACCTGTGGCCATGGAAGTGATTGGAACACCTGATTCTGATTATTTGGGTGGGTGAGCGAATACTTTTGGCAATATAGTGTATATCCATACAAGTTCAAACTTTGCAGAAAAAGCAGCACAAAAGTCAGAGACAAGTCAGCACATTAGAAATATGTTTGGTAAGTTTTGCAATTATGTTAGTTTAAAACTTTGAGTTCAGTGAGCCCTGCAAGCTCACTCCTAGGCCTATTACTATCTGCAACTTTCCAATGGATACTTTTCTCCCCTCACAGTGCAATTGAGAATCCGATTATGCTTACTATATCTGGATACCTGGTTGGGGGGATTACATTCTTATCTGGGGAGTGGGGCATTGATATGTACGCTTTGGCCTATGAGGAGGAACTGGAGAGTTGAGTGATGGGGACCTGAGGGAATAGGCAGGACTATCCTGACTGTGATGGGCAGAGGGTGGGCAGAGGGTGGACCGTATACCCATCGGGTCCAGTAGTTTAAAGTAGTCCCAGTTTACAGCCCTTAGCTTCAACTCTCAATCCCTGGCTAAAGAGCCATGGTGATGCAGTGGTTAGAATGCAGTACTGTAGGTTAACTCACTGCTCAATCAGGAGTTTGATTATGAGCAGCTCAAGGGTGACTCAACCTTCCATCCTTCCAAGATTGGTAGAATGGTAGGACCCAGATTGCTGGGGACAATATGCTGACTCTGTAAACTGCTTAGAGAAGGCTGTGAAGCACTATGAAGTGGTATATAAGTCTAAGGGCTATTGCTATTGCTACCAGATCCTTGGTTGCTTTGGGTTTATCAGGTAGAAAGCAGAATACCTGCAGTAGATGCATATTCCCATCACCCAAAGGCTCCCACCCTTTCTCACCTGCTTAAAATACACAGTGTAAGGACCTGCCCCAGCTGGTCCCCAAGGAAAGCAAACTCAATGGAGTTTAATCAAAATAACTTTTACTGAGAGATAGTAGATGCAGAAAAGTCAGCTGGAATCTAAAGGTCCCACACAAGGCGCAAAGCAATTCTTTCGTTTTCCCCAAACCCAACCACTTTGACCAGTCCACCGGCAGCCAATAGGATGCCACAGAGATGTTATGAGGAAACTGAGGTGCTGAGTAGATAACAGGTTACGCTCAGGGCACGACGGCTTTGGAACCAGGCTGGAACCAGCTGGGAAGGAGTCTGTTTCTTTGGTGAAGACAGTTCCCCTCCCTAATTCCCAGTTACAGCAAAAGCAAAAACATGCAAGGAATGCCAGAAACCTCCCTTCCCCTCCCTCCAACATAATGGCAGGAACCTGCATGGTGGACCTGAATGGTGGACACACAGCTTTTAAGGCCTCCACCACAGGCTCCCAAATGCTTCCATCTTTCCTACTTTCACATTGCAGCCTCTGATATATACATGCACTGGAGGTGGGTTATTCCCAGTTCAGCCTGGGCCAGGTGAACCAGTAGTGGCAGGGGCGGGAGACTCTGCCACCCACCCTGATGCTTCTGTGCATCTGCAAAAGCATCACATGCGACCATGAGCAAGCGCGAGCACGATCAAACCAGTAGAGCCGGGATCTGCAATGCACCTCTGACATACACTGTTAGCCAAAGTCAGGGGAAATTGCTCAAATTATTTCTTAAAAGAAGTCAGGATCATGGGCAGTTTCTGAACACCAAATTTCTCTGAATGATTTTCACAAATTTCTTCCTATCAAGATTTATTGTGATGAAAGGGAAGAGAGTAAAAAGATTCCGATCGTGCAACCATTTCTGATTTAGGAACATAAAATTCGGATTTTCTTTGACCCCAGCATAGTAAGTGGAAATAATTAATATTTTCATTCAACTACAAGGGACTTCTACAATTCTTTACAATATCATAATGGTGTTATGTTTTTACATTTATTCTGGCTGTAACCTGCTCCTTTGTGTTCAGGTCTGGTCTCAGAATGATAATGTAACACTTAGGGATGAAGATGCAACCCAACAGACCAGCACTGGAGGCCAGGATAGAGAAAACCTGCACAGCCACCATGTATTTCCCTTTGGTGCTCAGGTAGGTGCTGAAGGTGATCAGTTTGGCTTCATTGAAAGCCCCAGGGAGATTCCTAGCCAGGAAAGCCACCGTGAAGCAGATGGCAGCCAAAAAGCCCATATAACTGAGGGTGTGTAGAACATGACAACAGAGCCTTCATTGCATTGCAGGATGATCTTTCCAGGCTGGGAGTATAAGTCAGATTCAGGGACTGAGGGAGAAACTCCAAGCCAGATGATGCTGAACATGGTTTGTCGGAGAAGGCAGGTGACTTTCCTTGGTTGACCAATGAAGAGAAAAGAAAACAAGAAGCAAAGCATGAGGGAAACCTGCTATAAAAGTGTCTCCTATAGAACACTCCTCACCAGAAGTCAAAAAGATTCTTGAGCATCTCCTTCCAAAAAAACTGGAACAAGAAGCTGAGCGAGAGGAAGCCACAATGAGGATGAAACTTGATCTGGAGTTCAACTAAATGGAGATGGCTGAGAAAAGGCACATCAGGAGAAAGAGAAGGAGCACCAACACCTGTTAGGGCAGTACCCAAACCTCAGTGGTATGAAATTCCACTGAATTCAAAAAGAACTGGGAAAGAGATGATGTTGAGACATTCCTAACTAACGTTGAAGATGTCTGACAAGCTGAGAGTACTACAAAGCCCACAATATGGCCCCTATTTGCCTTCTCTTGCTTAACCCATATATTAGCTAATCTGAGTGTTCTAAGGAAGGAGGACAAACACAAATATTAATTATTAATTAATTTATTTCATGTTTTCATTTAATTAATCTTACACTCTTGTTATTTTTATTTCATCTGGTTTTAAAACCCAATTGCAAGGGAACACATGCAAAGGAAGCTTACAAACCAATAATAATTGTAATAAGTAATGACATGATATGAATCCAAGAAACAATTTCATTATCAGTTTCCTATTTTTATCATTAAGTGTTCCTTAGTGTTTAGCTCTGGTCGCAGGAGAATAATGTAGCACTTGGGGAAGAAGATGCAGCCCAATAGCCCAGCACCAGAGGCCAAGATGGAGAAGACCTGCACAGCCACCATATATTTCCCTTTGGTGCTAAGATAAGTGGGCAGGAAGGAGATCCAGACACTGCAGAAGACCAGCATGCTAAAGGTGATTAATTTAGCTTCATTGAAAACCCCAGGGAGGTTCCTGGCTAGGAAAGCCACCGTGAAGCAAACAGCAGCGAGGAAACCCATGTAGCTGAGGACAACATAGAACATGGTGACAGAACCTTCACTGCATTGAAGGATGATCTGTCCAGGCTGGGAGTGCAGGTCAGAATCAGGGAAAGGGGGAGAAACTCCTAACCAAAGGGCACAAATGAAAAACTGAACACCAGAACAAGAAAAGATGATGGAATTGGCCAAGGTCTTCCCCAACCATCTTTTCACTCGGTTTCCAGGTTTCGTTGCCAGGAAGGCCAATACCACTGTGATCGTTTTTGCTAACAAAGAAGACACAGCTACTGAGAAGACAATGCTAAACACTGTTTGTCGGAGAAGGCAGGTGGCTTTTCTTGGTTGTCCAATGAAGAGAAGAGGAGACAAGAAGCAAAGCAGGAGGGAGCCCAGGAGGATGTAGGAGAGGTCCCGGTTGTTGGCTTTGACAATGTGTGTTTCTCGGTATTTAATGAATGTGATTAAAACAAAGCCTGTGGTTAGAAACAAGACTAGGGCAAAACAGACCAAGATGATGGCCAGATGTTCCTCGTAGGCCAGGAAGGTTATTCGTTTAGAGATACATCGCAGTCGGTTCTCAGTTGAATATTGATCATCTGGGCACTTGGTGCATTTTTCAGTATCTGGGATAACAGAAAATAATCTTTATTTTATAGTCTCAACTTTTCAATTTCACCATTTGTCTGAAATGGTATAGTCTCCTGTTCCTACAGGGGTTTGCATTAGAAGACCTCCAAGATCCCTTCCAATTCTTTTATTTTGTTAAATATTGAGCGATTAATGGAATGATTGATTGTTGTACCTTTTGGCCTGGAGGGTAAATTATTTTGAGTGAGCAAGAGTTATTGATCTGAAACTATTTTTGAAATCTCAAGGTTTCAGATGTTCCCAATGAAGGTAAAAATTAATGGACACTTCCAATCTAACAAGTAGAAGAGATATTTCCACTGACAGAAGTAAATACACCAAGGATGACTTCCAGTTCCTGACGACAACGGACGTGTTGTCCACCGCTCATCTCCCTGGCTGGCTCCGTAAGGAGCACAGGGGGCCCTGGAGGGGCTCTCTGCCGAAGGGCAGCTTGCTGAAGCCCCCCGGAATTGGTGGCAGCCGGTGGGGGTGCTTTTCAGCTTCGCCTAGGAGCCAGGGAGCGGAGGGGGGATGAGGGACAGCATTGCGCTGTCCGCCCTTTTGCCGAATGGATCCGGAGGAGAGAGCATATCTGGAGAAATGCAGCTGGATCCTGGTGGTAGGGGACCCATCCTGAACTATCTGATCGTTTAAAAGAAAAGCAGCAGATTTTTGTAAGTTCTATGTTCAACCTATTTGAATGGAGATTAGAGGGGGGTGTTTCTTTCTTCTACCTCCCCCCTCAGATTAAGCGGCGTTTGAACAATCTCTCTTAGAAGAGAGAGAACAGAAGCTGTCCCATCACTTCAGCTAGCCAACGGGGATAGATCTTTATCACAACTGCTAGTAATGACTGTGGAGCTGTTTTTCCTTTAAAAGCTTTGATAAGAGATATCCGTTTTCTTTCTCCCTGTGGAAAGAGGAGCCAAGATGGCTCCCGCCCTACTCTGTTTGTTTACTTATAAATGAAGTCTGCCCTTTGAAACTACCTTCAGTCTTATTACCCTCTCTGAGGGAAACTGAGACCCCTCCCTGAATGTGGCTCTTCTGAACTTTGACTATTTGATATCCTTCATTTGGTTCGCCTCGGTGCCTTGGAACTGTGAACTGTCGCTTTCGGCCTTGTTTTGCATTTTGGGATCAGCACAGCTGCGCAATCCCCGGATGCCATCTTCCTGACTTACATCTCTGAATTTTAAACAAATGGGGCCTAAGAAGCCACCGACGGGCAAGTCACTCTCGGCCCCATCATCTGTCTCCTCCAGTCCTAGTATGCAACAAACAAAAATTGTGAGTGTTGGATGGGTTTCTACAACTAGTGTGGGAGCTGCCATTTTTTTTACATCCCTATACCTTTCCCCATATATGTGTAAAAACCAATAAAAAACTTTGTAAAAAGAAGAAGTAAATCCACTCCTTTCATCCTTTAAGATTATTTTTCATGCTTCACTCATTACAGAAGAAATTGGGGGTGTTGAAAATAAAGAACAACAAGAAAACAGTCAAGCTTAAATTACTCTTTTAAAATACTCACAGATCAAAATGCTCTGGATGAATCCAGTAAACTTTTTTCTGGTATCACCCACCTTCCTGAGTGGAGATGGTCCCCTCTGGACAAGGAACACAGTCATAGCAGCAAACTGGCTCTGCTTCTCGAGCCTTCTTGACAAATCCAGGCTGACAATTTTCCACACATCTGGACTGAGGCAGAGACTGAGAACAGAAACAAAGGATGCCAAAGAAAATGTGTGAGAAATGGAGGTTGATATGAACATTTGCCAAGTGGTCTCTGGGCTTCACTTAGGTTCATATGAAATTTCTGACTACTTCCAAATCATTGCAAGAGTTTTAATTAGAGATAGTTTCTTCATTTAGTTACTCATTTGGGCTACTGGCACATCACATTGCAATACTATTGCAATGTGATGTGCATTTTGATCTGGCAGGAGGTCAGCAGGCTGGCGGTGCTGGAGGTGTTGGAGATCGGCAGGCCGGCGGTCAGCTGGAGAGAGAAGCTGGCAGGAGATCGGCAGGCCGGCGGTGCTGGCGGCTGGCAGGAGACCGGGCAGGAGCGCCTGCAGGAACATCGGCTCGGCCTCCTCCAGCTTCACTGCTTCCCCTCCCACTCTAGTAAGAACATTGGAGGAGCGCCGGAGGCTGTCAGCTTTGGCAGCTCTTGGCAGAAGAGCACTATGGCGCTGGAGGTCTGGCAAGAGACAGGAGGTAGGAGGCTCCTTGGCGCAGGACTAATCAGCACCTGCTGACTATTTGATTTGATCTCACCACCCTACCCAAGACTTGGGCCGTTATCCCCACTGGAACTAATGACCTGTGAACATCCCCAACCAAACTGTAGCCCTGTCGGAAATGCAATCTTACCATGTACTCGAGGGCAGTCCTCATCTTACTGCGGTAGTCCCCCCTCTTGCAAGTATGGCCCCCCGCCCTCTCAAGAGCCCACCTTGATGAGGGATTTATCAATCCAGAGAGGTGGACGAAGCGCAACCTTAGGGGTTTTTTAATTAGATCTTTTATTCGTCTTTTAAGGGGTTGCAGGGCGGGGGGTGGGTTCAATCAGGCTGAGGGAGGGACTAGTGCCAGGCAGACAGGTGGGTTTAACAAGGGAGTGAGCGGAGCGATTAAGAGAAAGGGGAGTGGTGGTGTTCCAGAAGAAGGTCTTCCCATTCTAACGGTCATGGGGAGGGGTAGGTGCGAGGGAAGGCCGAGATCTTTTAACCGGTTGGGAGACCGTGGCTGTTGGATACGGACGGTCATTTGTCCCAACCCCCGCAATATAGGTGGTCAGGACCTACAGAGCCGGGGCCTGAGACTGATGCTATGCAACGCCAGGTCCGTTACCAACAAAGCCCCCCTCATTAACGACTTGATCTCTGAGGGGGAGCCAGACCTGGCAGGGATAACGGAGACCTGGCTGGGTCACGAGGGACCTCCCTCGTGGAAATGTGCCCGCCAGGCTACCGTGTATTTCATCAGCCGCGGGCCCAGGGTAGGGGTGGTGGGGTAACGGTTATCGTAAGGGAGGGCCTTGAGTGAAGAGAGTCCACTGTGCCACAGATAACCGGTTGTGAGTCCCTATGTGTGAAATGGGGCCCAGGGAGACAGTTGGGTTTGCTGGTTGTATACCTGGCTCCTCGCTATGCATCAGCGGCCCTGCCCGAGCTCCTCGAGATGGTCACCGAGATGGCGATCGAGACCCCCAGGCTGCTAGTCATGGGGGACTTTAACCTGCCATCGGTAGGGGAAACATCCGAGGCGGCTCGGGAGTTCATGGCTTCCATGACAGCCATGGACCTGACCCAGGTAATTCAGGGCCCCACACATGAGGGAGGTCAGACACTGGACCTTATTTAGTCTCCGTTAGCGGTCTAGAAGAGACGTCGGAGGCGGGTCTTAAGGTGCCATCCTGGGAGGAGTTTGAGTCTGTTGCTTCCGACGATATGGACAAGATACGTGGACGACTGCGAGCCACCACATGTTTACTGGACCCGTGTCCCTCCTGGCTTGTACTGGCATCCTGGGAGGTCACACGAGGCTGGCTCCAGGAATTAGTGAATGCTTCACTGAGAGAGGGGTTCTTGCCGGTCGTCTTGAAAGAGGCGGTGGTGAGGCCCCTACTCAAGAAGCCTTCTCTGGACCCAGCTGAGTTAGCAAACTACTGTCCCATCTCCAACCTTCCCTTTTTGGCGAAGGTTGTAGAGAGTGTGGTGGCGCAACAGTTCCCACGGCACTTGGAGGAAATTGATTATCTGGATCCGCGCCAGTCCGGCTTCCGGCCCGGTCACAGCATGGAGACGGCTTTGGTCGCGTTGGTGGATGATCTCTGGAGGGCCAGAGATGGGGGCTGTTCCTCCATCTTGGTCCTATTAGATCTCTCGGCGGCTTTCGATATCATCGACCATGGTATCCTACTGCGTCGCCTGGAGGGGTTGGGGGTGAGGGGCACCGTTCTGCGGTGGTTCTCCTCCTACCTCGCTGATCGAGCACAATGTGTGTTGACAGGAGGGCAGAGGTCGAGCCTGAGGCTGCTCACCTGCGGCGTGCCGCAGGGGTCGGTCCTCTCGCCTCTCCTGTTCAACACATACATGAAGCCGCTGGGCGAGGTCATTCGTGGGTTCGGGGTAGATTACCACCTGTACGCTGATGACACTCAGCTGTACATCTCTACCCCGGACCACCCCAGTGATGCCGTCGAAGTGATGTCCCGATGTCTGGAAGCAGTACCTATCTGGATGGGAAATAACAGACTCAAGCTCAACCCGTCCAAGATGGAGTGGCTGTGGCTACCGGCACCCCGGTTCAACCAGTTGCACCCATCACTGGCCATTGGGGGTGAACAGCTGGCCCCCGTGGATCGGGCATGCAATTAGGGCGTCCTCCTGGATGCCCGGCTGTCAATGGATGACCATGTGACAGCCGTGGCAAGGGGGGCATTTCACCAGGTTCGCCTGGTGCGCCAATTGCGTCCCCTATTGGACCGGAACACCCTTTGCACAGTCACCCATGCGCTTGTGACGTCCCGACTGGACTACTGTAATGCTCTCTACATGGGGCTCCCCTTGAGATGCACCCGAAGGCTACAGCTGGTTCAGAATGCGGCCGCGCGGACAATTGTGGGAGCTACTAGATACTCCCACGTAACACCTCTGCTGCGCGGGCTGCACTGGCTACCTGTGGCTTTCCGGGTGCGTTTCAAGGTGTTGGTTATCATCTTTAAATCGCTCCATGGCACAGGACCTAGCTATTTGCGGGATCGTATCCTGCCCCACACATCCCTTCGGCTGATTCGCTCTCACAGGGAGGGACTCCTCTGGGTGCCGTCCACTAGGCAATGCCAGCGGGCGACGCCCAGGAGTAGGGCCTTCTCTGTGATGGGCCCAACCCTCTGGAATGACCTCCCCCCGGATATCAGAACTACCACCGACCTCCGCTCCTTCCGTAAGAAGCTTAAAACCCACCTGTTCAATTTAGCGGGCCTGGCCTAATACCAATTTTAGTCCCTCAAATCTGTATTGTTAAATTTTTAGGGCTATGCGTTTTAGTTGATTTTAACTTTTATTATTCTGTACAGTTGAATTTAGGTTTAATTCGCTTTTAAGGGAATATATTTAAGGGCATTTATCTTTTGTACCTGTTTTTAATGAGATGCCTGTACACCGCCCCGAGTCCCTTCGGGGAGAGGGGGCGGTCTATAAATTTTGAAAATAAATAAATAAATAAATACTAGATTTTTCTACTTAATAAAGACTGGAGGGATAGAAGCGAAGAAAGATTTAAATGTTAAGTAACAACCAGTTTGTTCCTTTTCATGTCTATATTAACATGAATCTCTCCACTCTTCATGTATCCATGATTTTAATGACGATGACCTCTTCATATTAATATTTAGAATAAAATGTACTTTAAAAGAGTTAGTTTATTCTGTTAGATTTATTTAAAAAGTGGAATAAAACACTGATGAAGAAAGTAACCTGATCAGTATTATCAGAAAATTATTCTTCTGAACTGTGTAAATCTGCAAAGTCCTTGTATATGAAATTGGATCCTATTTAAAATACAACGGAAGAATTTATTTCATATTGTGCGTGTGTGTGTGCGTGCGTGCGCGTGCATGCACAAGCGCATCAATTTATCTTCAATTCAATTTAACCCTTCCTAGCCGAATAAGACTAAAATTGACTGCTCATTTTCTCGGACACCAGTGACGTGAGATGGATGTGAGATCATGAGAACATGTTGCTCAAACTGGGTTAAATCAGACATCTTTTCCTGTAGCATGCAGTGCATGACTATAAGCCTTGTCAAAAAGGGCTGTTTCTAGCTTGCTATCAGAGACAAGGTGTTTTCTGTTGAAGGACTACAATTAGGTGACACTAACTGGCATGGAAAGGTAGATCTACATTCACTATTTAAATTTTGACCTTCCTTTTTGCTCAGAGAGACATGAGTTAGACAACAAACAAGATAAACAATTGCATTCAAGGTTTTTCCCCCCAGATCAAATGCTCTCTTACAACCCAAAGGCCATACCAAAGTATCATTTATTTTCAAATTGTCCCTCATTAGTTCTGATATCAGGGAGGGCTTTTTGGAAGGTGACTATCATGTTCCAGTGCTTGAGATTTCTGTGTCACAATATTAGCTAATATCCGGCCAGTCATTTTAACTAAATCTGGTCCCGTGGTGGGATTCAATTTTTTTTACTACCGGTTCTGTGGGCATGGCTTGGTGGGCATAGCAGGGGAAGGTTACTACAAAATCCCCATTCCCTTCCGATCAGCCGGGACTCGGGAGGCAGAGAATAGATGGGGACGGGACCTGTCAGAGGTAGTATTTACTTCTCTGAACTACTCAAAATTTTTGCTACCGGTTCTCCAGAACTGGTCAGAACCTGCTGAATACCACTTCTGATCTGGTCTTCTACTAAAAGCAGAAGGCCTACTGCTTCCTCCCAGTGGGGTGAAAGAGATGAATCAATAATTCTGGCAAGACATGGGCTGCTTTAAAACACCACAGATTATTGACCTGCCCTTTCAGGAGACACTATCTCCAAGCAGGACAAAATGAAGTTTATTTCCCACTGGAGTCAACAGCTCCTCCATCCATCCAGTCTTGATTCAATTCCATCAGATTCAGTCCAAACATGAACTTGGGAACTGATCAAAATAATTGTCCTCTTCTTTACTGTTTGAGAACAAGGAACAAGAAAATGTGAGATTACTAGCACTGGAGATCCCCTATCATCTGTTTTATGGAAACACAAAATTGCAGTTGGAACACAAAAGGGCCATGATCTGCATTCAAAATGAATAATCATCCAGCATCCCATGTTGATATGGCTGAATCAGTTTCAAACTGGGGTCCATATTATAGCATTATAGAAGGACACTTTAGTCATTAGTACTGAAATCTTGCAAGTTGTCTAATAGAACAACATCTCTACTTCTCCCCACATTCAGTTCTTAGTGAGAGTCATCCTCCTTGGTGACCAGACTTAGCCTAGTTGAAATTAGTCTTCAAGCTTTGGGAAACCGAGAAAATGTGCCAATAGTTTACCTACCTTATGGAGCATCTTCAGCTTTGAAAGAATATCCTGGTTGATGACAAATCTCTGTCTTTCAAAACTCGCTAGTGGCCTTCGGATAAGATACCTCTTGGGATCAACCACCCAGAGTGTGATGTCCAGATCTGCTGTTATATCTCCATTTTGATCCAAGTACAGTTTCATCTGAGAAATATTGCAAAACTCGTTCTTCTCCAGAAAGGGGTGGAACTAGAATGAAGACATCCAGGAATTTTAAAAGTAGAAGACTTGGTTTCTTCTTCCATGTGGTCTTTTCACATTGGAATCTTCCTTCTTAACTTGGAAATATTCTTACTTGGGAGCTATCTCACTACATATCAAGCACTTTCTTAAAAAACAAATGTTTATCAAATATGGATAATATATATTGATAAAATATAATTGTAAAAAAATTTCAATTAAAAAGATCATTATAAAATAGGTCACAAAAAAATTACCGTATTTTTGGAGTATAAAACGCACCTTTTTCCCTCAAAAAAGAGGGTGAAAATCTGGGTGCATCTTATACACTGAATATAGCATTTTTGGCCCCCTGAAACCCTGCCCCCCTTTGCAAAAGTGGCCTTTAGGAGGCTTGTAGAGTGCTCTAGGGGGCTGGGGAGGGCAAAAATGAGCAAATAATGGGCTATTTTTGGTTTGTTTTTGCCCCCCCTCCGACCCTAGGAGCACTCTATAAGCCTCCGAAAGGCTATTCATGCCTCCCTTTTTTGACAAAAAAACCAGTTTTCATTAAAAATGGGCTTTTGGGGGGAGGTCTGCAGAATGCAAAACCTTTTTAAAAAATTTGCCTCTTTAAAATCTTGGTGCGTCTTATGCTCCGAAAAATATGGTAAATAAACAAACGTATGATGAGATTATTCATAATCTCCTTTGAAACAACAGGATGATTTCCAAGAAGCATTGATTTATCAAAGTAGTTTTCAGGGTAATCTTCCCTTCTCCAGAAGGGAAACAGAGCCAGATGAGCTAACTTTATTTCATTGGAAGACTACATTAAAAGAATCTTGCCCATGCCAACATTTGCAAACTGGTAGGGAAGGTAAGTGAATCCCACCACTCATTATTACTCTTCCTTAATACATTGTAAGGATCCTGGTGAAATAACTTAATTTCAGCAAAGTATTAATAAAACACTCCCTGATGTGATGATTAGAAACCTAGTTAAGTGAGGGCTGGATTGTGATGATTAAACTGACAAAGCATTTACAAGGCAAAAAATTTTCAACATTAATCACAAACCAATACATACAGGATGTCAACCCTGAAGCTGACCTGGTTGAACCCATCTTGGAGCTTCAGTATTGCCACGCTGGAGCAAGCGATAGGAAGTGGGGATTAGAGATAGCTGGGGCTGTGTAGTCAAAATAAAATACTTCCCCCTGGGAACCAAGGACGTTCTCACACCTGGCCACAGGAAGGAGGAGTGATGTCACCAGACCTGTGGATGTTACCATGATTGGGCCATGTGACTGATTGTTTGGGTTTGAGGCAGTGGTGAAATTCAATTTTTTTTACTTCCAGTTCTGTGGGCATGGCAGAGGAAGGATACTGCAAAATCCCCATTCCCACCCACTCTGGGGCCAGCCAGAGGTGGTGTTTGCCAGTTCTCCAAACTACTCAATTTTTCTGCTACCGGTTCTCCAGAGCCTGTCAGAACCTGCTGAATTTCACCCCTGGTTTGAGGGGAAAACCTTTACTTTTAATTAGGTGAAAACCAAGGGCCCCCCCAGAGTTGGTTTTCACCAGATATGTGCCAATTTGAAATTTCCAATAAAGCTATTCTTTGAGGAACTTAACCTGCCTTGGAGTTGTTGCTTGCAATGGATCCATTATTTGGAACCCTGGCACAGGAGTTTATTTGAAACTCCATGCATTCTTTTTAAAATTAGCATCAAGTTATATATGTCATGATGGAATATTATTCGAATGATTAGATTGGCCAAACCTGTTGGCCTTTTGTAGAAAAAGTAGAGTGAGATTGGGGCTCCTTTTTCCAATGGATTCTTTCTCCAAAGGTATTTTATCTGATGGATCCTTATTGGGACCCCATACCTGCCATGGCTCCAGTCTCAGACCTGCGATCCTCTCTTTGCCATTTTTACTTCTCTTTGTGAATCGGTTGAAATACGCAGCATTCAAGGCATTGGCTAGAGTCTTAATGACACTATAAATTGTGTGGTCATTTGCTATTTCATTTTTGTTTTGGATTCCCAGTGGTGCTTTCTGGGTGCATCTTCTCCGGCCTTTGACAGAGAAGAGATGCTTAGAAAACAAACAGTGAAAAGACTGGTCTTGAAATTGGGGATCTACAAAAAACTTTGGTTGAAAGGCATCATCTTTCGGTCTTTTATTCTCCTGAAAAGCAAAGGTCACAATACTATGGACGTATTTGAGAACATCATAGTAACTAATTTGCCAAGTAACAAAGGATGTCATAATCCAGATTTTTTTTCCAATGGGTCTTGGCATACCTTCAAGTGCTAAGTGGAAATAAAGAAGTCTTTCCGACCAGGAATGATGTTCTATAAACTGAACGTAGACATTGACTTGTCTCCACTTAGAGATGGCCTCCCTGATGGGTGCTGTATCTGTAGTTGTTGAGAATTGTTGTGATAGAACAACACAAATCCCATTCCTGACCAGCATAGGAGTCAAGGTCCTCATGAAATTCTCTCCATTTTCAGTGTCTGAAGAAAAGAGACCAATCAAAGTCCACCTGAAATGGACAAGCAGTTGGACAATTCCTGGGTACTGTACCCCTAGTTTGGGGTGGGTCCGGTGGAAAAATGGGAATTGACTTTTATCACTCAGAGCCTCTGAAACAAATTCGTGACTGATCTGAAAAAGTGGTGAATAATGCTGTGTAATATTTGGTGTTAAGTAAAATATTGGTTTTTAATAAATTCAACTTGATTTCCATAAATATATTAGAATAGTTTATTGCTAATTAGCAATTAGATCGTTTCAAGATATTGAGTATAAAACACAGAACATATAATAAGACCATATATAAAAGAAAATTAAACTAAAAATAATAAGAATAGAATCATGTCACTGTATCATTCCTACAATTTACCAAAATGAGATCCACATAGCATATGCAGATGTGAACTAAAAGAAAGGACCGTATCGTGTGTAATTTTTGAATTCTGAGAAAAAAGGAATATATTGTTTTAGTATAAGGATTCCAACAGGTTGTTGGTCTAATGTGCAGTCCAAGAAATGTATCTTTCTAATTCTTATACAATTTCAATAATACATATGCTACGTCTTCTATCTCTGGATTTCTGTAAATATTGTGATTATTTTAAGAGAGATGATTAGATCTTCCATATTTAACCATTGCGTACAGCTTGTTAAATGTTGTTCCAGGAAATACTGCCCTAAGATCTTTAGACATTTCTGCATTTAAAATCTTGACAATTTAGTAGTTAATTTGGAGTGGCTGATCAAGTTGATGTGCCACAATTTCTCTTAGGATGGCTATATCTTTCTCTGCCTTGATATCCTAATGCTTTCTGCAGCAATCATTTTGCCCTCCTCTTCAGTTGTACAAGAAACAGGGAGACTACAGCTCCTAATATAATTTGTCAGCTGTATAATCCGAGAAGTCTTTGTTTGAATTTTTGTCTGTTGTAACAGATACAATTTTGAGAGTCTTGTCAGTTTCCATAGCGTTAATTTTACACCAATAATTATAAATCTGGGTTCCATTTTAAGGTTAATCAATTTTATTCATAGATTTCTCTGTTTAATATGTCAAATGTTGCACTAAGATTTATAAAGGCAGCAAACCCTAGTGGTATATTTTGTAATTAGACAGCTCAAGGCAAAGCGATTGTAGATTTCCTCTTTGTTTCTTTCTTTATATGTAGAAAATACTATTGCCATCTTCTACACAACTTACACTCTACAAGTGCAAATTAACTTGCCAATACAGGGCCCAAGCAGTTGAGCTTTTTTTTTTAATAGTTTGACAGAAGACAGTTCTATCCAAGTATGTATCAGGCTTCTATGATACATAGGAAAATGTTAGGTTGAAAACAAGTTGACGTGTTGGCTAATATGTTTGTAATTAGTTAATTCATTAACTAATGAATTAGTTAATAAGTTATGTGGTTCCTTTAAATCCATAAAACATATACCTATTATCAATTGTAGGTAAAATAATCCATTGGGACTCTTCATGAATCTGGAATTTGAACACTGTTAAAAATCGTATTTTGGTTAAGATTATGTTCCACATAAGAGATTCCCATTACACCTTCCTTTTGTACAGAAGACCATGTGATTGGAATCAGAACTTCTCATGTTCACAAGTGTTTGACAGAAGACCCTGAAGTAGCAGGTATGATGTCATGAGAGGATAGGTCTGATTTGATCCTTGCTATCTCCCCACTATGAACACCAATCCCCAGCAATGACACCAGGAATGGCCATGGTGAAAAGCAGCTCTGGGATTCTTAAAAGAAGATATAGTTGAATCTATCGCTCACCCATCATCACTCATTCTGCCAGATATGCAAAACAAACCTGTGGGACTTTGTAGGTGCCTACTAATGTTGACAGCTGGATGGAGATATCCCTTCTAGCTGCATCAAGAAGAGCCAAGAGGTTGTCCTTCCTTCCACAGCTGTAGTTGGGAACATTGGGTTTTCCAGTAGACAGCATGTCCAGCAAGGCATCTGAAGTGCCAAATGTGTTAAAATAGTTGTCAAGAATGTTGTAGCCAAGTGTGAGATTTCGCAGGAGCCTTACATTCTTGTTGACCACTTGAACATTGAAAATTAAGCATAGTAATTTTGACTTGTCCAAAGATAAGCTAATGTGAAAAAAGTTTATGTTATTATCCTCAACAGCAATAACAAAATACATTTTCAATGTAATCCCCTTCAATTCCATTAAATATTCTGAATCTTAAGCAGATACTGATCCAAAACCAGAGGAAAATAATACTCACCATTTTATTTTAATGAGTATTAGGAAAATGGCATGGTGATAGCTTTCCACTAAGGTTAAGAATCACAAATTCATCCTTATTTAGTAATACTAATTTTGATATGCCTAGTAACCAGTATATCAAATCATTCAGTCATTAAAGTGATACCAGAATTTTAAAAAAGAGGAAGTTTTATAAGGGATCTTGAAAAGCAGTCCACAAAATAACCCTCTATTCCTATAAGAATTGGAAATTGAATATCTAAGATGGTTTTATATATATATATGGAAATAGGCTGGGCTGAAGTAATTGTAACCATTTCAATCAAATCTTTTAACATAAGTCATTTTAAACGAGTCCCTTTGGGGAGAGGGGGCGGTATATAAGTCCAAATAAAGTAAAGTAAAGTAAGTAAACATATTAAAATGATTGAACTCAGGATTCAACAAGGAGAGGAAAATAATCTGGACTTCTTTCAGGATTTTCTGCATCATATATGGATTTCAGCGTCTGCCACAAAATAAGACAAAGATAGAAGCCATGGAAACTAAAACGTTTAGTAAATTAGACAGCTCCTGCAATATAGTAGTAAGTGAAAAAAAGGGGGGAAGTGTTAGAACTGCAAATGGAAAGAATGCAACTCCATCTCACTGAATGACTTACGAGTCAAAATTTGTATAAGGAGCCGTGTTGAAAGGCAATCTTATACTTGATAATTTTCTCCCAGTGATGACTATGCCAATGAGATGGTCTCCTGGCTTGTAATAGCTCCATGGTTTTATTCCATCCTGCTTTTGAAAACTCAGCAGGCACTTCATTCTAGGTTTTCCAGAGACTGGCTGGGACACCGGCAGCATCAGAAACAGAAACAGGAGGTCCATAATTCAAGAAGAATAAGAGTTAGAAGAATTCAAAGCACTCTTGCTAGACAGAAATGCCAGGGTCTTTCCTGATTCAGAAAGAGACAAACTGAGCTTCACATGGAGAGGAGAGAAAGGTACCTTCAAGGACACAGATCATGCCTGTCTCAAAATCTGTGTCACACAAAGTGTGATCTGAGGCATTTATTCTTTTCTGGGGCAAGATCCCTTCTATGTTTCTTCATTCTGATGTTTATTTCAAATACAGTGATTGCAAAAGCAAAGAGGTCTCAAAGACCTGGAGGTGATGATTACAATGAAAAACAACTTCTCCCCTGGGTACCTGAAATTTCACAGGACTCCATGTGTGGAGGAGTTGGTGAAAAATGGTGAAAAATCACAGACACAGACAGTTGGGGAAACTATTCTATAGTGGTTGTGGTTCTTCCTGTCAGGATATGTCCAGAAATTGATGCTGGAGGAAGATAGTTCCACATCCAGGAAACTGACTTCTACTGTCTTTCAATGTGGCATTTTGCCTCCAGAGATTGATGGGGAAAGTTGTCAGAATATTCATGAACTGGAATAGGACATAGCAACAGGTCAGCCATTGGGGACTGGCTGAAATAGGAAATAGTGACAAGGTCAGCCAATGTATAGTCATGGCAACTGGGTCAGCCAATGAGAACTATTTGGTGACTGAGAGCCATGCCAGATGGCTTGGAGTCTGGGCGTGGCTTAGCTCTGTAGCTCTGAGTCTGTGCAAGAGAACTAATCTGGTCTGCTGCTGAACTGAAACTGAATACCATGTTCTCTCCTCTGCCTTTGAGCCAGCTCTTTGTATTGTATATATTACTTCATGTGTTGTTATGCATATAAAGAAATTCATGAATCAGTTATCTGTGTGTGCTTTCTGGATTTGATTTCTGCAACAAACTCTGACAAAAGTCACCGTGAGCTATGGAGTTTAGTGATGCTCTACTTTGGTGCCTTTCTACTGCATCGTTGTTTAAATTGGGGGAAAGCTTTAGGGTGGATAGAATTTTATGTTGTTAATGGCATTCTATGTATTCTTCTTCCATATTCATGTAAGACACTGAGATCCTTTATATTCTGAAGTTTTCTAGTTTATTAAATAAACAGTGGCTGTGAGTCAATTATGGTGGTCCCATACCATGGTGAATATTATGACATACTTTCATTCACACCCACCAACCTAGAAACTTCTTTGGGGGCAATTGGTGGCCTTTCCTCTGCTTGATTGGACATGCTCAGTGGTGTGGGGGCCCTTCCCCTCTCTGAGACTCTCTAAGGCTTTGTGTGAACCCTCCCCCCTTCCCAAAACTCCCACCAAATGCTTAGAAGGTGCTGTCATAAAAATATCCCGACAAAAAACAAAGGGAAACCACAAGCAACCACAAGTAGTAAATCTTACTTTAAGATCAGAGGTTTATTGTTTCATGAGCAATTTGGAACATGAATAGCCAACATAGCATTACTTACATTAACAACTTATTGCAATAAGCTTCCATTGGCATAGCTGAATCCAGCAAGGATTAGCTACGGCCAGAGGCCCTGAACTCTTTCCCAAGACATTCTTTTTATACTTTTCTGCACGCGTTTCACAACTTACTTCCTTGTTCTGTCTTACTGACAGACAGTCTCCACATACACCTGTGTACATTTGAAGCTCTCAGAAACTTGTTACTTTCAGTTCCTTATTTCCCACCATCTCATTCTTCCTGCTCTAAATACACTATATTGCCAAAAGTATTCGCTCACCTGCCTTTACTCGCATATGAATTTACTGTAAGTGACATCCCATTCCTAATCCAACTCTCAATCCCTGGCTAAAGAGCCATGATGATGCAGTGGTTAGAATGCAGTACTGTAGCTTAACTCACTGCTCAATCAGGAGTTTGATTATGAGCAGCTCAAAATTGACTCAACCTTCCATCCTTCCAAGATTGGTAGAAAGGTAGGACCCAGATTTCTGGGGACAATATGCTGACTCTGTAAACTGCTTAGAGAAGGCTGTGAAGCATTATGAAGCGGTATATACAATACAATACAATAGTAGAGTTGGAAGGGACCTTGGAGGTCTTCTAGTCCAACCCCCTGCCTAGGCAGGAAACCCTATACCGTTTCAGACAAATAGCTATCCAACATCTTCTTAAAGACTTCCAGTGTTGGGGCATTCACAACTTCTGGAGGCAAGCTGTTCCACTGATTAATTGTTCTCACTGTCAGGAAATTTCTCCTCAGTTCTAAGTTGCTTCTCTCCTTGATTAGTTTCCACCCATTGCTTCTTGTTCTACCCTCAGGTGCTTTGGAGAATAGTTTGACTCCCTCTTCTTTGTGGCAACCTCTGAGATATTGGAATAATGCTATCATGTCTCCCCTAGTCCTTCTTTCTCTTAAGCTAAACATACCCAGTTCCTGCAACCGTTCTTCATATGTTTTAGTCTCCAGTCCCCTAATCATCTTTGTTGCTCTTCTCTGCACTCTTTCTAGAGTCTCCACATCTTTTTTACATCGTGGCGACCAGAACTGAATGCAGTATTCCAAGTGTGGCCTTACCAAGGCATTATAAAGTGGTATTAACACTTCACGTGATCTTGATTCTATCCCTCTGTTGATGCAGCCTAGAACTGTGTTGGCTTTTTTGGCAGCTGCTGCACACTGCTGGCTCATATTTAAATGGTTGTCCACTAGGACTCCAAGATCCCTTTCACAGTTACTACTACTGAGTAAGGTATCACCTATACTGTACCTGTGCATTCCGTTTTTGTTGCCTAAATGTAGAACCTTATAAGCCTAAGGGCTATTGCTATTGCTACCAGATCCTTGGTTGCTTTGGGTTTATCAGGTAGAAAGCAGAATACCTGCTGTAGATGCATATTCCCATCTCCCAAAGGCTCCCACCCTTCTTCACCTCCTTAAAATACACAGTGTAAGGACCTGCCCCAGCTAGTCCCCAAGGGAAGCAAACTCAATGGAGGTTAATCAAAATAACTTTTATCAAATTTCTCTGAATGATTTTCACAGATTTCTCTCTACCAAGATTTATTGTGATGAAAGGGAAGAGAGTAAAAAGATTCCGATCATTCAACCATTTCTGATTTAGGAACATAAAATTCGGATCTTCTTTGACCCCAGCATAGTAAGTGGAAATAATTAATATTTTCATTCAACTACAAGGGACTTCTACAATTCTTTACAATATCATAATGGTATTATGTTTTTACATTTATTCTGGCTGTAACCTGCTCCTTTGTGTTCAGGTCTGGTCTCAGAATGATAATGTAACACTTAGGGATGAAGATGCAACCCAACAGACCAGCACTGGAGGCCAGGATAGAGAAAACCTGCACAGCCACCATGTATTTCCCTTTGGTGCTCAGGTAGGTGGGGACAAAAGTCACCCAGACACTGCAGAAAACCAGCATGCTGAAGGTGATCAGTTTGGCTTCATTGAAAGCCCCAGGGAGATTCCTAGCCAGGAAAGCCACCGTGAAGCAGATGGCAGCCAAAAAGCCCATACAACTGAGGGTGGTGTAGAACATGACAACAGAGCCTTCATTGCATTTCAGGATGATCTCTCCAGGTTGGGAGTATAAATCAGAGTCAGGGACTGAGGGAGAAACTCCAAGCCAGATGGTGCAGATGATAATTTGGACAGCAGAAGAAGAAAGGATGATGGAGCTGGCCAAGCTCTTCCCCAGCCATCTCTTCACTTGGTTTCCTGGTTTGGTAGCTAGGAAAGCCAGCACCACTGTGATTGTCTTGGCCAAGAGAGAAGAAATGGCAACTGAGATGATGCTGAAAACCGTTTGTCGGAGAAGGCAGGTGACTTTCCTTGGTTGACCAATGAAGAGAAAAGAAGACAAGAAGCAAAGCATCAGGGAAATGAGGAGGATGTAAGAGAGGTCTCGGTTGTTGGCTTTGACAATGGGAGTTTGTTTGTATTTAATGAATAGGATTAAAATGAAGCCTGTGGCTAGGAACAAAATCAGGGTAGAGGAGATGAGGATTATGCCCAGATGTTCTTTATAGGACAGAAAGGTTATAACTTTGGGGATGCATTGGATTCTCTTCTCATTTGGATATTGTTCATCTGGACATTTGGTGCATTTTTCCATGTCTGAGAAAAATCATTATTATTAGGATTATTATTTTCTTTAACATTCTGTCCTTTCATATTTCACAAATATGCCTCTTGGGACAACAGCTGATACCAGAAACATTTATAAGATGCATTTCTTAACATCTCCATCAAAAGAAAATAAGTATTTTTTAAAAGAAAATTGTTAGATAAAATCTATAGATTTGAGGGAAATCAAAGGTTTCCAGGATTTCCAGTGGAATGCCAAAACCATCATAAGAATCCGCATTACTAGAGATAAATAATGGATCATTTAATCTTTCAAGGCACACTTCCTGCAGTCTGGCAGATGGCAGTTCTTAACATACTAGACACAGATTATGTTCATCCTGTCAAATTAGTTTATTTAATGTTCAACGTCTATGGCCTGAAAGATTTCTACTTCCTTGGAAGAAAAAGCCAGATTTAGTTACTTTGAAACTAATATATATGCCAATCTGTTTTAATCTGAATTAGTTATTTATACATAGGTAAAAGTAAAGGTTCCCCTTGCACAGATGTGCTAGTCATTCCCGATCTAGGGGGCAGTGCTCATCTCCTTTTCAAAGCCAAAGAGCCAGCACTGTCCGAAGATGTCTCCATGGTCATGTGGCCGGCATGGCTAAATGCCGAAGGTGCACAGAACACTGTTATCTTCCCACTAAAGGTGGTTCCTATTTTTTCGACTTGCATTTTTACATGCTTTCAAACTGCCAGGTGGGCATAAGCTGGGACAAGTAATGGGAGCTCATTTCCTTGCACGGTGATATAGATTCGAATTGCCAAACTGTCGACCTTTCTGATCAACAAGCTCAGCGCATTAGCCTCTGAGCCACCACGTCCCTATAGTGTATATAGGATTTTTCCCTTTTATACCATGAATGGATTTCTTTTTGTCTTTGGTTGCAGTTCCTATTTCACTATTTAACAAAAAAAGAAAAGAAAAAGACATCGCAAGAAGTGGGAAAGCCCAGTACTAACATCATGACATAAAAGATTTGTTATCAAGATAATTAAAATGAAGCTACTAGGTTAAAAAAGAATATTAGTATTTTACTTTTTGATCAGTAACATCAGTAACATCAATAGCACCGGAGAAACCTATTTTATCTCCAATAATTGTACATTACATTTATTACCTAGTTACCTGCAGGATCGCATCCTACCACACACGTCCCTGCGACCTATCCGCTCACACAGAGAGGGGCTCCTCCTGGTGCCGTCTGCTAGTCAATGCCAGCGGGCGACACCTAGGAGTAGATCCTTCTCTGTGATGGGCCCAACCCTCTGGAATGACCTCCCCCCTGACATTCGAACTACCACCGACCTCCGTTCCTTCCGGCAAAAGTTAAAGACTCACCTATTTCAATCAGCTGGCCTGGCACTTTCTTAGTTTTACCTCCCGGGGAGTTATTCATTTTAATTGGGTTTGGGGTTTTAAAAAGTTTTTAATATACTATATACTATATTTAATATTTATTATTCTATGTACAGTCTTGCATCCTCCTCCACCTACGTATTTAATTATTTAACTGTTTTGTATGTATTTTATAACGTATTTTAGTGACTGTACACCGCCCCGAGTCCCTTCCGGGAGAGGGGGCGGTCTATAAATATGAATAATAATAATAATAATAATAATAATAATAATAATAATAATAATAATAATAATAATAATAATAATAATAATAATAATAATAATCACACTTCTATTCCTGGATTTTATGATAAGTGTTTCATTTTGTTTCTTCTAGTTCTGTTGAATTCAACAGTTCTCTCTCCATCAGTGATGTGCAGTGAGGTTTATGGCTGGTGAGGCTGGTGACGTCATCAGGAAGGTGGGGAATGGGACCATGTGTGCTGGAGGCTGAGGCTGCCTCAGCCTCCAGCACACGTGATCCCATTCCCCGCCTTCCTGAGCGTGCTCCACTGGCTCGCGCTGCGCAGTCCTCGAAAGCGACTGGGGAACGACAAGAACCTTCCTGCCTCTGCTGGACTTTGCGTGCTCCTCGCGCGAGGAGCGCGCGAAATCCAGCAGAAGCAGGAAGGTTCTCGTCATTCCCCAGTCGCTTTCGTGGCTTCGTCATCCGGAAGCGCCGACAACATTTCTGCCTCCGCAGCTCCCGGGCGTGGCCGGACGGATGTATATAATATTATAATATTATATATATATATATATAGTATATAATATTATATACTATTATTTCATGAAGAGAGGTGAGGCTCTGCCTCCCCTGCCTCCCCTGACCGCACGTCCCTGCTCTCCATGATCCCTCAAACAAGATATGTCTGCTTATGGTGGTTTATTAACTTAATAAGGATTGATTGATATATCTTTTTATGCATCGCTTATTGAAGACTATATAATGTAAGTTTCGTTCAGGTGAGAAAAAGCAATGGACCTAGAACAATTATTTAAGTTTTGAAGAACTAGAAAGGAGACATCCAAGTTAAAAAATGGAAGAGATATATTTTTCTTAACGATAGGAAACTTTGCTCAATCGGCTACACCCATTTCTTTCCCTTTCTTCAGCTTTTGCTATTCGTCCTTTTAAATAAGAAAGTTTGCACTTTGAAGAGAAACAAGAACACTGTTCACTTTCAATGTGTCTTTTGCATGATTCACTTTACACCTGCTTGCAGACAAATACTTAAAACCCCGAAACCAACAATTAAATCAGTGAGGACTTGGACTGAGGAGGCAAAGTTAAAGCTACAGGCTTTCTTTGACTGCACTGACTGGAATATTTTTGGAGAAACCTCTGCAGACTTAGATGAACTCACAGATACTGTAACATTATATGTCAGCTTCTGTGAAGACCTATGTGTACCAACCAGGAACTTGCAAATACACAGTAACATGGTTCACAGCTAAACCTAAGCAGCTACGTCGTACCAAAGAGGAAGGCTACAGAAAAGGTAATAGAATGCTGTACAATCAGGCCAGAAACATATTAACAGGGGAGATCAGAGCAGCAAAAAGAAGCTGCTCTGGAAAGCTAAGAAATCAGTTCTCAACAAACAAACCAGCAAACATGTGGAAAACTCTTAAAAAATATCACCGGTTATGGCAAACCTCCTTCCCGGGCTGAAGGAAATCAACGACCGGCAGATGACCTGAACGTGTTTTACTGTGGGTTTGAAAGGAAACTACAGCCATCTATCTCCACAACCCCCACCCCAGACACACCAACAACAGCCAAACCTCCTATGACTGACCCCATCCCATTGGGTTCACAACCCCTGTTGATCACAGAAAAGGAAGTGCAAGATGTATTTCCCAGACAGAAGCCAGGAAAAGCACCAGGCTCAGGCAAGATAACTCTTTCTTGCTTAAAAGTCTGTGCTGACCAGTTGGCCCCCAATTTCACCTGAATCTTCAACAAATCACTAGAAATGTGCCATGTTCCTTCTTGTTTCAAATGCTCCAGTCTCATCCCAGTGCCGAAGAAGCCCTCCATCCAGGAACTGAATGACCACAGACCAGTTGCTCTAACATCTGTAGTTATGAAAACCTTTGAATGGCTAGTGATGTCCTACTTGAAAACCATCACAGACCTAATGTTAGACCCCCTGCAATTTGCATACCGAGCAAATAGATCAGCATTGCTGTTCATATGGCTCTGCACTACGACATCTTGAATCTCCAAAGACCTGCGCAAGGGTCCTCTTTGTAGACTTTAGTTCAGCATTCAATACCATTCAAAATCATCTAGCAGTACCTGAATACATTTGTAAGTGGATCACAAGCTTTCTAACTGACAGGAAGCAGCAGATGAAGCTATGCAAAATCACATCAGATACCTGTACAATTAGCACAGGAGCCCCTCCCCCCCCCCGAGCTGTGTGCTCTCTCCACTTCTCTTCTCCCTATATAACAATGACTGCATCTCAAAAGATCCATCTGTTAAACTACTGAAGTTTGCAGATGATACAACAGAGATTGGTCTCATTTGAGACCATGATGAAACCACATACAGATGGGAGGTTGAACAACTAGCGTCATGGTGCAACCAGAACAATCTGGACCTGAACACACTCAAAACCATATAAATGGTGGTAGACTTTAGAAGAAACCCTCCCATACTACCACCTCTTACAACACTGGACAACACAGTATCAACAATAAAGACCTTCAAATTTCTAGGTTCTATCATACCTCAATAGCTAAAATGGACGTCATAAAAAGCACAACAAAGAGTGTTCTTCCTGTACCAGCTGAGAAAGTTCAAACTTCCTAAGGAGCTGCTGATTCTGTTCTACAGAGGAATTATTGAGTCTATCATCTGCACCTCTATAACTGTCTGGTTTGGTTCTGCAACCCAACAAGACAGACACGGACTTCAGGGGATAATTAGAACTGCAGAAAAAACAATAACTGCCAACCTGCCTTCCATTGAGGACCTGTACACTGCACGAGTCAAAAAGAGGGCTGTGAAAATATCTACAGACCCCTCGCATCCTGGACATAAATTGTTTCAACTCCTACCCTCAAAATGACGCTATAGAGCAAGCACTGTACACTAAGACAACTAGACACAAGAACAGTTTTTTTCCCGAATGCCATCACTCTGCTAAACAAATAATTCCCTCAACACTGTCAAACTATTCACTAAGGCTGCATTACTATTGCTACTGGTCTTCTCATTGTTCCTTTCACACATCTCCTCCCACTTATGACTGCATGACTGTAACTTTTTTGCTTGTATCCTTATGATTTATATTAATATTGATTGTTTCCTGATTGCTTATTTGTACCCTATAGCTATCATTAAGTGTTGTATTTTATGATTCTTGATGAATGTATCTTGTCTTTTTATATACATTGAAAACATACGCACCAAAGACAAATTCCTTGTGTCCAATCATACTTGGCCAATAAAGAATTCTATTCTATTCTATTCTATTCCATTCTATTCTCTATTCTATTTTAATATGGACTTCCATTAAAATGCTCTGGATTAATCCATTTCAACAAAAAACCCTTTTCTTTGGTATCACCCACCTTCCTGAGTGGAGATGGTCCCCTCCGGACAAGGAACGCAGTCATAGCAGCAAACTGGCTCTCCTTTTCGAGCCCGCTTAAAAAATCCAGGATGACAATTTTCCACACATCTGGACTGAGGCAGAGACTGAGAAGAAAACAAGGCATGCCAAACTTTTATTTTTAATTAGGTGAAAACCGTGGGAACATTCAGAGTCAGTTTTCACCAGCCTGTGACAATATGATATGCCAAATAAAATGATTCTTGGAGGAACTTACCTGCCTCAGAGTTCTGTTTGCTATGGGGGTATTACTTGCAACCCTGAAACACAGCATGTTTAATCATGATTATTTCATGTGAAATGAAACCCTTGAACCACCTACTAAGAGGAGAAGGCCCATTATGCTATTGAAACTGGTGTGAATGTGGTTCTCCTCTCAACATTCAATTCTCCATGTACATCATCCACCTTGATTAGTTTCAGTCCACTTGAAATGAGTCTGATTTTAAGACTTTGCAAAACAAAGAAAAGAAGCTGAAGTAGTACTTTCCATACCTTGTTCAGTAACTTCAGTCGAGATAGAGTAGATTTGCTAATACTAAGTTTCTCCCTTTTAAAAGTCCCCACTTTCTCTTCATTGAAAGGATTCTTGGGGATAACCACCAAGCTTATGATGTTCAGGTCAGCTTTTAGCTCCCCATTTGAGTCCCAGTACAGTTTCTCCTTTGTGATATTGGAAAACACCTTCGTATTCAGAAAGGGATGAAGCTAGAATGAAAAAAAAAATCCAGAGGTATCCCATGATCATAATGTACAGATGAACAAATCAGAGACAATGTCACTTTTATTAAATTCACACCCAAGGTATATATTTTCTACTGTTATGTATCAAATAATAGTAGAAAACTTATCAAAGATATATCTCATGCCAGTACTGGAAAGTGAAAAACATGAAAGGACACTTTACCATGCAAGGTGGGCTTGTGGAAGGAGGAGGAAGAGGAAGAAGAAAAATAGGAGGAGGGGGAGGGAGGAGGAGGAGGAGGAGGAGGAGAGAAGAGAAGAAGAAGAAGAAGAAGAAGAAGAAGAAGAAGAAGAAGAAGAAGAAGAAGAAGAGGAGAGGGAGGAATAAAAAGAAGAATGAGGAGGAGGGGAGGGGGAGGAAGAAGAAGAAAAATAGGAGGAGGAGGAGGAGGAGGAGGAGGAGGAAGAAGAAGAAGAAGAAGAAGAAGAAGAAGAAGAAGAAGAAGAAGAAGAAGAAGAAGAAGAAGAAGAAGAAGAAGAAGAAGAAGAAGAAATTTTGAAGATGAATCTTGTAAAAAAAAGTACAATTCTTTTATTGGGACTGATAGACAATGAACTAGAAAAGACCTATAGAAAATTGGAAGAACGCTGAAAATCCCAGAATTGAGGAATTGATTGTTAAATTGTCATAATTTGCAGAACTGGCAGAACTGCCCTGTTTGTTCAGGGAGAACCTTTTTGAAAGACTAGAAACTTTATATGGACATATGGAAGAAGCAAATGAAATATGGATTGATGGATTTGATTATGAAAAAAAATGCGGACTAAATAAGGAATTGGAGGAATTTATACAATAGAAAAGAAATCAGAAAAAAATGTAAATACTTGTTGAAAGGAAGGTTGTATATAATTTATTTGGCAGGGGGGCAGAGGTCAACCTCGAGGCCGCTCACTTGTGGGGTGCCACAAGGGTCGGTCCTCTCGCCTCTCCTGTTCAATGCATACATGAAGCCGCTGGGCGAGATCATTCGTGGGTTTGGGGTAGACTACCATCTGTACGCAGATGACACCCAGCTGTACATCTCTACCCCAAACCACCCCAACGATGCTATCGAAGTGATGTCCCGGTGTCTGGAAGCCATACGGATCTGGATGGGAAGTAACGGACTCAAGCTCAACCCGTCCAAGACTGAGTGGCTGTGGCTACCAGCGCCCTGGTTCAACCAGCTTATTCCATCACTGGCCATTGGGGGTGAACATCTGGCCCCCGTGGATCGGGTGTGCAATTTGGGCGTCCTTCTGGATGCCCAGCTGTCCATGGACGACCATGTGACAGCTGTGGCCAGGGGGGCGTTCCACCAGGTTCACCTGGTGCGCCAATTACGTCCCCTATTGGACCAGGGCGCCCTTCGCACAGTCACTCATGCGCTTGTGACGTCCCGGCTAGACTACTGCAACACTCTCTACATGGGGCTCCCCTTGGGATGCACCCGAAGGTTACAGTTGGTTCAGAATGCGGCCGCGCGGGCAATTTTGGGAGTTTTTAGCTACTCCCACATAACACCTCTCCTGCGCGGGCTACACTGGCTGCCTGTGGCTTTTTGGGTGCGTTTCAAGGTGTTGACCATCATTTTCAAGGCGCTCCATGGCACAGGACCTAGTTATTTGCGGGATCGTATCCTGCCCCATACATCCCTTCGGCCTATCCGCTCACACAGAGAGGGACTCCTCCGGGTGCCATCCACTAGGCTGTGACAGCGGGCGACGCCTAGGGGAAGAGCCTTCTCTGTGATGGGCCCAACCCTCTGGAATGACCTTCCCCCTGACATTAGATTGACTACGGATCTCTGCTCCTTCCGTCAGAAACTTAAAACCCACATGTTCCAGCTAGCCGGCCTGGCCTAATTCCAGTCTTCCCACCTCAGCTTTGGTTTTTAAATTTTATGATTGGTTTTATGGGTTAGTTTTAATTTTTATAAATTGTACAGGGGTTATTTAATCTATTTTTAACGATGTATATTATTGTTTGGATGGGTTTTTTAAATTTATACCTGTACACCGCCCCGAGTCCCTCCAGGGAGAGGGGGCGGTCTAGAAATCTAATGAAATAAAATAAATAAATTTCTTTGTTTTTGTTTCTCTTTCTATCTGTCTTACTTTTTCTTCTTCCACTTTTTTCTTTCTTTTTTGGATTTGTCTTTTACTATAGAAAACAATAAAATGTATAAACAACAAAAACGATCTAGGATATGGAAAAAATTGAGCTAAATTACAAGAAAGCAGATTCTTGCTAAACAATAGGAAAAACATATCAGAAGGAAGAGCAGCTTGAGGGTGAATTGGAGAAGTTCAACCTACTCTTCACATGAAAGATCAGGCAGCCATCACTCAAAAAGTCTTGTGGTCTGCTGGTGGCAGAGTCGGTGAGGTGAGGACAGTGAGGAGATTGGGGAGGAACGTGGGCCAGTCTTGAAGTCTGGGGAAGGCTCGGACAAGGGCTCTGCATCAGAGGCAGAGATGGGGCCAGGGCCATTTGGGAGTTATGTGCTGCCTCTGGAGCCTCCAGAGTTGGACATCAGTGAGGCAGAGGAACAGGGGAAGCCTGTTCCCGGTGTGCCTATGCACAGAGCTGCCAGAAGGCAAGAACAGTTAAGACAGAAGGGACAACTCGGGAGTAAGGCTTAGATGTGATTGGCCCCTCCCATAGGACATAAAGGAGGAGCAAAGGCACGTGAGCCTTTGCAGGAAGCAACTTTGTTCATGCTGGTCAGTTTACATTCTGAAGCTCCGTTTTGACTCTTTGCTCCATGTGGCCTTGCCAAGCTAATTGCTAATTAAGTCTCTGGCAGTGTTTCAATGAAGCCTACTGTTGGACTCTTTTCAAACTATTTGGGGTTCATTACGGGCTGTGAATGAACAAAATTCACAGCCTTTGAAATAAAAAGAAGATTTTTGGAACTAGGCCTGCTTTTTACTGTATCAGGAACTCTAGGTCAGGGGTCATTTCTACAACCTAAAGCTCCTGAAGAGAGTGCAAGGGATTTGTCTACTCACCAGATGCTTCAATCTATCTTAAAGGGACAGGATGAAATAAAAAAACAACTGCAAGACCTAAATGATCAGCTCAGAGAAACGAAACAACAAGCCACACGGAATGAACAGAGAATAGGTGTACTGGAGGAGGGTGCGGTTGGGATGAGGGATGAGGTGAAGACAATTCAAAGGGGGAATGTAGAATTTGAAAATCAGATGTTAAAAATGGAATTTGAAAGGATGTCTTTTTTCCTTAGGTTTCAAAATTTGCCAGAAGTTGAGAACGAAGATCTTAAGGAGATTATGACCACAATACTAGCAGAATATATTAATAGAGATAAACAGCAGCTTTGGTGGGACATTGACTTGATTTATAGGATTAACTCAGCCTATGCAAGAACACACAATGTTCCAAGGGAAGTTCATGTTAAATTTCTTAGAAAGACTACAAGAGATGAGGTTCTAGGAGCTCAAAGGGGAGGACCACTAAAATATAAAGATAAAGAAATAACCATTCTTAAACAGATTCCAAAGAAAGTAAGAGATAAGAGGAAGAAATATTCATCTTTAGCAGAAAAATGATATAATAAAGGGGTCTGGTTTAGGTGGCTATTACCAGAAGGCATGTTGATTTTCTGGGAGGGCAGCAGAATTAGAATTAACACAGTTGTGGAGGCGGAGGCTTTCACTAAAAAAAACACAATGCTCTCCTAGATGAAATGGGGGATCTTACACAAGAGACGAGGGAGGGAGGGGCTGAGGCTCTGCCAATAGACGGGGGGGAGGATGCAACAACTAGAAGACTCAGGTCACAAAAGTGATTTGAAACATTATTGCAATTGTTGTTACAATGTACCTTTACGGAAGTGATACAAAACAAAATGATTGAAATATACTGATGATTTAGTGTTAAATTCAAAACTGCTGATATCTATTTAAATGTTGATGTTTTTTTTTACTCTTGTTCATAAAAGTTGTGAGACTTGGGGGGACTGCTCTCCCCCGCCCGATGTAGCTGTCAAAATGTTTTTACACCCTTTAACCCTTTTTCCTTGAAAAAAATTGTAAAAATCAATAAAACTTGTTTTAAAAAAAGGAACTCTAGGTCAGAACAAATTTTTTTAACTGGGATTCCTGCAGAGCAGGAATCAGGGGGTGAACAGGGGATGAGGCTAGATGGCCTTAGGAGCTTTGATAAATGCAAAATGACTTTAAAATGGTAGGATGCAATCTCGTAATACATTCACAGCATTTTTTTTGAAGTGGACAGATCTTTTTAAAAATTCTCAATATTCCGCATCCTGATATATGCCTACCGGACAAAAACAAGCAAAACTACATGTAGTTGCTGAAAACAGTGGCGCAATGTGAAAATAGTCAACAAAAGAGGTTTAACCTACTCCTTTTCATCCCTAGAATGGGTAAAAAGAAGGAGCAGAAGATGGTAGAAGAGCAGAAGGTATGAAAACTAGGGCATACAAAACTTTTGCTAGACCAATTCTTGAATACAGCTCATCTGTCTGGAACCTGCACTGCATATCAGACATTAATACAATTGAATGAGTCTAGAGATATTTCAGTAGAAGAGTCCTCCGCTCCTCTGCTTGCAACAGAATATCTTATGCCACCAGACTTGAAATATTTGGCTTAGACAATTTATTACTTTGCCATCTTGGATCCGACTTAAGAGTAGTACATAAAGTTGTCTCCTACAATGTCCTACCTGTCAATGAATACTTCAGCTTCAACCACGATAACACATGAGCTCACAATAGATACAAACTTATGGTAAACCACTCCAAACTCGATTGCAGAAAATACGACTTTTAACATTGACATTAACAGAGTTGTCAATGCCTGGAATGCATTACCTGACACTGTGGTTTCTTCCCCAAACCACTAAAACGTTAACCTTAGACTGTCTACTGTTGACCTCACCCCATTTCTAAGGGGCGTGCCTAAACGCACAAGCATGCCTACGGACCCTGTCCTAATATTCCCTTGTATTCATATTCATTTCATGTATTCATAATCATGTCTATACTTATATCTGATATCTAATTCATGCTTGATGAAAATAAATAAATAAAAATAAAGGAGGAGGTTGAGATGGTTCCCCTCCTTCACCCTTCCATTCCTGCTCAGAAGGAATTAAGTTGAATGGATCAGGGGTGGGTTCTAGCCAGTGTTACTGCCGGTTTGCTCAAGTGTGCGCTTTGCGTGTAATGCGCAGTTCAATGGAAATTGTTCTGTGCATGCGCAGAACTCCAAAAAAAGATGGTGACGGCAATGGCAATGACCGAGGAACTGGTTCAGGGGCATGGCCAGCCTGGGTGGCTGCTGGTTCTGCGACCCAGGCCGGCATACCACTACTGGTTTAGCTGAACCGGTCCGAACCGGTAGGAACCCCCTCTGGAATGGATCCTTGTTGTGACCCCATACCTGCCATGGCTGCAATCTTAGAGCTCCCAACTTCCTTTTGCCCTTCTGTCTCCTCTTAGATATGATGTAATTAGCAGCATGCAAGGCATATGCCACAGTCTTAACAACACTGTAGATGCGGTGTTCATTTAAAATAAAGACCCCGTCACTAGCCTTTTGGGTTTTCAGCGGTGCTTTCTCAGTGCATCTTCTCCTGCTTTTGACAGAAAGGACATGCTTAGAAAAAGAACAGTTAAAAGCCTTCTTTTGGTAATCTCGGTTTAAATAGTAAAAGTCTTCAAAGGAATCATATTTTTTCCCTTTTTTTGTCCTGATAGAAAAGGACCAAATACTATGGATGTATCTTAAACATTTCCAAGTAGGTTTGAATGAATTATGAATTACATATAAAGTTGTGGTGATCCAGACTTTCCCTTCAATGGGTCCTGGCAAGTCTTCAAGTGTGCTATGTACATCAATCATTCCTTGTCTGAGCCAAGCAAGTTCCATAAAATAAACAAAGACATTGACTTGTCTCCAGGTAATAAGGGCAGCAGTATTAGAATATGCCCAGTCAGTCATTGAGAATCTTAGTGAAACAACCACACAAATGCCATTCCTGGTTAGCATAGGGGTTAAAGTCTGCACAAAACTCTCTGCATTGTCTGTGTCTGAAGCAACAAGACCAACCATGGTCCATCTGAAATGGAGGAGGAGTTGGACAATTGCTGGGTACATGATTCCTTCTTTGGGGACCATTGGGTGGAAAAAGGGGAAACGAGTTTTGTCACTCAGAGTGTCTGAAACACTATTATAAGTGACCTGGAAAAGAAAAGAAAATGTTTTGTTTTATCTGGAACCAGAATAAGAATAACAAAACAACAGAATTGGATGGGAGCTTGGAGATCTTCTAATCCAACCCCCTACTCAAGCTAGGAAACCCTATATTATTTCAGACAAATAGTTGTCCAATCTCTTCTTCAAAACCAGTGTTAGAATATGCACAATTTCTTGAAGCAAGTTGTTCGTTGATTAATCATTCTGTCAAGAAATTTCTCCTTAGTTGTAGGTTGGTTCTCTCCTTGATTACTTTCCACCCATTGCTTCTTGTCCTGCCCTCAGGTGCCAGTTTGACTCCATCTTCTTTGTGGCAACCCCTGAGATATTGGAACACTGCTATCATGTCTCCCCTAGTCCTTCCTTTTATTAAACTAGACATACCCAGTTCCTGCAACCGTTCTTCATATGTTTTAGCCTCCAGTTCCCTAATCATCTTTGTTGCTCTTCTTTGCACTCTTTCTAGAGTCTCCACATCTTTTTATATAGTGGCCACCAAAACGTGATGCAATATTCCAAGTGTGGACTTACCACATCAAGATCAAAATATGAGATTTCAATGAATGCAACTTGGTTTTACAATTGTTTCCAGGATTTTTATATTTATTGATAATCAGTAATATGGTAATATCACCATTTGTGATGTGATTTAATCTTTGCCATTGGTATGTCTCTATTTTCCTTTTTATCTCTTGCATATTCACAGGGAGGCAGCAGAAGCCCCAGAGGAAATGTGGATGTTGCCATGGGCAGTAATAGCCACTTTGCTCCTTGTCCTTTCCCTACGGTGGATCCCCAATCTTTAACCATGGTACCTACAATGACCTCAAGGAGATGGATACACTCTCACACAAACCTGTGGGATTTTGTAGGTGCTCAGCACAATGGATATCTGGCTGGAGATGTCATCATGACTTCCATCAATAAGAGCCATCAGGTTGTCTTTCTTGCCACAGCTGTAGTTGGGGACATTGGCTTCTCCAGTAGATAGAATGTCCAGCAAGGCATCTGAAGACACAATGTTGTTTACATAGTTGTCATGGATGTTGTAGCCAAGTGTGAGTTTGGGCAGGAGCTGGGGATTCTTATTGACCTCTTCAATGGCCATAATGACAGAAAAACTATTCGAATAGTCAGTGTTTCCTTTACTGTAAACAAATGTGCACGTCATTATCACCACCTTCACCGACCACAATGTATATTGAATTTAGTCATGTTTAATACAATACACCTTTTTTTGCCATAAACCAGATTGATCCAAATTGTACTATCTGATCAGCATTTAATTTCATGATGTTTGAGAAGATGGAATAGAAATAGTCTTCCATTAGGCTAATTATCACAAATATATTGCTATTAGTAGTAGTATTTTCAACGTATGCAACGTACGGCTGTGAAAGTTGGACCATAAGAAAGGCTGAGGGCCAAAGAATGGAGGCCTTTGAACTCTGGTGCTGGAGAAAACCCCTGCGAGTCCCTTGGACTGCAAGGCCATCCAACCGGTCAGTCCTAGAGGAGATCAACCCGGACTGCTCTTTAGAAGGCCAGATCCTGAAGAGGAAACTCAAAGACTTTGGCCACCTAATGAGAAGGAAGGACTCACTGGAGAAGAGCCTCATGCTGGGAATGACGGAGGGCAAAAGAAGAAGGGGGTGACAGAGAATGAGGTGGCTGGATGGAGTCACTGAAGCAATAGGCGTGAGTTTAAATGAACTCCAGAGGATGGTAGAGGACAGGAAGGCCTGGAGGAACATTGTCCATTGGTTCGCGATGGGTAGGACATGACTTTGCAACTAACAACAAAAAATAGTATTTAGTATGATTAGCATTAATTTTTATTTGCCCAAAATGGGGAGCTTCCAGTTTTGAATGGACAGGTAGCAACTAATTAAAGGGAGATAAAACAAGATGGAAGGAATATAGTAAAATACTGATCAGCAGAGATCTCAATATCTAAGATACTTAAAGCACACGCCTTATTTAGAAAAATCTCTACTGCTAGATTACTTAGTTAAATCAGCGCTGCAGTCCTTGCCAACCTAGAAGGCTACAGGAACTGATGGAACACCCACTGAAATATGGTAAGCAACAGAAGAAGAATAAATCAAGATTCTAACCAAGCTATGCTAGAAAATCTGGAAAATGACACAGGGGCAAACCGATGGGAAGAGATCTATCTACATTCCAAAAGCAAAAAAAAAAAAAGATATTAAACAGAGTGTGCAAAATATTGTACAATATCTGTAATTTTCTCTATATTAGAATAGAATAGAATAGAATAGAATAGAATAGAATAGAATAGAATAGAATAACAGAGTTGGAAGGAATCTTGGAGGTCTTCCAGTCCAACCCGCTACTTAGGCAGGAAACCCTTCACCACTTCAGACAAATGGTTGTCCAACCTCTTCTTAAAAACTTCCAGTGTTTTTAAACTTCCACTGTCAGGAAATTGTCAGTTGCTTCTCTCCTTGATTAGTTTCCACCTATTGCTTCTGGTTTTACCCTCAGGTGCTTTGGAGAATAGTTTGACTCCCTCTTCTTTGTGGCAACCCCTGAGATATTGGAACAATGCTATCATGTCTCCCCTAGTCTTTCTTTCTATTAAACTAGACATACCCAGTTCCTGCAACCGTTCTTCATATGTTTTAGTCTCCAGTCCCCTAATCATCTTTGCTGCTCTTCTCTGCACTCTTTCTAGAGTCTCAGCATCTTTTTTACATCGTGGCAACCAAAACTGAATGCAGTATTCCAAGTGTGCCCTTACCAAGGCATTATAAAGTGGTATTAAAACTTCACGTGATCTTGATTCTATCCCTCTGTTTATGCAGCCTAGAACTGTGTTGGCTTTTTTGGCAGCTGCTGCACACTGCTGGCTCATATTTAAATGGTAATCCACTAGGATTCCAATATCCCTCTCACAGTTACTACTATTGAGCAAGGTACCACCTATTCTGTACCTGTGCATTTTGTTTTTCTTGCCTAAATGTAGAACCTTACTCTTTTCACCATTGAATTTCATTTTATTAGATAGCACCCAATGTTCAAGTTTGTCAAGATCCTTCTGTATCTTAAGCCTATCTTCTGGAGTGTTGGCTATTCCTGCCAGCTTGGTGTCACCTGCAAATTTGATGAGATATTAAAGGAAGATGGATTGGAAGAACATGAGTGTGGATTTAAACTTAGAGGAAAAAACCATAAATAATCCAACACTACCCTGTGAAGTGAAAATGCAAACGATCAGTAAACCCTAGTAATAAGAATACTGTGAGAAAAATGGGATTAAAATTAAATATCAAGAAGACAAAATCATGACAACAGAAAGAACAACCAACTTTAGAATCAGCAAGGAGGATATCAAAGTGATGGAGAGCGTCTCTGCATTTTAGGATCAACCATCCATAATAAAGGAACATGCAGTCAGGAAATGCACCCCAGACAAGCATTTGGAAGAGCATCTATGAAAGTCTTAGAAAAGATATGCAAATGGTTTGATGTGCCTATACCTGTAAGAGTCCTGGTGGCTCAGGGCTTAGAATGCAGTGTTGCAAGCTAACTCAATGCTCACTGCCAAGAGTTCGATCCTGACCAGCTCAAGGTTGACTTAGCCTTCCATCTTTCCAGGGTTGATAAAATGAGGAGCCCGATTGTTGGGAGAAATATGCTGACATCGTAAATCGCTTAGAGAAGGCTGTAAACCACTATGAAGCAGTTTGTAATTTGAAGTGCTATTGTCATGGCTACTACCTGAAAAGGTCAGAATCATGAAAGCCATGATATTCCCAGTGACACTCCATGGAAATGAAGGTTGGACTTGAAGTAGCAAGATAGGAAAAGCCTGGATGCTTTTGAACTTTGGTATTGGAGAAGATTCCTGTGACTAACAGATAATCTAACAAATCAACTCAGAGTTCTCACTTGAGCCGCAGCAGCAATGGATGTACCATTGGAAAACCCGAAGGATCACATTAGGGACAGATTGTCCTAGCAAAAACCTATTGATGTCTATTGGTCTCTAAGAGTTGGCAAGTCTTAATGGCACACATTCAGTCAAACATTTGAAGTAGAACAATCCTGTAAGCAAGAGCATGGACTCATAATACTGTATGTGATCCAGAAAAGCAATGATGAAAACCCAATCTTCCTCTTCTATTCCTGTAAGGAGCGGGCATTTCATGTCAATAAACTATTTTAACGATACAGAACTTGACTCTACATAGGAGTCTATAAAGTTGAAAGAAAGAAAGAAAGAAAGAAAGAAAGAAAGAAAGAAAGAAAGAAAGAAAGAAAGAAAGAAAGAAAGAAAGAAAGAAATATTCATAAAATCCCTGGTCTAAAAGTCATTCTTCTGACCCAACTAAGAAAGTGATGAGAAAAACATATGAAGAATGTTTGCAAGAACTGAGTATGTCCAGTTTAATGAAAAGATGGACTAGGGGAGACATGATAGCTGTGTTCCAATATCTCAGGGGTTACCACAAAGAAGAGGGAGTCAAACTGGCACCTGAGGGCAGGACAAGAAGCAATGGGTGGAAACTAATCAAGGAGAGAAGCAACCTAGAACTAGAACAGAACAGAATAGAATAGAATAGAACAGAACAGAACAGAATAGAATAGAATTCTTTATTGGCCAAGTGTGATTGGACACACAAGGAATTTGTCTTTGGTGCATATGCTCTCAGTGTACATAAAAAGACAAGATACATTCATCAAGAATCATAAGGTACAGCACTTAATGATAGTCATAGGGTACAAATAAGCAATCAGGAAACAATCCATATCAATATAAATCATAAGGATATAAGCAACAAAGTTACAATCCTGCAGTCATAAGTGGGAGGAGATGGGTGATAGGAACAATGAGAAGATTAATAGTAATGCAGCCTTAGTGAATGACAGTGGTGAGGGAATGATTTGTTTAGCAGAGTAATGGCATGCAGGAAAAAACTGTTCTTGTGTCTAGTTTTTCTTGGTGTACAGTTTCTTGACAGTTAGAACAATTAATCAGTGGAGCAACTTTCCTCCAGAAGTTGTGAATGCTCCAACACTGGAAGTTTTAAAGAAGATGTTAGATAGCCATTTGTCTGAAGTGTTGTGGGGTTTCCTGCCTAAGCAGAGGGTTGGACTAGAAGACTTCCAAGGTCCCTTCCAACTCTATTCATAAAATTGATTTTCTTCTGCTAAATGAGAACATCAGTGATCGAACAAGCACTGCAAGAGGAGGGGGAAGATCATCTGAGCTTAGACTTCTGAGTTTGTCTCTCATCTTCCTTCAGGCCTTCAAGATAAAAGAGGAAAGTGCTGGAAATCAAAATGAGCCAAGAAATTGCACCATTCCTGAGCCAGGAATTAGTGGAATTAGAAAGAGTGAAAAAGCGCTTAGAGATTCACCTGGAGAAACGCACGTGTGCCACAGGCTGAATTACTTACACGCTATGTTGAACAACAGGCGGCTCAGTGAAATGGAATGGCAAATACAGAGCGTGTGTTGCTCTGTATTTGCACTAATCAGATGGTGTCCTGGATGGTAATGATGCCATGGCTTCACCCCTCTCTGTTGCTCCAAAGTCAGGGAACATTTCGTTCTCAGCTTCTCCGGGTTTACCTGGGGCAGCAACAGCAGGATTAGGAGCAGGAGCAGGAGGTCCATTCCTCCCCAAGCTGAATCAGTTATCTCCCTATCTCCAAAGGTCAAGAAGACAGACAGATTCAAAGGATTCTCTCAACATGGAAAAGCAGTGTTTTTCTGATGCAGGCAGAGCCCAAGAGATCTTCACAGTAAATTGGGGAAAAAATGCGTTCAACAACGTAGTCCCTGCTTGCCCTAAAACATACGCCAATCCTTCAGCCTGAACAAAGATGCATTTATCTCCATGTTGCTTCAATTTGTTTACATCAAAGAGCATCTCTGGAGAAGCTGCAGAAGAGGTCTCAAAGACGAAGACGGGGATAATTACAACGAGAAGCAACCTGTCCTCTCGGAGGGCCTGAACCTCTCCTGGGATTCCATGATCAAAGATATATCTGTATTTGTTAAAATGCCAGAAACAACTGTGGGGGAAGAGTTCTGCAGCAGTAGTGGTCCTATCTCTTGGGAATGTCCAGAAAGTGAGGATGAAAAATGGGAGGTGATTTGATCTCTGATGTCCTTCGGGATGGTAACTTGTCTCCTGTGCTTTTCAGCTGTAAGTTGAATTTTTAAAAAAGAAGAAGAATCCTGAACAAGTCATAATTTTAACATTGGTCAAAGTTCAAAGATACTGATGCTGATTGGGATTAGAAGGTAGGACGAATTAGAAATAGGTCATATCAACATTGAGTGGCTTCTTTTTTTTAAAGCTTTTTATTTTTTTTGTTTTTCTACAAACACATTGTTAGGTGAAGAGTGTGGAAGCAGAGTTACATTTTAGTACATATAAAACAATACCTTTCCTATTCAACACAATTGATAATCTTATAGACTTTAAGTACCCTGTTTCCCTGAAAATAAGACCTCCCTGGATAAGAAGCCCAATCGGGCTTTTGAGCGCATGTGCTAAAATAAGCCCTCCCCCAAAAATAATCCCTCGCCGAAAATATTGCAACACAGCAGCAGCCATGAGGTGACCATGCTCACTGCCTCCTGCACCTCAAAAATAATAAGACCTCCCTGAAAATAAGGCCAAGTGCTTATTTCAGGGGTCAAAAGAAAATAAGACCCTGTCATATTTTCAGGGAAACATGATAGTAATACACCTATTTTGTTGAATTATAATCTTTCCTTAATTATTCAATATTTCAGTACATTGGTTTTTTTGCCAATCACCATATTCTTGATATCACTCCTTTTACTACAGATATAATACCAATAATCATATTTTTTTTGTTTAACAAACATATAATTCTAATAGTAATACACTGGTTTATATTGAATTATAATCTTCCATTGTTCCCCTTTCTAATTTTTGATTTCGCCACTGTTATATTTTAAAATGTCCCCTTTCTAATCGCATTTTAAAACAAATAAAGCATACATTGAGTGGCTTCTGATGTCCTTCAAGTTGGTAACTTGTCTTCTGTGCTTTCCAGCATCCATGGAGATTTCTGGGGAAAGTCACCCAGGCCCATTGAAGTTTGATGCCTCTCAATGCTGATATGACCTATTTTGATTTCTCCCTACCTTTTAATTCCCATATGCGTCAGTATGGTTGACCTCTGCCTAATATTAAAATTATGGCGGGGTTTTTTAAAGGATTTTTTTTATTCTTTTATTCGTCTTACAGTTCATCTTATTTTAGAATTTATTGTAACTGAATTGAAATTGATATCTCCTTTTAAATCAATTCTAAGAATACCAATTTCTCTGTAAGAGTTCACCAAAGGACAGGATTGTATCAGTTGACAAATTGGAGTTGAGATTTTTTTTCTCTTTTTCATTTTGTGTATTTTACTCCAGTGCTCATGTATGTAACTCAGCACTCAGCATTCTTTTTTTCTTTGTTTCCCCCCCCCTCTCTCTCTCTCTTTCTGCCTTCCTTCCTTTCTTTCTTTCTTTCTCTTTCTTTTTCTTTCTTTCTTTTTTCTTTCTTTCTGCCTTCCTTCATCTTTCTTTCTTTTTTTTCTCTTTTTTCTTTCTGCCTTCCTTCCTCTTTGTTTTCTTTTTCTCTCTCTCTCTTCCTTTTCTCTCTCTTTCTTTCTCTCTTTCTGCCTTCGTTCCTCTTTCTTTTTTCTTTCTTTCTACCTCTCCCTCTCTTTCTTTCATATATAAATGCACCTAGCATCATTTTGATAAAGTTCAGCGTACATTATTAAAACAGTTGAGAAAAATAAAATTAAAGAAGCCAACTCCACTTCAAATAGGCATCCCATTTGAAAAGATTTCTGCTTCCTCTGTGCAAGGTCTAAGGGTTCTGTCAGGATCAAAAAGCATTTTAAGGTGGTCTCTGGAGGGATGTTATTGTCAGGCCTGGAAGCCATCTTTTACCTTGGGCCTTCAGGCCTGCCACTTTTTCTACTGTGGGAAATGGGAGAGGGGATTATATGGCGTATGGGAGATGTATATAGTCAAAATAACATTCTTTTCTCAGGGAGTCAAGTCCGTCTTGCCCTGCAGCTGCGATTGTTTAAATGGAAGGTATCTCCAGTTTCGGATGGTGCCTGACTGGATCATGTGATGGACATGTGGGTGCTGGGCAGGGACTTGAATTTTCAGTTAGGTGGGGAAAACCTGGAAACTTTCAGATCTGGGTTTTCCCAGATGTGCCAATATGACATCTCTAATAAAATGGAACTTTGAGGAATCCCAAGCCTCAGAGCCTTCTTTCATTGGGGGGGGGGGTTACTTGGAACCCTGACAGTTATTCCAGAAGGCACCTATTTCCTGAGTCCCCTCAAGGCCTCACATTTCTGAGCTTGGAACTAGGAGGAGAGGATGTGACCCCACAAAATGGGAAAGGACTTTCATGCAAGTTTCTAAATTTTTTCAACCACAGCAATGTCCTGCCTTACTTTCCCTCTCCCTCCATACACACACACACATGCACATAAACTTACACTAAGTTTTGAATTTTCATTCAGCAATTAAACCCTTTGGTGTCTCAGGAATCTTGAAGGGGGTGAGACGGTGACAATATAAGAAAGTTTGTCTGGTGCTCCTAGTTTTGGTTCTCAAATCAGCTCAATAAAAACAGACTCCCAGAGATTATGTCAAGCAATTTTTATTGGAAAGCTTTGTAGAATTGGAAAAATGAAGAATGTGAAGGCATATTTCTTCATGTTTGGTGGACATGTATGAAAGCTTACAAAATTGGATTCAAATACATACATTGAGGCTTTTAAAGATACAGTAAATATTCAAGTGAAGTCAGAATAATAATAAGAATTCCTTAAAGTCAGTGCACAACATATGTACAATGAGATTGATGGATAAACAATTAGAGAAATTCCATGGACGATTATTTCAGAATAGGATTGCTTTTCACAAAATTATTATATGTACAAAGTTAGAAAGAATTCAGCATACCCAACACTGAGGAATAGTCAGTGGAATTGCCAAACTTGTTGAGATGGACAAACTGACTTCTTTGATTAAAGAAAGGACAATATCTACACTTATTGATGACTGGAACACATATATCTATGTTTTGCATAAAAAGTCCAAAAAATGAATATGTGATTTATGGTTGTAATGATTAGGCCAGATAAATTATAGGGGGGGGGGGAGTCACAATGTAAGTTTAGACAGAAAGATTAAAATAGTTCTCTCATTCTTTTTGTTTTTCTCTCTTCTAATTTAGTTTATATTAAATTTTAACTGGGCTCTCCCCCAATAGGAGATTTAAAAGATCTTGTGCCAAAAAACCCACAACTGAAATAATGGGATTTTTAGAGACTCTACCACCAACTACAGGTAGTCCTCGACTTACAAGGAGTTCATTTAGTGACCTTTCAAAGTTACAACAGCATTAAAAAGGGACCTAAGGCCATGTTTCATGCTTACAGCTTTTACAGCATCCCTGTGATCATGTGATTTACCTTTGGATGCTTGAAAACTCACATTTATGACGGTTGCAGTGCCCCAAGATCATTTCGTGTAAAGCTCAAGACCCACCTTTTTCAAGTTGCTGGCCTGGCTCAACTTTGATCCAACTATATCTTTATTTTATTTATTTATTATTCGTATTTATAGACCGCCCCTTCTCCCAAAAGGGACTCAGGGCGGTGTACAGTCACTAAAATGCGTTATAAAATACATACATAAAACAGTTAAATAATTAAATACGTAGGTGGAGGAGGTTGCAAGACTGTATATAGAATAATAAATATAGTACATTAAAAGCTTATTAAAACCCCAAACCCAATTAAAATGAATAAATCCCCGGGAGGTAAAACTAAGAAAGTGCCAGGCCAGCTGATTGAAATAGGTGAGTCTTTAACTTTTGCCGGAAGGAACGGAGGTCGGTGGTAGTTCGAATGTCTGGGGGGAGGTCATTCCAGAGGGTTGGGCCCATCACAGAGAAGGATCTACTCCTAGGTGTCGCCCGCTGGCATTGCCTAGCAGACGGCACCAGGAGGAGCCCCTCTCTGTGTGAGCGGATAGGTCGCAGGGACGTGTGTGGTAGGATGCGATCCTGCAGATACCTAGGTCCTATGCCATGGAGCGCTTTAAAGATGGTAATCAGTACCTTGAAACGCACCCGAAAGGCCACAGGTAGCCAGTACAGCTCGCGCAGGAGAGGTGTTACGTGGGAGTAACGAGTACTTCCCATAATAACCCGCGCGGCTGCGTTCTGAACTAGCTGCAGTCTCCGGATGCGTCCCAAGGGAAGCCCCATGTAGAGAGCATTGCAGTAGTCCAGGCGAGACGTCACCAGCGCATGAGTGACCGTGCGCAGGGCACTCCGGTCCAGTAGGGGGCGCAATTGGCGCACCAGGCGAACCTGGTGGAATGCCCCCCTTGCCACGGCTGCCACATGGTCCTCCATTGACAGCCGGGCATCGAGGAGGACGCCCAAATTGCGCGCCCGCTCCACAGGGGACAGCTGTTCGCCCCCTATGGCCAGCGATGGGGTCAGCTGGCTGAACCGAGGCGCCGGTACCCACAGCCACTCAGTCTTGGAGGGGTTGAGTTTGAGTCTGTTGTCCCCCATCCAGACCCCGACGGCTTCCAAACACCGGGACATCACTTCGACAGCCTCGTTGGGGTGGTTTGGGGTTGAAATATACAGCTGAGTATCATCAGCATAAAGATGGTACTCAACCCCAAAACCACGGATGATCTCGCCCAGCGGCTTCACATATGCGTTGAACAGGAGAGGCGAGAGGACCGACCCCTGTGGCACCCCACAAGTGAGTGGCCTCAGGGACGACCTCTGCCCCCCTGTCAACACACATTGCTTCCGGTCGGAGAGGTAGGAGCCGAACCACCGCAAAACGGTGCCTCCGACTCCCATCCCCTCCAACCGGCGCAATAGGATACCATGGTCGATGGTATCAAAAGCCGGCGAGAGGTCTAATAGGACCAGGATAGAGGAACAACCCCTATCTCTGGCCCTCCAGAGATCATCAACCAACGCGACCAAGGCTGTCTCAGTGCTGTGCTCGGGTCGGAAGCCGGACTGGCGTGGGTCTAGATAGTCGGATTCGTCTAGGTGTCGTGGAAATTGCTGCGCCACCACATTCTCAACAACCTTCGCCAAGAAGGGGAGGTTGGAGACTGGACGATAATTAGCTAGCTCCATTGGGTCGAGCGAAGGTCTCTTGAGCAAGGGTCTCACCACCGCCTTTTCAAGGCGGTAGGTAAGTATCCCTCACCCAATGAGGCGTTCACCAGGCCCAGGAGCCAGCCTCGTGTCACCTCCCAGGCTGCCAGTACCAGCCAGGAGGGGCACGGGTCCGTTAAACATGTGGTAGGTCGCAGCCGTCCACGCAACCTGTCCAAATCCTCGGGGGCAACAGTGTCAAACTCCTCCCAGTATGGTCTCTCAAGACTCGCTGTTGGCAGCTCGTCTGGTCCACTGACGGAGGCCCACCCGCTCCGGATCTGATCGATTTTGTCCTGAAGATATTCTCCAAACTCCTCTGCTCTACCCTGTAAGGGTGTCTCCCGCGCCCCCTGCGATAAAAGGGAGCGGGTCACCCTAAACAGGGCGGCAGGGCGGTTATCCGCGGACGCAATAAGAGCAGCACAATGTCTACGTTTGGCCGCTCTTATTGCCACAAGGTAAGTCCGCAAATAGGCTCTTACCTATGTTCGGTCAGATTCGGAGCGTGAGGACCTCCACCTGCTCTCTAGACGTCTCCTGTGGCGCTTCATCACCCTAAGCTCCTCAGTAAACCAAGGAGCCCGGGTGGGTCGATGCCGCAGGAGAGGTCGCAAAGGCGCAACCCGGTCCAAGGCCCCAGTCGTCGCCCTATTTCAGGCAGTCACTAGGTCCTCGGAGCGGGAGCGGGACAAGGCTACAGGAATTGGCCCAAGCTCCGTCTGGAATCTATCAGATTCCATCAGGTGCCTGGGGCGGTACCAGTTTATAGAGTCTGGTTCCGCCTCCTCGCGGTGGGGGATAGCGCCAGGGAAGTCCAGCCGGAGGGATGAGTGGTCTGACCATGACAGGGGCGTGATGACTAAATCCCCTATTCCCAGATCACTCGTCCACTGTTCAGATACAAAAATGAGGTCCAGTGTGTGGCCTCCTTCGTGAGTGAGGCCCTGCACTAATTGGGTCAGGTCCATGGCCGTCATGGAAGCCATGAACTCCCGAGCCACCTCAGAAGCCGCTCCCGTTGACGGCAAGTTGAAGTCCCCCATGACCAAAAGTCTGGGAGTCTCAACTGCCGTCGCTGAGATTAGCTCGAGGAGCTCGGGCAGGGCTGCTGATGCATAGCGAGGAGCCAAGTATACAATCAGCAAGCCCCACTGCCTCCCTGGGCCCCAGTTCACACCAAGGGACTCACACCCGGGTATCTGAGGGACAGTGAACTCCCTCGGCTCTAAACATTCCCGCATAACCACCGCCACCCCTCCACCCTTACCCAGGGCCCGAGGCTGATGGAATGCACGGAAACCCGGTGGGCACATTTCCACGAGGGGTAAACCACCCTCGTGGCCCAACCAGGTCTCCGTTATCCCTGCAAGGTCTAGCTCCCCCTCTGAGATCAACTCATTAATGAGGGGGGCCTTGTTGGTGACAGACCTTGCGTTGCAAAGCATCAGCCGCAGGCCCTGGCTCTGTAGGACCTGTCCACCTAGACTGCAGTGGTTGGTACAAGCGACCGGGCGTAACCAACAGCCGCGGTCTCCCAACCGACCTTGGGATCTTATCCTGTCCTCGCATCCCCTCCTCCCCGCGACCGTTGTAATAGGACAACCCTCTGCTTTAGTGACCTTTATATTCCCCCCCTCCACCGCATCCCCGTCCTTCCTGGACTCACCTGTCTGTCCAGCTCTGGCCCTCCTCCCGGTCTGATTAACCCTCCCCCCCACCCTGGGACCCCCTAAAAAAGATAAAAAACATTTTACTAAAAATCCCCTTAGCTTCCGGTTCCTGCACCTCTCGGGGTCCACGAACCCGTCATCAAGGCAGGCCCTTGAGAGAGCCAAGGGCCATGCCTGCGAGAGAGGGGCCTCCCGCAGGCGGAGCAGGTCTGACCTCGAGTAGATTGTTAAAAACCCAGTGGGGTAAGGGTGCTGGTACTGAAAAGTTGGTAAACGGGGGTTAGAGTCTCAATAGGAAGTAGGAGGCTTCAATGTCCAGTTAGTACTTGGATGAGGGGGGGGGGGCGGGAAATGATCGAATATCCCCAAGTGGTGAGAGATGGCAGAGATGACAGAAAGGTGGGAGACAGTCCAAGGTGGTTCCAGATGGGGGGGGCGTTCTTGGCCCAGTTGTTCTTGGCCTAGGTAACTGTTCAGGCCTATCCATGGCCCTGAAACAGGGCCTCCAGTGGCCTCCGGTGTTCCAGGCCACCCCCAACCGTTGTTTTATACCTTCGCCCTCACTCCTGGTTTCCATCCAGAACGCCCAGGTGGGCACACTCCACCTTGGCCCCCCACCCGGCGCTCCAAAGTTCTCCACGGTTTAGGATAAAGTTCTCCAAAATTCTCCAAGATCGTAATAACCATTCGGCGTCCTCTGCTGGCGCCGGCAAGACCCGGGGGGGGCATGGGAGCAGCCAGGATACGGCAGAATACCACAGAGGAGTCCCTGGCAGCGGCGCCACTCTTTCCACTCGTCCCGCTGCCGCAGCCGTCTCCAACTGCCTCTCCCAATTGCCTCCCAGCCTTGTTCTCCTCCCCGGTGCCTCGTTCTTCTCCCCGGTGCCTTTTTTCGCCGCCAGCGCAATCCTCATGCCGCACTGTGCTGCGCGCGCTGCCGCCATTGCTTCCCAGCTGTTTCCCGGCCATTTACAGCCTTCCGTTCCTCCTTTTCCTCCAATCTCCCCCGACCACCCTGGCGGGCCAAAACGAGCCCAAAACAAGCCAGGGTGGTCGAGCTGTCCAACTCTCGGCCCTCCGATGACATGAGGGCCGGCAGCAATCCCTTACCCGGTCGGGAGCTCCATGGCGTTCTTAGGAGCTCAGGAGGCGACCGCCATCGCCGGAAGCTCCTCCTCCTCCCTGAGTAGCTTCTTTCGTGTATCGCTCCTGACGGGTTTTTTATTTGGGGTATTTTAATTGCATTCAATTTATTTAGGGGTTTTTAAACATTGTGTTTTTACTTGTTTTTATCTATCAGTTCACCTCCTCCTTGTATATGTCATATATATGTCTTGGTATATGTTTTGTTATATGTATGTCGATATATTTATTTCCTATGTTTTGTTGTACGCCGCCCCGAGTCCTTCGGGAGAGGGTGCGGCTAAGAAATAAATATTTATTATTAAATATTTATTATGTGATGTCCTTTTGTGACCTTCTGACCAGCAAAGTCAATTTGGAAGCCAGATTCATTTAACAACCATGTTACTAATTTAAGAACTGCAGTGATTCATTTAACAAATGTGGCAAGAAAAATGGGACAAAGCTCATTTCACACATTGCTAACTTAGCAACATAAATTTTGAGCTCAATTGTGATTGTAAGTTGAAAACTACCTATATATATTTCTGGTATAGCAACAGATTCCTATTACACAAATGTCATGTTTCAAAAACCTGCATGTGGCATCTCAAGCCTCAGGTAGGCAAAGGCCACTGGACAGATGTGGTTCCTTGAAGACTCAAAAAAAGTTCAGGAGACATATATTTCATTGTACAACATTGGTGACATTATCTTCCAAACACCCTTTAATTATGTCAAGCAAAATTATTGGCCTACTTATGTATGGAGAGCAGCTTGGACAAATTTATTGGTGTGGACTGTTGGAAAAGTTGAGACTTAAAATTCCTCTGGTCCTTTGTATTCAGATCTGGCTGCAGAAGGATAATGTAGCACTTGGGGATGAAGATGCAGATTAGCGGACCAGAATTGGAGAATAGGATGGAGAAGATCTGCACAGCCACCATGTATTTTCCTTTGGTGCTCAGGTAGGTGGGCACAAAGTACACCCAGACACTGCAGAAGACCAGCATGCTGAAGGTGATCAGCTTGGCTTCATTGAAGGCCCCAGGGAGATTCCTGGACAGGAAAGCCACCGTGAAGCAGATGGCAGCTAAGAAGCCCAGGTAACTGAGGGTGATGTACAACATGACAATAGAACCTTCATTGCATTGCAGAATCATAACTCCAGGCTGGGAGTGTGGGTCAGAATCAGGGAATGATGGACAAACTGGAGCAGATGATAATTTGGACACAGAAGAAGAGAGATGGAAATTTGGAAACTTTTAGGACCTAGGGATTTTGTTGTAATGTGCAGAACTTGTGCAGGCCAACTTGGAATAGCCACACATTCTGAGGGTTTCCTTGGTGTGTCTTAGTTCTTTTTCTTTCACAACTTTGCTGGTAGGCAGGCCTTCTGGAGTGATGCTATAGTGTTCTGGTGACTGCCCTTTTTTGTGCTCCAGTGCGTGGTGGGAATCAAAATGTAAATATTGATCTGTGCATGTGGGATTTCTGTAAACTTCAGTGTTAAGGTTTCTGTCTTCCTTAATGTGTACTGCATAGTCCAGGAAGGCTAGACTGTGAGATTAAAATATACAAAAAGGTTTTCCCGCAGCTCATTCCGCACCCACCCACTCCCATGACCAGTCCATTTCCAGCCAATTGGAGTTTGCCAAATTGGTGAAAGCAATTGGATATAAGCCTGAAATTTATAGAAATAGCTAACGAATGCCAGTATGTGGTTGTGTCCTTAAATACAAATGATTCTAGATAAAAGCACGTTTAAACAAATATAGTTAAATGAGAGTGATGGTACATTGATGGTATATAAAGATTTTTCATTTAAAATATATAATCCAATATGAATGAAGTATAAAGAATGATTGTGGTAGTAATGCTTTATTTATTTTGTAACCAATCGACATGCTTTCTGGAAGATGTAATGAAGAATGTTTGTGTGTGTGTATGTGTTTAATTAAAACAATAAAAAAACTTTAATTAAAAAAAATTAAATGTTCTGAGCCTAATTAACAATTTTAGTCATTTCCCTACTTTTATCATGAGATGTTCCTTAGTGTTTAGATCTGGCCTTAGGGTAATAATGTAGCACTTTGGGAAGAAGATACAGCCCAGCAAACCAGCACTGGACGTCAAGATGGAAAAGACCTGCACAATCACCATGGACTTTCCTTTGGTGCTCAGATAAGTTGGCAGGAAGGACACCCAGACACTGCAGAAGACCAGCATGCTGAAGGTAATCAACTTGGCTTCATTGAAGGCCCCAGGCAGGTTCCTGGCCAGGAAAGCTACAGTGAAGCAAATGGCAGCTAGGAAACACATGTAGCCAAGGACAACATAAAACATGGTGACAGAGCCTTCATTGCATTGCAAGATGATCATTCCAGGTTGAGAGTGTAAGTCAGAATCAGGGAATGGAGGAGAAACTCCAAGCCACATGGCACAGATGAAAATTTGACCAACAGAACCGGAAAGAATGATGGAGTTGGCCAAGCTTTTCCCCAACCATCTTCTCACACTGTTCCCTGGTTTTGAGGCTAGGAATGCTAGCACCACTGTGATAGTTTTGGCCAAGACAGAAGACACTGCTACTGAGAAGACAATGCTGAACACTGTTTGTCGGAGAAGACAAGTGGCTTTCCTTGGTTGACCAATGAAGAGAAAAGAAGACAAGAAGCAAAGGAGGAGGGAGACCAGGAGGATATAGGACAGGTCCCGGTTGTTGGCTTTGACAATGGGAGTTTCTAGATATTTAATGAATATGATTAAAATAAATCCTGTGGTTAGGAACAAGAGTAAGGCAAAGGAGACCAGGATGATACCCAGATGTTCTTCATAGGAGAGGAAGGTTATTCTTTTGGGAATACATTGGACTCTATTCTCAGTTGGATATTGATCATATGGGCACTTGATGCATTTTTCAGTATCTGAGAAAACAAAAAATAATATTTCTTTTATATCTCTTTTCACCTTTCAAGAAAGATATTCTTTGGATGTCAGATGATACTGATCAAGCATAGCAGGTGTCAATATTCGAAATACAAATGGAAACAGTTTGATAATACTAACAGTGACTATGGGAACATCTCACAAACTTTATATCATATTGTGACGGAATGCACCCTCAGAAGGCTCCCTGCCCAATGGCTAAACAGTCTAGATATCCAGCCATAGGTTTAGCCACTCTAGTAACTGCTCATACATAATTTTAATCATAACTAGCTTGAGTCCAAAACCCAGGCTGAAGATGGCGAGTGAGACCTTGCTGAAACGTTGCCAAGACAATCTCAATCTTACATGGGAAAAGACCCGAATACAACAGGACCAGCATACCTACACCCGTGAAAATCTATGAAAACATATATATACGTGTGTGTGCGTCCGTGCACACATTTGTGCTGATAAATAAATGAAGGGAGACTAGTATAGCCATATTTGGCACACCAGGTGCTTTGACGTAACGCACACGATAGATAGATAGATAGATAGATAGATAGATAGATAGATAGATAGATAGATAGACAGACAGACAGACAGACAGACAGACAGACAGACAGACAGACAGACAGACAGACAGATTGTACCCATTATTTCTATTATGCATTTTTTAAATAATTAACCATTCTGGTGTTTTATGTTTTGATACACATTTTTATATCCTGTTTCTGTGAATTTTAATTAATGCTTTATTCTTTTGCACCATTTGAAATAAATAAAATTGATTAGTTGGTTTCCCTTTCTCCCTGTTTTCTCTTAGATCTGATTCCTTTTCATCTGAATAGAGGAAATAAGGCTTTGTTTCCCCTTTTAGAACCACAACTGTATGCCTTTGTTGTTGTTGTTGTAACTGTAGTTTACCTCTTAATCCATAGTATAGCCCTAAAAATAAAAGAGGCAGATTTTACCCCTAATAATAGTAAATTTAATTTATGTTCCTTCTTTCACACAGATGACCTCTTAACAATTTTATGGCAAATCTTCTCTGTGCATTTTTTGTTGTGGCCCACCAGTGGCCAGGGGAGCTGGCAGCAGAGTTGGAGAGTGAGGAGGTTGAGGAGAAACATGGGCCATTCCTGCAGGCTGGGGAAGGCTCAGACGAGGGCTCTGCATCGAAGGCAGAGATAGGGCCAAGGCCAACTGGCAGTTCTCAACTGCCTTCAGAGCTAGACAGCAGTGAGGCAGAGGAACAGCTGGAGCCTGTTCCCAGTGTGTGCATGCGCAGAGCTGTCAGAAAAAAAGAACAGCTCAGAAATCAGGGTCTGAAAGGAGAGTAGGCTTTTGCAGGAAACAATTTGTTCATTTGTTCGTTCATTCATTTCAGGAGTGTGAAGGTCTGTCCATGAATCTCAGAGACTCTGTGCCAAGTCTTTCCTTGCACTGCACTGTGTTTGGAAAATAATTACATGGCAGCTTTCCCAGCTAGATAAGGTCTGTGGTCATAAATTCACCTTTCAAAGACTGTTTGCCAGGCCTATGCTGAATGTGAATGAGAGGCATTCACGTTCATTTAATAAAAGGAGTTTTGCAGAGACCAGGAATCTGCTTTGTGCTTTGGATGAATCCACTACCCTGTCCTCTGGTGTCACCCACCTTCCTGAATGGAGATGGTCCCTTCTGGACAAGGAACACAGTCGTAGCAGCAAACTGGCTCTCCTTCTTGAGCCCGCTTGAAAAATCCAGGATGACAATTTTCCACACATCTGGACTGAGGCAGAGACTAAGGAGAAAAACAAGGAATGCCAAATGAAATATGTTAGAAATAACTATCAATGAAAAATGAAGGTAGACGTGAACATTAGTCAAGTAGTTGCTGGACTTCACTTAGGTAAATAAGAACTTTTTACAGCACTTTTCAAAGTATAAGACACACTTATTACAAGCACCGATCAGCATCTAACAAACAGAGAGCTAACAGTCATTCTGGCTCCATCTTATGGCTGCTTGAGGTAACAGCAACCAATCACATTACAGCAGTACTTAAAGAAACGGTACTACTCCCTTGGCTTATATATTGCTGACCCAACTGTTAGCTCACATTCCTAACAACATAGAAGCCTCCTAAGACACTTTAATAAAAACTATAAGGGTTCTTCTCTCCAAATTCCATTTTCATTGAAGCCTATTTGGTGAATAGGCTTAGCCACTAAAATACAATATAATACAATATAATACAATAGTAGAGTTGGAAGGGACATTGGAGGTCTTCTAGTCCAACCCCCTGCCTAGGCAGGAAACCCTATACCGTTCCAGACAAATGGCTATCCAACATCTTCTTAAAGACTTCCAGTGTTGGGGCATTCACAACTTCTGGAGGCAAGCTGTTCCACTAATTGTTCTAACTGTCAGGAAGTTTCTCCTCAGTTCTAAGTTGCTTCTCTCCTTGATTAGTTTCCACCCATTGCTTCTTGTTCTGTCCACAGGTGCTTTGGAGAATAGCTTGACTCCCTCTTCTTTGTGGCAACCCCTGAGATATTGGAACACTGCTATCACGTCTCCCCTAGTCCTTCTAGGGGATGTGTCCTAAGGCTTTGGAAAACAGAGAAAAAACACCAATATTTCATTTACCTTGTTGAGCAACTTTAGCTGTGAAATAGCATCTTCATCGATAGTAAGTCTCTGTCTTTCCAAAACCCCTAGTTGGCGTTTAATGGGATCCTCCCCAGAGAGAACTATTATGCTTATGATGTCCAGATCTGCGGCCACATCACCATTTTGGTCCAAGTACATTTTCATGTGGGAAAGATTGCAAAACTCATTCTTGTTCAAAAATGGATGGAACTAGGGAAAAAAACCATCCAGGAATGTTAAAAGCTGAACCCTTGGGGGTGGGGTCTATCCCACATGGTCTTTCCAGATTTGAATATTTCTTCTATAGTTGTCTAACTTGCAAATATCCTGGGTTGGCAGAACAAGTGTTATCATGGAGAGGGAGAGAGAGAAGGAGAGAGAGAGAGGGAGGGAGGGAGGGAGGGAGGGAGAGGGAGAGGGAGAGGGAGAGGGAGAGATATTCTGGAGTAGCCTTCAGAAGTTGTACGTGCTCCATCAGTGGTGGCTTTTGGCTGAACAACCATATGTCTGAAATGGTACAGTGTTCCATTTCAACTCCACTATTTTATATCTATGTCCACATTTATGTCTAACTACATTTGATAAGAATATTTGTGGAAAGGATCTCAACATAACAGATTGCAAAGCAAGTGTGAGTTGGCAATGTGATGCTCATGGAAAGAAGGCAAATGCATCCACAAAAATCTTAGAAGTAAATTTGGGCGTCCTCCTTGATGCCCGGCTGTCGATGGATGACCATGTGGCAGCCGTGGCAAGGGGGGCGTTCCACCAGGTTCGCCTGGTGCGCCAATTGCGCCCCCTACTGGACCGGGATGCCCTTCGCACGGTCACTCATGCGCTGGTGACGTCCCGCCTGGACTACTGCAACGCTCTCTACATGGGGCTGCCCTTGGGACGCGCCCGGAGACTGCAGCTAGTCCAGAACGCAGCCGCGCGGGCTGTGATGGGGAGTACTAGGTACTCCCACATAACACCTCTCCTGCGCGAACTGCACTGGCTGCCTGTGGTTTTTCGGGTGCGTTTCAAGGTTCTGATTACCATATTTAAAGCACTCCATGGCACAGGACCTAGTTACTTGCGGGATCGCATCCTCCCACACACATCGCTGCGGCCAATTCGCTCACACAGGGAGGGGCTTCTCCTGGTGCCGTCCACTAGGCAATGCCAACGGGCGACACCAAGGAGTAGGGCCTTCTCTGTGATGGGCCCAACCCTCTGGAATGACCTCCCCCCCGACATCAGAACCTCTACTGACCTCCGCTCCTTCCGGCAAAAATTGAAGACTCACCTGTTCCGATTAGCGGGCCTGGCATAACTACAACTGTTACCTCCTGGTAGACGTACTATTAACTGGTTATTTTAGGGGTATTGTTTTAATTTAATTTGTGTGTGTCTTAGGGGTTTTAAAATTATAGTTATATATACTGGCTAACTGTACAGTTCTTTTTAATTCTATTTTAACCTCCTCCATATTTAACTGTACATATTTAATTCTTCCATTTATTGTATTTTGATATTCTTTGCATGGACTGTACACCGTTCCGAGTCCCTTTTGGGAGAGGGGGCAGTCTAGAAGCACAGTAAATAAATAAATAAAATAAATAAATGTTCTGGTTTGGAGAGAAATTGACTCAAGTACAAAGTCCCCTGGCAGACGTCCTCCTTTGAGAAGACACTGTAGAACTACTGGATCAGCTTTAGAGATGGGCAATGAAACCAAGGAAGAAATCAAAGGAACTGGTCTTATCCTTGAGGAAAGGCAACAAGGAGAAGAACCATGTTAGACTATGGGGATGAAAATCAGAAGGAATCTGGGAGCACCTTTTACAATGGACAGAATCTCTTGGCAGGAGAAAGGAGGATACAGCACTCTTCCAATAACGGAAAAATGTTTCAGTTTATATCATATTGCGACATATATTTGCTCTTATCCCAGAACGGAGGTGACAGACTTGATTTGATTGAGGGCCGCATCAGGGGTTGTGCTTGACCTTGGAGGGCTAAGGGGGACAAGGCTGGAGTGGCCATTTTAAAATTCATACACACTTAATGTAAAATTAACACTGTTTAATATCAAAATATATATGGCACGGTACCCGCTCTTTGGAAAACTATCCACAAATGATTAGGTTGGTATGAGAATAGGGGTCAAAGGTGTTGGCTTTTTGAAGCTCAAAAAGGTTGAGATGGTTCCCTTCCTCCTTTGTATTCCTTCTCCAAAGAAAATAAGTTTCATGGATCTTTGTTGGGACTCCATACCTGCCATGGCTGCAGCCTTTGAGTCCCCAGCCTCTCTTCTTGCCATTTCCTTCTCCTCTTGAGTATGGAGGAATAGGCAGCATTCAAGACATGGGCCAGAGTATTCATCATAGCATAAACATGGCGGTTATATTGATTCCACATCCTGTTTCTTTCCACTTTGGTCTCCAGTGGTGATGTCTGAGTGCATCTTCTCCGGCCTTTGACAGAAATGTGGTCTTTTGAAAAAGAACATTGAAAAGACTGATTCGTGAGCTGTGGTTCCAGAAAGAAATCTGGTTCAAAGGAACCATCATTTGGTCTTTTTTTCCACTGAAAACCGTAGTTCCAAACACTATGGACATATTTGAGGAACGTGTGTCTTCTCATTTGCATTTCCCCATAACCTGAATATAGCCAGACTTTTCCTTCAATGGGTTCTGGCAAGCCTTGAAGTGTTGAATGAAAAAGACGAATTCTGTCCAAAAGCAAAAAATATTCTACAAAGTGAACAAAGACATTGACTTGTTTCCACTTAGAGAGGGCATCCCTGAGGGGGGCTGTACGTGCAGGGGTTGAGAAAAGTTGGGATATAACAATACAAATTCCATTCCTGACAAGCAGAGGTGTCAAAGTCCTCATGAAGTTCACCCCACTCTCTGTGTCTGAAGCAAAGAGACCAACCAAAGACCATCCAAAATGGCGGAGCAGTTGGACAATTCCTGGGTAGAGAATCCCTAATTTGGGGAGCATCTGGTAGAAAAAAGGGAATTGACTTTTATCACTCAGAGCTTCTGAAGCAGTTGAACGGATCTGAAAAAACAACGAAGAATGCTGTATTTAGGGGTCAGTTATTAGCTTACAATAAATCCAACTTGTTTTGTCATGAACACATTATAATATTGTATTGTTGATTAGCCAGAAGACCATATCAAGATACAAAATATTAAACACAGAACATTAACAAGGCCAGAATATACAGTACAATAAAAGAAATGCAAATTAAGTAATAAAGAATCAGAATTTAAAAATGCAAATCATAACTTTATCATAACTGTATACTTCCGGACATTTCACCAGCCGAGAGCCCAGGGCAGGGGCGGGAGGGTGGCAGTGGTTATTAGGGAAAGTTTTGGACCTCAGGAGGTCACTGTGCCTCAGATAGGCGGGTGTGAGTCCCTTTTTGTGAAATAGGGCCTTGGAGTTCAGGTGGGCTTCGTTGTTACATACCTGTCTCCCTACTACGTTTCATCGTCCCTGCCGGAGCTGCTGAATGTGTTATCTGGATTTATTTCCCCAGGCTTATGATCCTGGGGGATTTCAATCTGCCTTCCATTGGCAAGACATCCGAGTCAGCTCGGGAGTTCATGGCTTCCATGATGGCTATGGATCTAACTCAGTTAATTCAAGACCCCACCCATAGGGGACACACACTCGACCTGATTTTTGTCTGTGGGCAGTGGATGAATGATCTAGATTTAGGGGATATTTCTATCCAACCCTTTTCATGGTCTGATCATTTCCTCATCAGGCTTAACTTCCATACTGCTACCCCTTGCCACAGGGAGGCTGAACCGACTAGATGGTTCCGCCCAGGTGCCTGATGGACCCTGAAAGGTTCCTGATGGAGCTTGGGACTTTTCCTGAATCCCTTGCTCACAACTTGACCGAAGCCCTAGTGGAAGTTTGGGATAGGGCGGCCACTGGGGCCTTGGATCGCATTGTGCCTTTGCGGCCTCTGACCCAGTGTCGACCCCGGGTAGTTCCCTGGTTTACCGAGGAGCTCCTGGAGATAAAACACTGGAAAAGACGCCTAGAGAGTGGTTGGAGGGCCAGCCGATCCGAATCTGATCGAACACTAGTAAGAATTCATATTAAATCCTACTTAGTGATGATAAAAGTGGCAAAATGGCAACATTTTTCCCCTCTTATCACGTCTACAGACAACTGCCCAGCCACCCTATTTAGTGAAGGTTGTCGAGAGTGTGGTAGCATGTCAGCTTCCCCAGTACCTGGATGAAGCTGTCTACCTGGATCCGTTTCAGTCGGGTTTCAGGCCCGGGTACAGCACGGAGACGGCACTGGTCGTGTTGGTCGATGATCTCTGGCGGGCCCGGGACAGGGGCTGTTCCTCTGTCCTGGTCCTATTAGACCTCTCGGCGGCTTTCGATACCATCGACCATGGTATCCTACTGCGACGACACGAGGGGTTGGGAGTGGGGGGCACCGTTTTACGGTGGTTCTCCTCCTACCTGTCGGATCGGTCGCAGTTTGTGTTGACTGGAGGGCAGAGATCGACCCCCAGGCGCGTCACTTTTGGGGTGCCCCAGGGGTCGGTTCTCTCACCCCTCCTGTTCAACATATACATGAAACCGCTGGGCAAGATCATCTGTGGTTTTGGGGTACGGTATCATCAATATGCTGATGATACCCAACTTTTCATCTCTACCCCAAACCACCCAAACGATGCCCTCGACGTGATGTCCCGCTGCCTGGAGGCTGTGCGGATCTGGATGGGGAGGAACAGACTCAAGCTCAATCCCTCCAAGACTGAGTGGCTGTGGTTCCCGGCATCCCAATTTGTACATCTTGTTCCATCTTTGATGATAGGGGGAGAAATTTTAGCCCCCTCAGAGAAGGCTCGCAATCTGGGAGTCCTCCTGGATATGCGGCTTAGTTTAGAAGAACACCTGACGGCCGTGACCAGGGGGGCCTTTCACCAGGTTCGCCTGGTACGCCAGTTGCGCCCCTTCCTGGATCGGGATGCTCTGTGCACAGTCACTCATGCCCTCGCCCTTTCTCGCCTGGACTACTGCAATGCTCTCTACATGGGGCTGCCCTTGAAGACCACCCGGAGGCTTCAGCTGGTCCAGAATACAGCCGTGCGGGTTGTCATGGGGGTACCTAGGTGCTCCCATGTCACACCCCTTTTAGGCGGCCTGCACTGGTTGCCGGTTGTTTTCCGGGTGCGATTCAAGGTATTAATTATGACCTTTAAAGCGCTCCATGGCTTTAAAGCACTCCACTGCCACAAGTAGCCTCCCACCGTCCAGTACGATCCCACAGAGTTGGCCTCCTCAGGGTGCCGTCGGCCAAGCAGTGTTGGCTGGTGACCCCCAGGGGGAGAGCCTTCTCTGTTGGAGCGCCTTCCCTCTGGAATGAGCTTCCCCCGGAGCTCCGCATAATCCCTGACCTCCGGTCCTTCCGACACGCCCTAAAAAGTTGGCTTTTCCAGCAAGCCGGCCTGGCCTGTTAATGTTAATGTTAATTTATTTTAAATGTACTGTTTCTTTTTTTAAAAAAAAATCGGTTTGGTCTTTTTGGAATTGGGTTTAATCTTTTTTTTTAACTTTTGTTTTTAATGTTGTACGCCACCCTGAGTCCTTTGGAGAAGGGCGGCATATAAATCCAAATAAACTAAACTAAACTAAACTCAGTGCCCCCCACCCAGTGGTGGAATTCAAATTTTTTTATGACGGGTTCTGTGGGCGTGGCTTGATGGGCGTGGCTGGGGGAGTCATGTGACTGGGTGGTTTGCATGAAGGAATAAAGATAGTAACAGTAAAATTCAAAACTGTAACAATTAATTGCACATTTATTCAAAATCCAATTTAAAAACATTTGTAGTTAGTTAATTCAACAAAATTGTGGAACATGATCCAGTGATACCAGGTTTTCAAAGTCTGATAGTCATTTATCAAGAACCTTAGTAACTAGCAACTTAGTAACTACTTCACTGTTCAGTAAATTCTTAATGTGATGGATGGGCTTGATGAAGTGATACCAGTTTCCCAATGTCTGGTTTTAAGTCACTTAGCAGGAGTCTTAAATCACCACATTCAGTAATCTGGAGTCATTTTCTTTGCTTGGAGACCACACTGAAGCCATGTTCCACCAAATATGATGTTGGAAATGCAACAAGGAGCTTCTTAACCACTGTCCATAGTGCAGGATAGCGATCAGAAATTTCTTTCTGTAACTAAAACTCTTGGTACAATTTCTTGAACTTTGGCTTCAACTCAATCTCCCAACATTTGCTTGAATTATTTGATGAGATTATTGCATGGTACCTAGGGATTCCCAATATGGAAAGTGAGAATGGGAACATTTTAACAGATCTATATGTTCTTGGGTTATAATTTTCACTAAAGAACCATGGGGATGGAAAGGGAAATATAGACAATGGAGTCCAATCCCCCTCCTCAACAGTTTGGAAGCAAAGAATAACTCTAGCAAAATGTAGCCTTTTACCTCTTTGGGGAATCATTATATTATTATTATTATTATTATTATTATTATTATTATTATTATTATTATTATTATTATTATTATTATTATTATTATTATTATTATTATTATTATTGCATCAACAGAAGTGTATCACAGCGGCCAGTTGTTTCGCCGGATTTGGCATTAATTACTAGTCGGGCCCCACCCAGGGGCCTAGGACATCGTAACGTATTATTATTATTATTATTATTATTATTATTATTATTATTATTATTATTATTATTATTATTATTATTATTATTATTATTATTATTATTATTATTATTATTGTTGTTGTTGTTGTTGTTGTTGTTGTTGTTGTTGTTGTTGTTGTTGTTTTGTTTTATTTTATTTTATTATTTTATTATTTTATTTTATTTTATTTTATTTTATTATTTTATTATTTTATTTTATTTTTCCCAATACAACTCATGCAAAGGGTCATATTTGTGATTCCTTATAACTTCTTTAAACTAAACATTTTTAGTACAAATCAATGCATTGACATATATATCACTAATGCAGTTTCCTATCTCTTCCATTGACATAATTAACACCTTATGTATTGAATACAAGTATATCAAGTATAGGTTAAACATGAATTGAATAACATCTAATACAAATGTATAAGCTGTGAATTTATTATATAATCACAGGCAAACATTTCGCTTATGCCTAAGTCCTCTACCCACGCACATTATAAGGCAGATAAAACTATCTTAGCTGGCTGTTGTAAATATTACTCTGCTAATTCAACAAGAAATGCTACTGCATGAATTCCTAATGCAGAACACAGCTAAAAGTGATTTTAGCAATTTTCTTCCCAAGTTAATTGAAAATGTATATCCAAATGTTCCTCTTATTTTTTCCCCAAGCACTAGGGAGGATTATATTCAAAACCAGACACTTTTGCTGTGTGTGTGTGTGTGTGTGTGTGTGTGTGTGTTTGCTTGCTTCTGGTCTCCAGAGTCAGAAGGGCCGGTTGGTACCCCCAGAGGTCATCTAGTCCCACCCCAGACAGCGCATCCCCGCCCCACATTCCCCAGCCCCACCTCCTCTGGGAAGGCTCCGGTGGGGGGGGGAATGCAGAGCCCCTGCGGAGAGCCCCTGCTGCTCTCCCTCACCCTTCATCTTACTCCCTCCCTCTCTTCGCAGGCTGAGCAGCCGCAGCCTTACTGGGACGGTGAGCATGGATGGACTATTGCCCCAGGGAGGGGAGGTCTGGCCACCAGCAAAGGGCTTCCACTGAGGCACCCCATGCAGGCAAAATAGCGAACAAGCGAAGGAGGATCAGGCAGGGCACCGAGGCCCCTTCGCCTCCCACTTTGTCTTGATAAGGTCACTGCAGCTTCCGGGTGCGGACGGACGGAGATAGCCAGAGTGGCCTGGGCGGGCGAGCGGGCGAGCAATGGAGGATCAGGTAGTTCTCTCGCTCGCTCGCCCACCCCCCTGGGCTTCCCCGCCGCTCTGGCTACCTCTGTCCGTCAGCGCCAGCAGCTGCAGCGACCTCATCAAGACAAAGTGGGAGTGAAGGGAGGCGAAGTGGCCTCCCTTTGATCACGCGCTCCCCCCGCCTATCCGCTCTATGCTAGCCCTGCACTCACTGATTGGCTGGCTCACCAATCGTCCCACCCACCTCTAAGAGCCCTATCTATAGAAAGCCAAGCAGAAAAAAAGATAACTGGGTTTAGATAGGGCACTTAGAGGCGGGCGGGGCGATTGGTGAGCCAGCCAATCAGTGAGTGGGCAGGGCTAGCATAGTGCAGATGGGCAGGGGAAGCGAGCGATCGAGCAGCTTCTGGATGGGCGGGGGAGAGTGAGCAAACTTGTTCTGAATAGCTCGCTAGAGGAAGCCACCTCCAGCACTCCTTTGCCGCCCCCTTTGCCTCTTACCGCCCCCCTAAGCCATCTCACCGCCCCCCAGAGGGCGGTAGCACCCTCTTTGGGAACCACTGGTTTAGAAGAATACCTGACGGCCGTGACCAGGGGGACCTATTACCAGGTTCGCCTAGTACGTCAGTTGCGCCCTGTCAGGGGAAATTTCACCCTGAACTAATGAGGCTTAGACTGACGGCTTTTCCAAAGAGGCATATCTTCAAGAAGCAAAAAATAAAATAAACCTGAGAACGTGTTCTAGTGAAAACAAACTTTAATACAGAAACAAGAAAATAGAAATAAAACAAATCTATCTAACAATGCATATGAGATAATTCTTTTTTATGTTGATGATATTGTTTATTTGGACCAATGTAAACAATATCATCAACATAAACAAGAATTATCTCATATGCATTGTTAGATCTTTTTGTGAACACACATTCATCAGTTTCGGACTTAATAAAGCCCATTGAATTTAGTTTGTCAGTAAGACATAAGTACCACATTAAACCTGACTGTTTCAGACCATAAAGACTTTTGTTCAGGAACCAGGTATCCCCTTCTTGCTTTCGGAATCCTGGAGGGCTTCTCACGTAGATCTCTTCATCTAGGTCTGCATGTAGATAAGCTGTGTCCACATCAAATTGGAAAACTTCTAAACCAAGAATAGTTGCAGTGGTTAAAGCAATTTTTACACTTTCAGTTCTGACAGTTGGTGAGTAAGTGTTTGTGTAGTCCTCAGGATAACGTTGAACGAAACCCTGAGCTACAAGTCTGGCTTTGTATAAAGACTCACCATTCGGTTTCTTCTTGATTCTGTAGACCCATCGAGTGCCAATGACTTTCTTGTTTGCTGGAGGTTTTGCAGGTGTGAATACATTAAGTTTCTTTAAACTGTCCATTTCATCCTGCATTGCATCATACCATTTGTCTTGCTCCGAATGAGGAAGCTGTTTGATTTGTGTGAATGTCTCAGGAGGAAGAGTAACATTGCAAATCAAAGGTAATGGTGTTTTTGTCTGTTGCCATGAATATCGTTGTGGAGGGACTCCTTTTGTGATCCTCTTGGAACGTCTCAGAACAACAGTCCATTCTTCTTCTTCTTCTTCGTCCTCGTCCTCACATTCGTCGCTAGCATCAGCATCCGCGGCTTGCAAAGACGGAACATCAGGTTGTGAAGAACTGGTAGAAGGAATATCTGCCTGTAAATTGTCATCAGGCTGCGTGGCATTTGGAACATCATCTCTAGGAAAATAAACTCCAGGATCATTGGAATGAATCCTGGACCAGTCAATATCTTCCTCTAACTCTATATCCATATCAATATATCTTTATGTCTATCTCTCTATATGTATATGTATATATATCTATCTCTATATCTCTATCTCTATCTCTCCATATCTATAGCTTGCTCTATCTATCTATCTATCTATCTATCTATCTATCTATCTATCTATCTATCTATCTATCTATCTATCATCTACTGTATCTATCTATCTATCTATCTATCTATCTATCTATCTATCTATCTATCTATCATCTATCTATCTATCCATCTATCTATCTATCTCTATCACTATCTCTGTATATACAATCTCTATCTATCTATCTATCTATCTATCTATCTATCTATCTATCTATCTATCTATCATCTACTGTATCTATCTATCTATCTATCTATCTATCTATCTATCTATCTATCTATCTATCTATCTATCATCTATCTATCTATCTATCTATCTATCATCTATCTATCTATCTCTTGTTAGATAGATCGGATAGATAGATTAGATAGGTAGGTGGGTGGGTGGGTGGATGGATGGATGGATGGATGGATGGAGATAGATAGAGATAAATAAATTGGCTAATTAATGGTAGTAGTAAGTTCAAAAGCATATATTTCTTACAAACTTTAGGTAATATAAGCCATTGGGATTCCTTTCACAAATCTGGAATTTGTGCATCATTGAAAATATCATTATTTTGGCTAAGCTGATATATAAAACAAAAGTTTCCATCAGTGCTTCCTTTTGTACAGAAGACCCTTTGATTGGACACAAAGCCCCTCCTCACCTTCACAGGTGTGCAGCAGAAGCCCCCAAAGCAACGGGGATGTGGTCACTAAATTATAGGGCTGCCTGGGTGCTCCCCCTTCCAATATCATACCCATGCCTAGACAACATACCTAGAGTGGTCATGGAGAAAAACAGCTCTTGAATTCACGTGAAGTATTAGTAAGGTTTTACAAATCCTTAGTAAGTCCACATCTAGAATATTACATCCAGTTTTGGTTACCAAATTACAAAAAAGATGCTGAGACTTTGGAAAAAGTGCAGAGAAGAGCAACTAACATGATTAAAAGCCTGAAGATTAAAACATAAGAGGAATAGTTGCAGGAATTGGTTATGATAATCTAGAGAAAAGAAGGATTAGGGGTGACATGATAGCAGCGTTCCAGTATTTGAGAAGTTGCTAAAAAGAAGAGGGGGGGTCAGCTTATTTTACAAAGCACCAGAAGCCAAGATAAGAAACAATGGTTAGAAACTAATAACAGAGAGAAGCAACCTGGAATTAAGGAGAAACTTCCTAACAGTGAGAACTATTAACCGGTGGAACAGCTTGCCTTCACAAGTTGTGGATGCTTCATCACTGCAGGTTTTTAAGAAGAGACTGGAAAGCCACTTGTCTGAAATGGTGTAGGCTCTCCTGCTTGAGCAGGGGGTTGGAGTAGCAGATCTTCAAGATTCCTTCCTCCCAATCTATTCTGATTATTTGTTTGTTTGTTTGATTGATTGATTGACTGAATTCCATAGAGGAGATATAGTTGGATTTATTGCTTATTCTTTCTACCAATCCACTCAATTTACTACATAGAGAGGTACACATACAAACCTGTGGGATTTTATAGGGTGCTATTAATGTTGATATCTGGATGGAGATATCCCTGTCAGTTCGATCAAAAAGAGCCAGATGGTTGTCTTTCTTTCCACAGCTGTAGTTGGGAACATTGGCTTCTCCCGTAGAGAGGATGTCCAGCAAGGCATCTGATGTGCCAAGAGTGCTTAAATAGTTGTCATGGATGTTGTAGCCAAGCGTGAGATTGTGCAGGAGACGGGGATTCTTACTGACCATTTGAATAGCAAAAATATGGCGTAGGATTCTAGACTGATCAGAAGATATTCTAGTGTAAAAAAAAATGTTCATTTGATCATCCTTACCCACCGCTATCATCAATAGCAAAATATATTTTATACTTTTATACAGTATATTTTTGCTTGACTGGTGAAAATGAACCATAGCACTTTTGAATGAGCAATAGATAAACTTCTGTAAAAAATGAGTGTTATTATAATCACCAAAAGAACCAACAAGGTATTTTCTTTCAGTCTAATCCACTTTTGTCACCTGAAACCTACAGAATCTTAAGCCAATACGGACTCCAAACCCAGAGACCAATGAGACCCACCCACCTCCATTTAATTTTAATGAATGTTGGGGAGATGGAATTGATACAGACCCCCACCTGGGTTAAGAATCGCAAATGCACCACTATTCGTAACAATACTAATTTTCATCTGCCCAGTAACCAAGGTTCAAAATAAATGAATTATTAAAGTGGAATCACCATAGAAGGAAGAGGATGTTTCAAAAGTAACCCAGAAACCAATTCTAAAAAACTAAGTCATCCTGGATTTCTATAAGGACCAGGAAGGGAATATCAATCATTCGTATTTGAAATGAGCTGGGCAGAGGAAAACTACAATAATCACTAATTTAAACAACAGTATTCAAATCATGAATTCAAGACTGAATGGGGGGAGAAAAATAATGTGGACTTTTTTCTGTCCCTTCTTTGGATTTGAGTCTTTTGCTCAATATAAGACAAAGAAAGCATGGAAATCAAAATGATTCAGGAAAGTAGAACAGTAACCAGTAAATAAGAAGAACAAAATGAGAATAAAATAAACAGAGGGAATGCAACCACATTATCCTGAATGACTTACGAGGGAAACTGATTAGAAGGCTCTGCATTGAAAGGGAACCTTATATGCACCAGTTGTGATGTAGCGATGATTATATTTATGAAATGGTCTCCCGGTCTGTAATAACTCCATGGGTTTTTTGCATCTTGGTGCTCTAAACTCAGTGGGCATTTCATTCTCAGCTTCCCCAAGACAGGCTGAGACAACAGCAGCATCAAAAGCAGAAGCAGGAGATCCATGATTCATAGAGCTGAATCAATCACCTCCCTGTTTCTAAACAAGAACAGGAAGAATTAAAAGCCCTCTCACAAGAGCCAGTGACTTTCCTGATTCAGACAGAGACAAACCAAGCTTCACCTGGAAAAGAGACCAAGGTACATTTAACAGCACAGCCCCAGCCTGTGTCCCAAAATTCATCTAACACAAAGGGTGACCTAAAGCCTTTATCTTTTCCTTGATGCAACTTCCCCTCCATGTTGCTTCAGACTGATGTTTACATCAGTTTCTGGAGAAGTAGAAGACATTTCAAAGAGCAGGTTGGTGATAATTACAGTGAGAAGCAACTTTTCCTCTGGGGATCCTGAACTCCTTCCTTGGCTCCATTTGCAGAAAGGAAGCCAGAGTACAGCATGTTAGTGAAAAATTACAGATATACCCCTGAGAGAAGGTTTCTGTATCAGTTGTGGCCTTTCCTGTCAGGATGCATCCAGAAAATGATACTGGAGGAAGACTCAATATTGTTGTTGACTTCTGCTGTCCTTCAACATGGTTTTTTTTCCACAGGGGTCAGGTCACCCAGATAGGGGTGGGCTTCCAAAAATTTAGCAAAGTATTCTCTGCCCAGGTGGGAGTGGCCTAATTGGCCTCCTGCACCATGGGCAATGTTTTTGTCAAGCCTCTGGAAGGGTAGAAATGCCCTCTCGAGCCTGGAAACAGACCTGTGTCTGCCCTTCCCAAACTTCCAGTAGGCCTGTTTTTCGGGTAGGTGGGCACAAAAGTTGCCCTTACACTGCAGAAGACCAGCATGCTGAAGGTGATCAGTTTGGCTTCATTGAAGTCTCCAGGGAGATTCCTGGCTGGGAAAGCCGCCAGGAAGCGGGTGGCAGCCAGGAAGCCCAGTTAGCTGAGGGTGATGTAGAACATGACAACAGATCCTTCGTTGCATTGTGGAATCCTAATTCCGGGCTGGAAATGGAGAGTCAGAGAATGGGGAAGAAACTATCAGGCAGATGGAGCAGATGAAAATTTGGACAGCTGAACAAAAAAAGATGATTGAGTTGGCCAAACTCTTTCCCAAACATCTCTCCACTCACTTTCTTGGTTTTATGGCCAGGAAAGCCAGCACCACTGTGATTGTTTTAGCCAACAGAGAAGAAAAGTCAATTGAAAAGACGATGCTGAAAACCGTTTGTCAGAGAAGGCAAGTGCCCTTCATTTCGTTGAAGAGAAAACTGGAGCGAGACCAGGAGAATGTAAGAGAGGTTCTGGTTGTTGGCTTTGACAATGGGAGTTTCTCGGTATTTAATTAATATGATTAAGATAAGAACAGGAGTTAGGAACAAGAGTAGGGCTAAAGAGATTAGGATTATGTCCAGATATTCTTCATAAAACAGGAAGGATATAACTTTTGGAATACATTGGATTCAGTCCTCAATTGGATATTGATTATGTGGGGCATCTGATGCATTTTTCAGTATCTAAGAATAACAAAGGGATTATTATTTTTAATAATCTGCTATTTCTTCATTTACATTTTATGAAGTGGCATCCTAGGAAAATAGTTTATACTATTAACATTTTCATAAATGCATATTTTAAAATTTCCCCAGAACAAAGAGTATAAGAATGAAGAATGATGAAGCTCCCACAACTTCTGAAGGCAAGCTGTTCCATTGGTTGATTGTTCTCATTGTCAGAAAATTCCTCCTTATTTCTAGGAGGATCAGTTGATTAGTTTCCATCCATTATTCCTTGTCTGGCCCTCAGGTGTTTTGGAAAACAGATTGACCCCCTACTCTCTGTAGCAGCCCCTCCAATATTGGAGCACTGCTATCATATCTCCCCTGGTCCTTCTCTTCGCGAAATAGAGGACACTGTCTCCCAAACACCCTTTAATTATGTCAAGGAGAATTATTGGCCTATTTACGTATGGAGAGCAGCTTGGACTAATTTATTGGTGTGGACTGGTGGAAAAGTTGAGACTTAAAATTCCTTTGTTTCACATTTCTACATTTCTTCTGGGCGTAAGAAGCTCCTTTATGTTAAGATCTGGCCTCAGAATGATAATGTAGCACTTGGGAATGAAGATGCAGCCCAGCAGAGCATCACTGGAGGACAAGATGGAGAAGATCTGCACAGCCACCATGTATTTCCCTTTGGTGCTCAGGTAAATGGGCACAAAGGACACCCAGACTGCAGAAGGCCAGCATGCTGAAGGTGATCAGCTTGGCTTCATTGAAGGCCCCAGGGAGATTCCTGGCCAGGAAAGCCACTGTGAAGCAGATGGCAGCCAGGAAGCCCATGTAGCTGAGGGTAATGTAGAACATGACAACAGAACCTTCATTGCATTGCAGGATGATCAGTCAAGGCTGGGGGTAGAGGTCAAATCAGGGAATGGTGGAGAAACTGGAGCAGATGATAATTTGGACAAAGAAGAACAAGAAAAGATGGGGGAGTTGGGAGGGGGGAAGGGGAGATAGAGATGGAAATTGGGAAACTTTTAGGACCTAGGGATTTTGTTGTAATGTGCAGAACCTGTGCAGGCCAACTTGGAATAGCCACACGTTCTGAGGGTTTCCTTGATGTGTCTTATGTTGGGAGTATACTCCTAGTGTTGGGTGGACAACATATATCTATATACAATAACAAATGGTCATTGTTGCTTTAAATGGGTGAATGTACTTATCAGCTGTAATTAACTTTACAATAAGAGGGAGTCAGGAGAGCTCACTCTCTCTCTCTCTGCTTGTCCTGTGCTTGATAACTACTTGCTCGCTTGATGACTGGAACGTGAACTGCGACTGTAAGCAATTGTTTGTTCTTTGAATTGTGTTTGGACATATATCTACTATCACTGCTTGTGAACCAATTATTAATAGTAAAGCTACTTGTTTTTTACTAGCAATGTCTGAAACTCTATTCGTGTGTTTTTTTCTACTAGCAACATTTTTTTCTCTCTAGCTATACATTCCGCTGTGCTATTTTCTGTCTCCCAATGGAGATACCCCTAACATCTTAGTACTTTTTCTTTCCCATCTTTGCTGATAGGCAGGCCTTCTGGAGTGATGCTATAGTGTTCTGGTGACTCCCCTTTTTTGTGCTCCAGTGGGTGTTGGGAATCAAAATGTAAATATTGATCTATGCATGTGGGGTTTCTGTAAACTTGAGTGTTAAGGTTTCTGTCTTCCTTAATGTGTATTGCACAGTCCAGGAAGCTAGACTGTGAGATTAAAATATACAGAAAGGTTTTTCCACAGCTCATTCCGCACCCACCCACTCCCATGATCCGTCCATTTCCAGCCAATTGGAGTTTGCCAAAGTGTTTTGAGAATGCTGAGATGTTTTGAGATAATCAACATATCTGTTCTAACTTAGGCTTTCCAGCAGTACGAAGCTGAGTCCCCATCCCGATAAATCCCCTGTTATTTAATTTACAATGAATTCCTCTCCAGGAAAGTATTTCCTCTCCCACAGTCTTTCAAGATAGTTCACAATTACCAAACTTTATCAGGTTTAGAGAGTGGCCAGGCTGATATCTTTAAGATGCTGCAATACTTGGCAAGAATGCAGGAATGAACTAATTGTCTCCTGAAAACTCCACTCCTCTTTCGCTCCTCTTTTATTTCCTCTGGGAGAAGCCATTCATCATCCACCTGTGGCCTTACTCCAAAGTCAACCCTTGTTCCTTAGCTGTTCCCTTTGTCTGGCAACTCTGTGCATGCACACACTGGGAACAGGCTCCCGCTGTTCATCTGCCTCAATGATATCTGACTCCAAAGGCAGCTGATAACTGTCAGATGGCCCCCTCTCTCCCTCTGATGCAGAGCACTCAACAGAGCTTTCCCCTGACTCCAGGACTGGCCCATGTTCCTCCCCAACCTCCTCACTGTCCGAATCTGCTGCAAGCTCTGCTGGCCACTGGCAGGCTGCAACAATACTTTCTTGAGGGGCCTGGCCTTGGAGTGTTGGTACAAACTGGATCCAGATGAGCTCTAGTCTTTTTCACCTGTCACACACACCCTCCCTATTTCCCACACACAGTTTTATTGCCAATCCATCCTCTTCCCCTCCCCACAAACGTTGGTTGGCAGAGTAACAATGAGCACTAAGCCGAACCTTCCAGACTCCTTCCCCCTCTCTTGTCTCTTCTAGTCAGCTGCCTTATGTTAATGTTAGCCGATAACACAGCGTTGCCCAGGTATTTATTTATAGAGGGAAATGTCCAGACCAAATGTAATTTCTAATATTGGATTTTTCCCCTTACCCTTGTGGAGTGCTGTGAAGCCTGCAAGAGCAACTTCTCTCAGAACCCTGATTTCGGCAACAATTAAATTTGTAAAAAATGTTTTCCCTGTGCCCCCAGAAACATACTTTCTAATGTTGGATTGTCCCCCTTATCAGAGGGAGCCCCCTTATGGAATACTGTAAAGCCCTTACCATGGCAATTCCACTGCACTGTACAGTATAAGCCATTTTAAGGCAGTACAGCAGAAACCAATTTAAGACACAACAGGCTGTATCTTAACAGAACACACACCATGAGGAGTGTTAGGGGTGTCTTACTCCAACAGCATTTGTTTCTAGAGAATAAGTCATCTGTATACCAAGTTTGGTTGAAATTGCTGAGGTGTTCCAGAGTTATGCTGGAACTCACACACACACACACACTCACACAAAGGCATATGCATACATACATACATACATACATACACACAACGCATATATATTGTCATATTATCTAGCTTGTTCAACTGTGGCTGCATGCCAATTTTAATTACTAATTGGTTCATTTGACTGATGATTATGTTGGAATTTCATTAGTCTTATATTCTTCATATGTTTATTTCCTTCAGTTTTAAATAAGCTTAATTTTCACATTGATGCCAAGGAAAAATGAAGAAAATGCCCAATAACAGCAATCAAAAAATTAAATGTTCTGAGCCTAATTAACAATTTTAGTCATTTCCCTACTTTTATCATGAGATGTTCCTTAGTGTTTAGATCTGGCCTTAGGGTAATAATGTAGCACTTTGGGAAGAAGATACAGCCCAGCAGACCAGCACTGGAGGTCAAGATGGAGAAGACATGCACAGCCACCATGGACTTTCCTTTGGTGCTTAGGTATGTTGGTAGGAAGGACACCCAGACACTGCAGAAGATCAGCATGCTGAAGGTAATCAACTTGGCTTCATTGAATGCCCCAGGCAGATTTCTGGCCAGGAAAGCTACAGTGAAGCAAATGGCAGCTAGGAAACACATGTAGCCAAGGACAACATAAAACATGGTGACAGAGCCTTCATTGCATTGCAAGATGATCATTCCAGGTTGAGAGTGTAAGTCAGTGTCAGGGAATGGAGGAGAAACTCCAAGCCACATGGCACAGATGAAAATTTGACCAGCAGAACCAGAAATGATGATGGAGTTGGCCAAGCTCTTCCCTAACCATCTTCTCACCCTGTTCCCTGGTTTTGAGGCTAGGAATGCTAGCACCACCATGATAGTTTTGGCCAAGACAGAAGACACTGCTATTGAGAAGACAATGCTGAACACTGTTTGTCGGAGAAGACAAGTGGCTTTCCTTGGCTGTCCAATGAAGAGAAATGAGGACAAAAAGCAAAGCAGAAGGGAGATGAGGAGGATGTAGGACAGGTCCCGGTTGTTGGCTTTGACAATGGGAGTTTCTAGATATTTAATGAATATGATTAAAATAAATCCTGTGGTTAGGAACAAGAGTAAGGCAAAGGAGACCAGGATGATGCCCAGATGTTCTTCATAGGAGAGGAAGATTATTCTTTTTGGGATACATTGGACTCTATTCTCAGTTGGATATTGATCATATGGGCACTTGGTGCATTTTTCAGTATCTGAGAAAATAAAAAAATAATATTTCTTTTATATCTCTTCTCACCTTTCAAGAAAGATATTCTTTGGGTGTCCGATGATACTGATCAAGCATAGCAGGTGCCAATATTCAAAATAGAAATGGGGGTTAGTTGATAATAATAACTGTGACTGTGGGAACATCCCACAAATTCTATATCATATTGCGATAGAATGCACACTCAGAAGTTTCCCTGGATTCTTGCATTAAATACGTACATCATCTTGAGGGCATTTCTACCCAATGGCTTAACAGTCTACATATCCAGCCATAGGTTTATCCATTCTAGTAACTGCTAATACATAATTTAATTTTATTCATAATTAGCTGAATACCCGGCGTTGTCTAAGTATTTATTTATCCTAACCCTGTATTGGACAGGAAAATAGTAATTCACTATAGATATAATTGATTCCTTTTCATTTCAGCAGCCCAGGCATTCCAGAGTTATGCTGGAACACACGCACACACAAATGAACTTCAATCTAAAATGCACACTATTACTGTCAAAGGTACTGTGATTTGACACTATAGATATAATTCATTCCTTTTCATTTCAGTGGCCCAGTCATTCCAGAGTTATGCTGGAACACACACCGAGGGATGTTAGGGGTGTCTTACCCCCACAGTATTTGTTTCCAGAGAGTAAGTCGTATGTGAACTAAGTTTGGTTGAAATTGTTCAGGTTGTTCCAGAGTTATGTTGGAACACACACACACACACACACACACACACACACACACACACATCTATATTACCCATTATTTCTATTATGCATTTTAAAAATAATTAACCGCTCCTGATGTTTTATATTTTCATACACATTTTTATATCCTGTTTCTGCTCATTTTATGTATTAATGCTATACTCTTTTGCATCATACAAAATAAATAAAATTGATTAGTTGGTTTTCTTGTCTCCCTGTTTTCTCTTAGATCTAATTCCTTTTAATTCCAATAGAGGAAGTAAGGCTTTTTCTTCTCCCTTTTAGAACCACAACTGTATCCCCTTTTTGTTGCTGTTGTAACTGTTTGTATTTCATTATTTCATATCTAAAAATTTTAATAAATATAAAAAGAAAAGAGAAGTTACATTAGCAATCTAATGAAGGAAACCACGATGGGTTATAAACAATATTTGTAGTTTACTTCTTAATCCATAATATGGAAAATTAAAGCACTAAAAATAAAAGAGGCAGATTTTACTCCTCATAATGGTAAACTTAGTTATGTTCCTTCTTTCACACAGATGACCACTTCACAATTTTATGGCAAGTCTTCTGTGTGTATTTCTTGTTGTGGCCCACCAGTGGCTAGTGGAGCTGGCAGCAGAGTTGGACAGTGAGGAGGTTAAGGAGGAATATGGGCCACTCCTGGGAGCTGGAAAAGGCTCAGACAGGGCTGTGCATCAGAGGCAGAGATGAGGCCAAGGCCATCTGGCAGTTCTCAGCTACCTTCAGAGCAAGACAGTAGTGAGGCAGAGGAACAGCTGGAGCCTGTTCCCAGTGTGTGCATGTGCAGAGCTGCCAGAAAAGAACAGCTCAGAAATCAGGGTCTACTTGGGAGTAAAGCCACAGGTGGGAGACAAATGACCTCTCCCATCTATATAAATAAAAAAGTAATGTTTGTTTGTTCAAAATCTCAAATCTCCGAAAGTTCTTTACCGATTGCTTTGAAATTTTGACACAATGTTGCATTCAAATAGGCGCATGTTTTTATATACGTATATTATATAGATGTCACACCTGTGACAGGTAAAAACATGTTTTTTGTAAAAACATGTTTTTTTTGAAAACCAGCACCAACTGCTGGACATAAAAGCAACACACGCTATACTAAATATTTCACAATTCCATTTCAATGTTTCCGATTGCATTATTATATTGAATTTTCATAGATTTTGATTTATTTTCATTTTGATTCAATTATTTAGTGTGACATTGCCTTGGAATTGAGCAGTGTCATTTACAATAGCGTTCATTTTGTGAGTATAGTATATTCGGAACAGTTCGGCCTCTCTCCAGCTTCGTCCCAATGGTCCCTTTATATGTGTGGCTGGGCTGCGGCCGCACCCTTTCCCTTTCTGCCCCTCCTTTGACGAGCTTCAGGCATTTCCACCAAGGGAAGCCGAAGCCCTTTGGCTTCCCCCTCCCCTCTCTCCCCTCCCCTCCCACCGGGCCTTTGCTGTCTGTGGCGGGGTGGCGCCAGCGACAACCCTTGGCTGCCTCCCCCCGCCTTTAAGCTGGCCTCCCCCACCCAGCCCAGTGGAGCTCCAGAGGAGGCAAAGGCAGAGGTTCTCCTCAGCCCGGCGGCCGCATGCGCTCTCCACCACCCCCTCACAGCGAGCCCCACTCCAACGGGGCGGCGACAGTGTCAGCCTGAGGTGCAGTGGGGCTGGGGCAGCCGCTGGGTGCCCCGTGAGACGGTGGCTGCAGCAGCAGAGAGCTACGATGACCTGGACGAGTCGCACACCGAGGATTTCTCCTCCTCCGAGATGCTGGTCGTCTCGCTCTCCCGGGCCACTGACTTGGGGGAGGCCGAGCGCAGCTTCTCTGAGGAGATGCTCAACTTCCATGAGGCCAACAGCCCCGGCGCCATCTCCCCCAACCAGCCTTGCCCGGCCCAGGAGGTCCGAGGCCTGACCAATGGCAGAGCCCACCCACCGCCCCACTACACCCACGGGGGACACCCCCAGCCTCCCTCCCATGCTGGGGTCCTTCTGCCAATGTCTGGAGGGGCCCCATCCAGCCCATTGTTCCAGAGGCTGCCCGTCACGGGGAGGTTGGAGGGCGCCAAGCCAGGGCCTGCAGGAGCATCCTCCGTGGCCGCTCTTGCAGGGGCCACTGTGGCTCACTTCCATGCCGGGGTGCCTCTGGGGAGCCGTGGTCGGTGCAGCGACTGGCAGGGCCCACCAGGTAGGCAAGACCCTCACGAACCTTGCCGCTGCTGGCAACGGCATGACCCTGCCTGGAGGGAACCACCCTGGGATTGTTTCTTTCTTCGCATGCTGTTGGTAAATGCGCCCAGTCCAACATCTTTCCAGCAATTGAAAATTGTTTCTCACATGGACAATTATATGTTGCATGTTCTAGAGTCGGCAAACCAGACAATCTCTATATCTGCACAGGCAATGGAACAACAAAAAATATTGTATACCCACAAGCATTGTGAAATTAAACATATTAGAAACTTGTGCTTTCTCTTTTCTTTCTTTTCCATTTAACCAGACTGGGCCACAGCAACGCGTGGCCGGGTACAGCTATAGGAAATAAAAGAGGACTGAAAGGAGAGTGGGGAAGAAGCAATTCGTTTGTTTGTTCATTCATTCGTTTCAGGAGTGTGAAGATCTGTCTGCGAATCTCAGAGACTCTGCGCCAAGCCTTTCCTTGAACTGCACTGTGTTTGGCTAAAATATTTACATGGCAGCTTTCCAAGCAGGATAATGTCTGTGGTCATACATTCACCTTTGAAAGACTGTTTAATAGACCTTTGCTGAATGCGAATGAGCGGGAATCACGTTCGTTTAATAAAAGGGGCTTTGCCAAGACCAGGTTGGGTTCTCATCCCTTGAACCCAAACACTCTCCCTCCATGGTTCCCCAAATTAGATCTTTCTGTTTAAAGACTGACTGATTAATGAATTGATTGATTTATATATCTTTTGGGCTGTAATATAAACTTGGTTTGGATGAGCAAAGGCCATTGATCTGAAACCATTTGTCAGTTTCAAAGAATGCAGAAGTTCCTAAGAATGGTCAACATGGGAGGACAGCTCCAAACTGACAAGAAAAGAGAAGTTTCCTCTGATGCAAGAAATATTTAACAATCCACCATCTTCTTCTATCTCTTCCTACTTCATCCCTCAAGATCTTTGTCTTATCTCTCCCATTATGGAAGAAATTGGGCACCTTGGAAATTAAGAACCACAAAATTATCAGCCTTAGATGAGTCTCTTTTAAAATGCACATTGATCAAAATGCTCTGGATGAATCCACTACCCCTTCCTCTGGTGTGACCCACCTTCCTGAGTGGAGATGGTCCCTTCTGGACAAGGAACACAGTCATAGCAGCAAACTGGCTCTCCTTCTCGAGCCCGCTTGAAAAATCCAGGATGACAACTTTCCACACATCTGGATTGAGGCAGAGACTAAGGAGAAAAACAAGGAATGCCAAATGAAATATGTCAGAACTAACACTCATTGAAAAATGGAGGTAGACATGAAAGTTAGTAAAATAGTTGCTGAACTTCACTTAGGTAAATAAGACATTTTTAACTAACTCTCAGTGTTAACTAACCACTGGCAGACTCTTCATTTAGTTCCTCTCTTTTGTTTCTAGAATATTTCATTGTAATACAGGATACTTCTATTTAATAAATTCTGGAGAGAAGCAATTGAGAAAAGATTTAAGCATGAGGTGACAATTAGTGTTTCTTCCACATGATTATATTAGCATGCATTCCTCCTTTCTTCATGTATCCATGAGTTTAAAGTATGATGCTTTCGTCATATTAAAGTTTAGAATGAAATTTATTCAGAAAGGTTTGTGATTTTCTTATTTTACTACATTTATTAAAGCAGAATAAAAATATGATGAACTTCTGGCCAATGGGAAGTGGGAAGGTTTCTTCTAGAAATTGTATTGTTGCAAAGCTACCCCCATTTTAAAGTGGACAACTTCCCAGTTAAGATATAATGGAAAACTTTGTTATCAACTCACAAAGCAATCCCTGGCCTGCTCTTGAGCTGCCATAGGCAAGGGGGATGGGAAACCAATGGAGCAGCACAGCAGTCAAAAAACAAAACAAAACAGAAGTACATTCCAGACTTATCTCTCTCAAGGCAGTCTCTCAGAGTTACCCACAGCAGCTGGAGGAGAATGATCTCTACAACCCACAAAACTGCTCCATTGGCAAATGTGATTGATGATAAGCTAATAATCAAAACAAAGAATTGCATTCAAGGGTGTTTCTTATGAAGTGATAAGCTAAAGTCCCTGTCAACTCCCCCACATTGTCATGATAGAAAGGAGTGGGAGTACATAGTGTTGGCTGAAGTTGGATCTCCGGCTTGTGAGGGGTGCATCCTACAGGCCCTGCTGGAATTGTGTTTGCACAACAGTGGAAAAACAAAGATTTGAAAATGAATAAATATTAGAATGTGCAGGAATGAATAAATTGACAATTAAAATCAAGAAGGCTTCGAATACTTTTTCACGTGAGATTTGTTTTATCAATGGCTAACAGAAACAGAAATTAGAAATCTAAAAGTATGAAGCATACACCAATTATGTAAGGAAAGGTCACTAAAATGTATAAGGAAATATTATTAGTACTTGATCATTATTAATGTGTAGATAACTGTGGGACATTACACACACACACACACAAACTATGACAGTGCCAGGAAAAAATAACAATTTCCCCCCAAAAGACTGCAAATGAAACCAGGTTTTTTTCCCTAGCCCTAAGGACAGGAAAGACAAAGCCACTGGAATAAAAACCATCAAGGCATTGTGGGAAATTATAAAGGACAGTGCCAGGAAGCTCACAGAACCAGCAACCACCTCACAATTACCTAAACAACCAGGTATCACAAAGAAACACACAAAATCTGGCAAAGCTGCCTTGCACCAACCTGGCCTGCCCATAGAAAAGAAGCCACCTTGAGACACATAAACCATGCACCAACCTGCACACATAAAAGCAACATATTGCATCACAAATAAACCATTTGCAAAAAGGAATAACATTTCATGTAATAAACATATTATGTAAACAATAAATAAATAAAAATTCCCTAAAAATATTTTTTTAAAAAATATTCTATAAATAATTAAAGAAATCCTTAAAAACCATTTTAAAATATTCTATCCACAATTCTTTTAAACATATTGTGGATAGAATATTTTTAAATCATTTTATTTAAACGTATTGAGTATAGAATATTTTTAAATGGTTTATTTTAATGTATTGTTGATAGAATATTTTTTAAAATAGTCTAAGACAATCTACCACTGTAGTACAGGGGAATGTGATCATGACACCAACTGAGGGGAGGGAAGGAACAGGAGTAAAGTTGGCTGTGAACAGATGTTGCCTAATGAGCACCTAATAAATCACTGGTTTTGTACTAAAACCTTGACTCGATAATTATGAATTAATTAGGGCATCATTTGGAAATTTGACAGACCCAATCTAAGTACCCTTTTTTTCAATTTGTCCCTCATTTCTTCTGATATGAGGAAGGGCTTTTCTTTGGATTAAGCCATGTTTCAGTGCTTCAGTTTTCTGGGTCAGGGCACATCAGAACAGTCATTATGATTTCATGTGAACTGAAAGCCTTGGACCTTCTCCCAAGGAGGAAAAGGCCTATTCGTCTGTCCCCGTGGCATGAAAGGTAAGCATGGAAAATTCTGACCTACATGGTCCATGGAAGAATATACACTTGCCCAACCATGACAAGCTAAATCTGAATTCCAAAGCATATTTCCCAATGTTATCAACAGGAATGGCATCCAGTCTTGATTAGAGTTATCCCTGCCTTGTTCCCACCACCAGGAACCTGGGTACTGATCAAAAGACTATCATTCCAGTTTGCTAATTTTAAGCAAAGAAACAAGACAGGTTTGTGCTATGAGAACCAAAATCTCCAGCACTTGAGGTCCCCTTTCCCCATTTTTATACAGTTCGCACAGGGGACACAATATGGCCATGATCTGTGTCCTAAAGAATCATCACCCAGCATCACACCTTGAACTTGGCTGAATCAATTTAAAAACCATGTTCCATATCACGGCATCTAAAGGACACCTTGTCAATTATATTGATGCCTCCTAAGACATTAAAACATATATAAGGGTTATACTCGCCAAATTTAATTTCCACTGAAGCCTATTTGGTGAATAGGCTTAGCCACTTGAAATGTGTCCTATGGTTTGGAAAACAGAGAAAAGACACCAATATTTCATTCACCTTGTTGAGCAACTTTAGCTGTGAAATAGCATCTTGATCGATAGTAAGTCTCTGTCTTTCCAAAACCCCTAGTTGCTGTTTAATGGGATCCTCCCCAGAGAGAACTGTCACGCTTATGATGTCCAGATCTGCGGCCACATCACCATTTTGGTCCAAGTACATTTTCATGTGGGAAAGATTGCAAAACTCATTCTTGTTCAAAAATGGATGGAACTAAGAAAAAAAAAACATCCAGGAATGTTTAAAGTGGAAGCTTTGGGGGAGGGGGGGGTTCTATTGTCTTTCCACATTTGAATATTTCTTCTATAGTTGTCTAACTTGCAAATATCCTGAGGTGGTGTTTTCACTATCCTGAAAAGCAAAAAGAAAGGTTCAGCAAAAATGTTTACACACATACACACACACACACACACACTGTTGTGGCCTGCCAATGGCCAGCAGATTCAGAGGTCGGGGTGGAAGATGGGCCAGTCCTGTAGTCTGGGAAAGGCTCTGATAAGGGCTCTGTGTCAGAGGCAGAGAGGAGGCCAGGGCTGTCTGACAATTATCAGCTGCCTTTGGAGTCAGACAGCAGTGAGGCAGACGAACAGCTGGAGCCTGTTCCCAGTGTGCGCATTCGCAGAGTTGCCAGATGAAGAGAATAGCTAAGCAACAGGGTCGATTTAGGAGTAAGGCCACAGGTGGATGGTGAATGGCTCCTACCATAGGGAATAAAAGAGGAGCGGAAAGGGAGTGGTATTTTCAGGAGACAATTAGTTCGTTCAATTGTTTCATGACTCTCTGAGACTCCTTGTGAAGTTTTCAAGATATTGGCCTGTCAGCTCTCCAAGCCAGATAAGGTCTGTGACTGTAAATTCACCCTTGAAAGACTTTGCTGGATGCGAAGGAGCAGAATTCAAAGGGTTTTTTGTTGAGACAAGGCGTCTGCTTTGTGGCATATATATAGATATATAGATATTCTAGAGTAGCCTTCAGAAGTTGTAGGTGCTCCATCACTGGTGGCTTTCAAAAAGAGACTGCAAAACTATATGTCTGAAAGGGTATAGGGTCTCCTGCTTGAGTAGGGGGTTGGACTAGGAGACCTCCAAGATCCATTTCAACTCTATCATTCTATGTCCACATTTATGTCTAACTACACTTGATAAGAATATTTGTAGAAATGATCTCAAAATTGTAGATTGCAAAGCATTAGTAAGTTGGGGGTGTGATGCTCATGTAAAGAAGGAAAACGCATCCATAAAGAGGGAATTTGACTCAAGTACAAAGTATTCAAAAATGCATACATAATTAATATAAAATTAACACTGTTTAATATCAAAATATATATGTCACGGTAACCGCTCATTGAAAAAATTATCCACAAATGATTAGGTTGGTCAAACCTGTTGGCTTTTTGAAGCTCAAAAAGGTTGAGATGGTTCCCTTCCTCCTTTGTATTCCTTCTCCAAAGAAAATAAGGTTCATGGGTCTTTGTCGGGACTCCATACCTGCCATGGCTGCAGCCTTTGAGTCCCCAGCCTCTTTTCTGGTCCTTTCCTTCTCCTCTTGAATATGGAGGAATAGGCAGCATTCAAGGCATGGGCCAGAGTATTAATCAGAGCATAAACATGGCGGTTATAGTGATTCCACATCCTGTTTCTTTCCACTTTGGTCTTCAGTGGTGATGTCTGAGTGCATCTTCTCCGGCCTTTGACAGAAATGTCGTCTTTTGAAAAAGAACATTGAAAAGACTGATTCGTGAGCTGTGGCTCCAGAAGGAAATCCGGTTCGAAGGAACCATCATTTGGTCTTTTTTTCCACTGAAAACGGTAGGTCCAAACACTATGGACATATTTGAGAAAAGTGTTTCTTCTTATTTGCATTGTCCCATAACCTGAATATAGCCAGACTTTTCCTTCAATGGGTTCTGGCAAGCCTTGAAGTGTTGAATGAAAAAGAAGAATTCTGTTCAAAAGCGAAAAATATTCTACAAAGTGAACAAAGACATTGACTTGTTTCCACTTAGAGAGGGCATCCCTGAGGGGGGCTGTACGTGCAGGGGTTGAGAAAAGTTGGGATATAACAATACAAATTCCATTCCTGACAAGCAGAGGTGTCAAAGTCCTCATGAAGTTCACCCCACTCTCTGTGTCTGAAGCAAAGAGACCAACCAAAGACCATCCAAAATGGAGGAGCAGTTGGACAATTCCTGGGTAGAGAATCCCTAATTTGGGGAGCATCTGATAGAAAAAAGGGAATTGACTTTTATCACTCAGAGCTTCTGAAGTAGTTGAACGGATCTGAAAAAACAATGAAGAGTGCTGTATTTAGGGGTCAGTTATTAGCTTTCAATAAATCCAACATCTTTTGTCATGGACCTGCTATAATATAATCTTGTTAATTGGACCATATAGACCATATTAAGATACAAACTATTAAATGCAGAACATTAGCAAAATCAGATATACAATACCAGTGGTGGTACTCACATTTTTTGCTACCAGTTCTGTGGATGTGGTTTATTTTGTGGGTGTGGCTTGATGGTCATGTGATGTGGGCATGGCTTCATGGTCATGTGACTGGGCGGGCGTAGCTTGGTGGTCATATGACTGGGTGGGTGTGGCCAACTTGCCCTCACTCACATCAATACAATACAATAGTAGAGTTGGAAGGGACCTTGGAGGTCTTCTAGTCCAACCCCCTGCCTAGGCAGGAAACCTTATACCGTTTCAGAGGTATACCGGGTCATGGGCCAGATTTGTTGGAGCTGGTCACTCCACTCGGAGAGGGACAAAACCTGTGGTTTTTCACGGGGTAATTCTGGTATAGGTACAAAGGTTTTTCACGGGGTAATTCTGGTATAGGTACAAAGTCCTGTCCAAACACAATCCTAAAAGGGGTGACAACTGGTGCTGCTGTGTACAGAGTTGTTGTATGCCACTTCAGCATGTGGTAACAGCTCAGCCCAATTATCCTGCTGATAATTAATGAAACACTGGAGGTACTGTTCCAAAACAGAATTAATCCTTTCACAAGCCCCGTTAGTCTGAGGATGATGGTTGGAGCTTAACCCTTGGGCAGAGCCAATTAACTTCAAAAATTCCTTCCAGAAGAGGGAGGTGAAAAGAGGACTTTTACTGGTTATGAGTAGATAGCAGCTAAACAAAGCAAGATCTGAGGCAAAAGCGCACATAATCATAGATATCAATATGTGACCCAACTCCCTCCCCCTGGTAACCCCATCCCACAGTCCAATCCACACACCCCACTGGTGTCATCTTCAAAAAGCATCATCAGGTTGGTATGCCGGACAGTTGACCTTGGTGGCAAATCCACTATCTGCAGCATGCGCAGTAGATGGTGAGAACAAACCTCCCTTTTCCACTCGCTCCTGTATTAAAAGCTTCCCCTCCCAAATACCACATCACCCCCTCTCCATTTCAATGGCAGCCAAAAGCAAGTAGCAAAGCAGAGGCTGACAGATGGTATGAAAACCAGGACAGGTAGGTAAGTAAATCCTTTGGGAGGGAAACTTGGCCAGGGAGAGATTTCTCCCCCCGCCCCCCGCAGGGCCATGTGGTGGGAAGCCACAGGGAGATCCTTTGGTGCCCCGGCAGAGCCATGCAGCTTCCCGGCACAGTGTAGCAGCAAAGCAAGCCAGGCAAGCTGGAGACCGGGGACAGGGGAGAGCTAGTGTGACTTACTTACCGAGGCAGGCAGATCAGGGCCACAGACAGCAGGCAAGCTGCAGCAGAGACTGTGGTCAACACGTGTTATGCCAGGGAGGTGAGGAGTGGCAGGGCAAGCAGGTGGGTGGGGCAAATGGGGCAGCTGGCAGGTGGGGTGAGCAAGCAGCAACATAGGGACCAATTCGGGGGGGGGGGTGTCCAGCCAGCCATCACTACCGGTTCTCTGACCCCAGCCAAATTTCTGCCATTGGTTTGTGTTAACCTGTGCAAACTGGCTGAATACCACCTCTGTACTATACAACATAGGAAACAAATTAAGTAAGAATGAATCAGAATAAAAAAGGCAAATCATATTTCTGTATCACCCCTGTTTTTTTCTGCAATCAGACCCACATTTACAGTTTTTAATTGAATTGTTGAATGACTCTGTATATGAATGTGTGTTTGTCTGTGTGTAATTGTGTATGTATGCATGTGTGTATACATACATTCATACATACATACATACAGATACAGATACATAAATATATAGATACATAGATATATAGAGGTTTTCGTAGATTTCCACGGGTGTAGGTATGCTGGTCTTGTTGTATTCAGGTCTTTTCCCATGTAAGATTGAGATTGTCTTGGCAATGTTTTGGCGAGGTCTCACTCGCCATCTTCAGGCTGATGTTTTCAGCTTCGTGTGAGTAAAGCTTGGTTGGAGCTGCCGTCTTTCTATAAATCTTGGTGGGTGTGTGTGGAGAACTGGCTTTGTTTCAGTAAGTGAATTGATTGGATGTGTGGCTGCATCATGATTGGTAGATTGGTGCTGATTGGTGCTGGCTGTGTGTCTGTTGTTGTTTGTGTTGTAATGGCCTGGGTGGTGGGTGGGGCTCGTTTGTTGACTAGGGCTGGTTTCCAGATGTCTGGTAGGTGGGAGGTATCGTCACGTTTATTCATGTTGTGGGGGTGTTTCTCTATTTCGATAGCTTCCATAATTATTCTCTTGTTGAAGTATTCAGTTTTGAAGATTAACCTGGTTCCTTCAAAATTAATTTCATGTCCTGTAGCTTAAGCTTCTGGAAAAGGGAGGAAGTTTTTTCTTTTTTTCTTACTGCGTTCTTGTGTTCTGCAATGCATACATTTATTCTCCTGTTCGCTTGTCCTATGTATGTTGCAGGGCAGATTTTGCATGGTATTTCGTAGACTCCTTGGTTTTCTAGCTGGATTTTGCCTTTGAGGTTTCTTAAGATGTTGGCTATTTTTTGGTTAGTGTTGAAGGCTGTCTTGATATTGTGTTTGTGGAGAATTTTGCTGATTTTATCTGTGGTGCCTTTGATGTAAGGGAGGAAGGTGATGCTGTTGTCCTGTTCTGTGTCTCGGTTTTTTTGGGGAGTCTCCTTTGGATTAGGTTGGTAATTGTTTTTCTTTGGAATCCGTTGCAGATTAATATGTTTGTGAGAGTGTGTAATTCAGTTTTCAGGTGGTCTTTGTCGGCTAGGCGTTTGATTCTGGAGATGAGGGTCTTGGCTACAGAATTGATCTGTGCAGGGTGGTGATGGGATTTTGCGTTTAAGTAGCAGTTAGTGAATTGTACTTTGGGGTGTAGGCTGTTGAGATGTGTGAGGAAGTTGTCCATTTCTTCTTTCCCATGAAAGTGTCATCAACATATCTAAGCCAGAGTTTGGGTTTGTGTTCAGATTTATCGAAGGCATTAGTTTCAAAATGTTCCATGTATAAGTTTGCGATGACGGGTGAGAGAGGTGATCCCATGGGTGCTCCTTCTCTCTGTTTGTATCTTTGTCCATTATGGATGAAGTATGTGTTGGTTAGGCAGTGGTTGGTCAGGTCCAGAATGTGTTTAGGGGGGTTGTGTTTGTTCTGGATAGCTGTCAAGGCTTCTTTTATAGGCACTTGGGTAAAGAGGGATATGACATCGAAGCTCACAAGTAGGTTGCTGGGTTGTAGGTTTTGCTTCTTTATTGTTTCTATGAAGTGGAGTAAGTTTTGTACATGTGAGGTGATGGATTCTGCGTAGGGTTGGAGTTGTTTGGCGAGGAATTTGGCAAGATTCTGTAGAGGTGAGCCTATGGAGCTGACTATGGGTCAACAAAGCCAGCCTCCACACATCTCCACCAAGATTTATAGAAAGAAGGCAGCTCCGACCACACTTTAAGCCCAAAACCCAGCCTGAAGATGGTGAGTGAGACCTCCCGAAACATTGCCAAGACAATCTCAATCTTACATGGGAAAGATTCCAGTTGCAGAGAAAACTACCTATTGGTAAGGAATGTGTTTACTTGCTCTATTGTCCTACCATCAAATAGTGATCCCTGGCTATGATGTCAATTTCCAGAAACCATAACTTTTCAGTTGCTTTATTAGCAAGTATTAATCAGGTTCATGGAGACAACAAATCTTTATTTCCCCTGACTGACATACTGTGTAATTGCATGGTTCATGACAAAGCAATTATCAACAATGGATTATCTGTGTCTAATCACTCTTATTCTTTGTTCTTCTTCAAGAATACACTCTTCATCTTTCCACTCTGAACTTTATTCAAGAGGAACAAAATATATCGTTTTAGCCTTAATATCGATTAGATTAATTGGACTGTAATTCTAGCATGCTTCTTATTAATGTTTATATCTATCCATCCATCTATCTATCTGTCTATCTGTCTGTCTGTCTGTCTGTCTGTCTGTCTGTCTGTCTGTCTGTCTGTCTGTCTATCTATCTATCTATCTATCTATCTATCTATCTATCTATCTATCTATCTATCTATAACTATCTACCTGTTCCGATTAGCCGGCCTGGCCCACTTATAGTTCTACTCTTACCTCCTGGCGGATACTTTATTTGGGATAGCTTTTAAGGTTGATGTTTTTAAATTTTTAAATTTTTTTAAAAAAAATTAATCTAACTTAACTAAATTGTACAGGTAACTTTCACTACCTCCTCCAGTCTTATGTTTAATTTGATGTTTAATTTATTTATTTCATACTTATAACATGTATATTTACTGTTTAACTATTTTAATATGACTGTACACCGCCCCGAGTCTCTTTTGAGAGAGGGGCGGTCTAGAAATCCAATAAAGTTAAGTTAAGTTAAGTCCTTCACTTTAAAATGAGATATTCTAGATATTGGATTCATTTATATTATAAAGATTCACTATCTATCTCTATCAATCTATCAGTCTATCAATCTATCAATCTATCAATCTCTGTCTCTTTCTCTTTCTCTTTCTCTCTCTCTCTCTCTCTCTCTCTCCCTACCTATCTACCTATATCTATATCTATCATCTACCTATCTGTATTTATCTCTAGATCGCTATCTCTACCTATCTCCATCTCCATCTATAGTTGACATATTGATTAATCTGCTTGTAACTTTTAAGTAAGATCACACCTAGAATACTGCATCCATTTTTGGTCACCATGTTACAAAAAAGATGTTGAGACTTTGGAAAAAGTGCAGAGAAGAGCAACTAAGAAGATTAAAGGTGAATAAAACCTATGAAGAACAGTTGCAGGTATTGGCTATGGCTATTCTAGAGAAAAGAAGGACTAGGGGTGATATGGTAGCAATGTTCCAGTATTTGAGAGGTTGCTACAAAGAGGAGGGGTACAAATTATTTCCCAAAGAACTAGGAGGCAGAACAAGAAACAATGAATAGAAACTAATCAAAGAGAGAAGCAACCTGGAATTAAGGAGAAACTTCCTAACAGTCAGAACAATTAACCAGCAGAACAGCTTGCTTTCAAAAGATATGGGTACTTCATCACTGGACATTTTTAGGAAGAGGCTGGAAAGCCACTTGTCTGAAATGGTGTAGGGTCTCCTGCTTGAGCAAGGGGTTGGACTAGCAGACCTCCAAGGTCCTTTTCAACTCTGTCATTAAAACTCTGTATTAAAACTAAAGATGACTGCCTAATTTCCAGAAAAGCTTGACACCCAGTTGGAATCTATTCTAATTGATTGATTGAATTCCATAGAGATGTAGTTGGATTTATTGTTTACCCATCCTACCAGTCCACACAACTTACTAAATAGAGAGGCACACATACACACCTGTGGGATTTTGTAGGGGCCTATTAATGTTGATATCTGGATGGAGATGTCCTTGTCACTTCCATCAAAAAGAGCCAAATGGTTGTCCTTCTTTCCACAGCTGTAGTTGGGAACATTGGCTTCTCCCGGAGAGAAGATGTCCAGCAAGGCATCTGATGTGCCAAGAGTGCTGAAATAGTTGTCATGGATGTTGTAGCCAAGCGTGAGATTGTACAGGAGTGGGGAATTCTTACTGACCATTTGAACAGCGAATATATGGCGTAGGATTCTAGACTGATCAGAAGATATTCTAGTGTAAAAAAAAAACATTGATTTTATCATCATCCTCATCGCCATCATCAATAGCCAAATATATTTTATATTTTTTATATATTTTTGCTTGACTAGTGAAAATGAAGTGCAGCACTTTTGAATGAGCAATAGATAAACTTCTATAAAAATGACCACATTATTATCACTTCTGCTGATCACTGGCTACCAGCATTTGGCAGTTCATGTCTCATTGGCTCAAGGTTGACTCAGCCTTCCATCCTTCTGAGGGGGTAAAATGAAAACCCAGATTTGGGGGGGGGGCAATTTGCTGACTCTGTAAGTTGTTTAGAGATGGCTGTAAAGCACGGTGAAGTGGTATATGAATCTAAGTGCTATTGCTATTATCATAAACAAAACCAACAACATATCTGTTTTCAGTCTAATCCACTTTTGTCACCTGAAACCTACAGAATCTTAAGCCAATACGGACTCCAAACCCAGAGGCCAATGATACCCACCCACCTCCATTTAATGTTAATGAATGTTGGGGAGATGGAATTGATACAGTCCCCCACCTGGGTTCAGAATCTCAAATGCACCACTATTCGTAACAATACTAATCTTCATCTGCCCAGTAACCAAGGTTCAAAATAAATGAATGATTAAAGTGGAATCACCATAGAAGGAAGAGGATGTTTCAAAAGTAACCCAGAAACCAATTCTAAAAAAATAAGTCGTCCTGGATTTCTATAAGGACCAGGAAGGGAATATCAATCATTCGTATTTGAAATGAACTGGGCAGGGGAAAACTACAATAATCACTAATCTAAACAACAGTATTCAAATCATGAATTCAAGACTGAATGGGGAGAGGAAAATAATGTGGACTTTTTTTCTGTCCCATCTTTGGATTTGAGTTATTTCCTCAAAATAAGACAAAGAAAGCATGGAAATCAAAATGATTCAGGAAAGTAGACAGAACAGGTGCTGCAATATAGGAGGCAGTGGAATAAGGAGAACAAAATGAGAAAACAATAAACAGAGGGAATGCAACCACATTATCCTGAATGACTTACGAGGGAAACTGATTAGAAGGCTCTGCATTGAAAGGGAACCTTATATGCACCAGTTTTGATGTAGCGATGATTATATTTATGAAATGGTCTCCCGGTCTGTAATAACTCCATGGGTTGTTTGCATCTTGGTGCTCTAAACTCAGTGGGCATTTCATTCTCAGCTTCCCCGAGACAGGCTGAGACAACAGCAGCATCAAAAGCAGAAGCAGGAGATCCATGATTCATAGGGCTGAATCAATCACCTCCCTGTTTTTAAACAAGATCAGGAAGAATTAAAAGCCCTCTCACAAGAGCCAGTGACTTTCCTGATTCAGACAGAGACAAACCAAGCTTCACCTGGAAAAGAGACCAAGGTACATTTAACAGCACAGCCCCAGCCTGTGTCCTAAAAATCATCTAACACAAAGGGTGACCTAAAGCCTTTATCTTTTCCTTGATGCAACTTCCCCTCCGTGTTGCTTCAGTCTGATGTTTACATCAGTTTCTGGAGAAGTAGAAGACATTTCAAAGAGCAAGATGGTGATAATTACAGTGAGAAGCAACTTTTCCTCTGGGGATCCTGAAGTTCTTCCTTGGCTCCATTTGCAGAAAGGAAGCCAGAGTACAGCATGTTAGTGAAAAATTACAGATATACCCCTGAGGGAAGATTTCTGTATCGGTTGTGGCCTTTCCTGTTAGGACGCATCCAGAAAATGGTGTTGGAGGAAGACACAGTATTGTTGTTGACTTCTGCTGTCCTTCAACATGGTTTCTTTTTTCTCCAGAGGCTTTTGGGTAAGGTCATCCAGAGCTATGGAGTTTGGTGCCATTCTACGTTGAAATCATGGAATGTTTTTTTAAAATTTTAATATGGAGAACGATAGAGGGTCAAAAAACTTTTTCCTGACCCAAATCGTTGCCACACCCACCCAAAAACTGGTTTGAAGATACATGGTTTCCCGTTCTTTTAGCGAGCCATTAAGACCCCCTGTAGGTTTAGCTGTGTTGTCAGAGTCACCCGAATAGTGCAAATGGGTGTGCAGCCTTCTTAAAACTGTTGAAAGGACTGTGTTGCAGATGGGAGATAGATGAGGTCATATCCCTCCATGACTTGAGAATCTCCATTGACACTATGCTATTCCAATTTATCTTCTGACATCCCTCATTGCCTTTCTCACTGCAATAGTCCATCCAACACACACACAGACACACACACACACACAACCCAAGAACACTAACAGAGTGATTCCCAACCAACTACACAGAGTTTGCAGATATTTGGGGGGAGGAAGAAGTGTCTGTTCTTCCCTCACACAGAGACTGTGATTCTGCCATTAACCTGCTTCCTGGCACCAACATTCCTTCCAAGAGGCAATACCAAATGGCATCCAGAGTCAGCCACCCTGCAACATTATTTGGACTCAAATTTGCAAAAGGGATTCATGTAACCATGCCAGCCACCAGCTTGACCCGCCTTTTCTGTGTCCAAGAAGCAAAGCACACTGAACCAAAGTGTGGATAAATGAATGATACATTTCTTTATTAATTCACATGCTTTATGTTTCGTTATTAGCTTGGATTTTAATTTCACGCTTCTTAAACTTCAGAGTTATAATTGTTTCAATATTAAACCACCTTAATTGTGAAACAGATGCAAAGGAAGCAGACAGACCATGTAATAACCGCAATGAATAATTAAATGTTATCAGCCTAAGAAACAAATTCACAATCAATTTCCCACTTTTATCATTAGCTGTTCCTTTGTGTTTAGATCTGGTCTCAGGATGATAATGTAGCATTTAGGAAAGAAGATGCAGCCCAGTAGACCAGCACTGGAGGCCAAGATGGAGAAGATCTGCACAACCACCATGAATTTTCCTTTAGTGCTTAGGTAGGTGGGCAGGAAGGAGACCCAGACGCTGCAGAAGACCAGCATGCTGAAGGTGATGAGCTTGGCCTCATTGAAGGCCCCAGGCAGATTCCTGGCCAGGAAAGCTACGGTGAAGCAAATGATAGCTAGGAAACAAGTATAGCCAAGGACAAGATAAAACATGATGACAGAGCCTTCATTGCACTGAAGGATGATCTCTCCATGCTGGGTGTGCAAGTCAGAGTCAGGGAATGGGGGAGAAATTCCCAGCCACATGGCACAAATGAAAACTTGGCCACCAGAACAAGAAAGGATGATGGAGTTGGCCAAGCTCTTCCCCAACCATTTTCTCACCCTGTTCCCTGGTTTGGTGGCAAGGAAGGCCAATACCACTGTGATTGTTTTGGCCAATACAGTAGACACAGCTACTGAGAAGACAATGCTGAACACCGTTTGTCGGAGAAGACAGGTGGCTCTTCTTGGTCGGCCAATGAAGAAAAAGGAGGACAAGAAGCAAAGCAGGAGGGAGACCAGGAGGATGAAGGAGAGGTCCCGGTTGTTGGCTTTGACAATGGGAGTTTCGAGGTATTTAATGAATATGGTTAAAATAAAACCTGTGATTAGGAGCAAGACTAGAGAAAAGGAAGCCAGGATGATGCCCAGATGTTCCTCGTATGACAGGAAGCTTATTCTCTTGGGGATACATTGAATTCGGTTCTCATTTGGATATTGATCATCTGGGCACTTGATGCATTTTTCAGTATCTGAGAAAACAGAAAATAATATTTCTTTTATAGAGTGTCCTTTCAGATTTAAAGAAAGCCCTTGTTTGGATATCAGCTGATCTTACAAGAGACGCAAGCCGTGATCAATTGTAAAAATGTATACAACCATCCTGACTTCCCATCTTAAACCAAACTTTGGGCAGCTCACAGACCAGCAAACCCCCCCACCCACATATCTTTTTACCATGTTTTCTCTCGCTGCTGGAATTTACACCCCTCCTCTACCATGCTCAGCGTGGCTAGCACAGAGCCTTGCCACCTGCTAGCGCGCACTCCCCAAGCCGCCGGACGGTCACGAAAAGGGGAAGAAGCCCCCGCGCCACGCGGAGCGTGTGAATCGGCTCCCGGCGCTCAAAAGACGAGCAAAGACCTTCGGAGGATCGGGGATCCGGCTGGGATCACCCCAACACTCCCCAGCTGCAGAAGATCGGGCCGTAGATCGGCGGCCGCCATCTTGAATCGCCATTTTGAGCACATGAGTGAGCGCGTGACCGGCTTCCTCCTATGGACGCCGAGAATGCTCAAAAAGCACCACCGAAGCCGGAAGAGGCTTCGAAAGGCCTAAACTCCGCCGGTAATCCAGGGAGGGCCGTGGATCGGTGCCTGCCGGCTATTCGGGCCGTGGATCGGTGGCACAGAAGAGGACTGCAGGGGTTTGGAGCCCACAGTCGAAGCTGGCTAACAGAGAGGAGGTTGGTGACCAGCAGAACCGTGAGTAAGATGGCGGAGGCGGCGAGGAGCGGGGTCCCCTGCCAAGAAAGGCCACCCCAGGGCCCATAAGAATGGAGCCCCTGGGAAGGAGGTTCGGGAAACCAGGGCTTCTTCCAGGAGATTCAGGGCTACCATCAGCCCCTCACCCTCCAGATCTCGCACCCCCCACAGGCTCCTGGCCTTGGAGGAGGTCCAGGTGGCCCCCTCTGGCCCTACAGAGGGTTCAGGAAGAGGGCGTAGCTCCATGTTGCCCCCCTATCGCCTGACCATCCTCCTGAGACCAGACCAGACCCCTTTGGACACATGGTCTCCAACCAGCCTAGCCTCCAACTGGCACCACAGGCCCCTAATCCAGGGGAGCCACTGCTACCCCAGAGCTGCACCCCTCCCTCCCAGAGCTTCTGGATAGCTTCCAGGAGGTGCTAGCCAGGACCATAGCCCAGGGGATTGCCTCTGGGATGAAGCACCAGTCACAGGGTGCCAGAAGTAGGCCTTCCCGGGACCAGTCCAGGGGTCATCAAGATCACCCCAGGTACACCTCCAACAGAGAGTCCAGGTCATCCTCCCCCTCCACGGCCAGTGAGGCTTCGGATTTGGAGGAGGGGGAGTTGAAGGAGGTGGGTTTCTCTGAGGATGAAGATGCCCAGGCCCCCGATGCTCCTAACATCACTGGGCTCTTCCCCCCCTCCCTTTTTAGTTCCTTACTCCGTAAGGCCAGGGCCACAGCGGATCTGGACCCTCCCCCAGAGTCCACCCCTTCAACTGCCACCCCCAGCACCAGCGGGGGGATTAAGAAGTGGCCCTTCCACAGGCCCCAGGTGGAAAAGGAGGAGATCCCTACTCCAGAGATGTTCCTAGAGGTGCTTAAATCCCAGTGGGTTATATCAGCTGATCTTACAAGAGAGGCAAGCCGTGATAAATTGTAAAAATGTATACAACCATCCCGACTTCCCATCTAAAACCAAACTTTGGGCAACTCACAGACCAGCACCCCCCCACACACACATATCAACAACTATAAAAACAACAATAACAATGAAATAGACTCCCCAAATGGTAATACCTGGCCCCACAACTACCCTTCACTAAGGCAACGAAGCACAATCTCATTCTGTACCACCTAATCGCAATGGAAGGGAATAGAACTGGGTCTCCATAAAGTTGGTGGTGGGAGCATTGGATTTTAAAGGTGTTCAATAAGACAGGAGCTTCAACAGAAAATGCAGGCATCTGAGGACCCACTAGGTGAGGATGCCTATTAAAATTCTATGATCTGCTGAGACAAGCTGTTTTCGTCAGAGGGAGGAAGTCCCATTGATACCTGAATCTATTTTCATGTAACATTTAAAGGTGAACTGAATTGAATGACTCTAAGAGGAACCGCAAATTTTGTGCTAACTTTATCCAGAGGAGTACCAACTCATTCAGATTCTGAGATGGCTTATCACTAGAACCGTGATGACGAACCTATGGCACACATGCTACAGGTGGCACACGGAGCCATTTGTTAGGGCACTCAAGGCTCTGCCCTGTTAGTTGGCCAGAACACATGCGCATTGTGAGATGCACTGTGGTCAGCTTACTTTGGCCTTCTTTTGATGCCCTCAGGAGCTTTCTTGAAGCCTCCGGAGTGCGGAAAACTAGCCTATGGGCATACCAGAAGTTCAGGGATGGAGTTCCAATTTGGCCGCAGGCCTGTTTTTCGCCCTCCGGAGCCTTCAGGGGCTCTCAGAATGCTTCCCTGAAGGCTCCAGGGGGCAAAAAACTGGCCCTACAATCAAGCCGGAAGTGACATCAGGATTGTCCATAAGTCCGTTTTTTGCCCTCCAGAGTCTTCAGGGAAGCCTCCTGAAGGCTCTGGAGGTCGAACATCGGCCCTACGGACAAACCAGAAGTTACCTTTTCCAAACTTTCAGGTTCCCCGTAGGTCCGTTTTTCACCCTCTGGAACCTTCAGGGAAGCTCCTGAGGCCTCTAGAGAGCATCCAGGGGGCAGGAGAGGGTGTTTTCGCCCTCTCCAGGCTCCTAAGAAAGCCTCTGGAGCCTAGGGAGAGCGAAAAAACTGCTCCAAAAGCCGGGGGTCACTGGTCACGCACGCATGCGTGCTGGGGATTCGCATGCATAGCATTATGAGTATGGCATGTCTGCGCATGACCCCCTGTGCTCCCCCCACTTCTGGCACTGGAGCCAAAAAAGGTTCACCATCACTGCACCTTTGGAGATCAAAAACAGACTAGCTGCTGTAAGGCTGTAAACCAAGATGATGACATAAGAATGAGTGAGCAGGGTTACTGCCCCTTTAAGAAGCTGTATATATAAGGGAGGCCATGTGAAGCTGTATATATAAGGGAGGCCATCCTCCTCGTGTGTCTCTCTCCTCATGTTCTATCTGCATTGTTGTTCTTTGTCTAGAGTTGAAGATTGATTGCTTGCCTAGTATTTGCCTGGCACGTGTATGTATGTATGTATAAATCCTGTATATAAACCACTGTTTGAAAGACAAAAGAAAAAAGAAAAAAAAAACAGAAAGCCACTCCATCTTGCCAGGGTTGAGTCAAAGTCAGTTCATCCCGGTCAATCCATTAGGTGCGCAGCATCCACTGCAACAGTACATATGTTTGGCTGTAGGTGGTGTATGGATGATACCATATGTCCACTGTCCCACTGGGTTAGACAGCACAAGAAACTCCTGGGACATTTTTTACCAAGAGTATTACTTTATTGGATATTTCATAGAGGCTGAGAAGATGAAAAGCCAGTTCTAACTATTTCGCATACAAACAGCATAGGAAAACTCTTTTCCCTGCCCCTAGGCCTGCCATTGTCCCCCAATCATTTGCACTTGCTTTGTTTTGGAAATGCTTTGTTTGCCTGAGATGTTCCCAGTAGGTGACCTTGCGGGTGTTAGGACTGTCTCAGGCTTCCAGTCAGCACACTTCCTGTCCAAATTTCCCTTCCCCATCCTCTCTTACTTTCCAATGCATTCCCTTCCCCTCCTGTTGCAAGCAGGACCAAGTAGTGAGTCTATCATGATGCTCTACACCAAACTGGCAGATGACCTCACCTAGCAATTTCATGTAAATGATAAAGTGGAAAGAGGGAAAGAGGATCCTTCACTCCCGAAGGATCCCCATTGCTGGAGCTTAGGATGTAACTTCTGTCCCTCAACACCTCTAACTGTAGCCGTCTATTAAGAAAAGAGATGCTGTGCAAAAACTTCCTCCCAATCCCAATCCCTGAAACCTTGGTTGGTGGTATCAAAAGAGATCCAGAAGGACAAAGATGGTTGTACCACCACCCATCTTCAGGCATCCTCTGTAAATTCAACCAAAGCCATCTTCTTACTGAGTCCCCACCATGCTCTCAAGAAAACTTCCCCAAAATTTGGACCCTTGTCAAAAGTTGACTAACACAGTTGGGTCCGTGGAGAGACTCTTGGGAAAGGTGTGCTCTACCACCTGTCTTTGAGCTGAATGCATCACTTGTAACATCTTAATGTATTCCCCTCTTGCAGTCTTGGTTTTTTTTTTCATTGCATTTATCTGGTTCTGTAAAATGTTTCATTGTTGGTTTATAGTATGCTATCCATAATTATGAAATGGGTCGCATATATAAATTTGATAAATAATGAATGAAATAATTTCATGTAAACAAAGAAAAAATTAACATTAAATCTTTTAATGTTAATGATCAATTCTACATTTATTCAGGCAGAAAATTTCAGCTTTTATCCATCTTTGCAAGTACTTAGTTTCTAAAAGTGAGAAATTGGAACAATATATTTCCACGCTAGATTTGGTAACAATTTTAAGCAATGATTGAGTGCTAAATGGATATGGAAGACTCTAAGACTCTTTCGTTGAGAGTCACTCACCTTCTTGAGTGGAGATGGTCCCTTCTGGACAAGGAACACAGTCGTAGCAGCAAACTGGCTCTCCTTCTCGAGCCCGCTTAAAAAATCCAGGATGACAATTTTCCACACATCTGGACTGAGGCAGAGACTAAGGAGAAAAACAAGGAATGCCAAATGAAATATGTTAGAAATAACCGTCAATGAAAAGTGAAAGTAGACATGAACATTAGTCAAGTAGATGCTGGACTTCACTTAGGTAAATAAGAACTTTTTACAGTACTTTTCAAAGTATAAGACACAACCCCCCCCTTAAAAGAAGATGGAAATGTCAGTGCATCTCATATACCGAATATGGCCATTTTTGGCCTCTCCATACCACACCCCGTGGGTCTCGCTTTTGCCAAAAATGGGCCCGTTTCCCTACCACCATGATCTAAATGTCCTAAAGGATCATCACCCAGCATCCCACATTGGACATGGCTGAATCAATTTAAAGACCACATTCCATATCACGGCATTTAAAGGACACCTTGTCAATTACATTGAAGCCCCCTAAGACACTTTAATAAAAACTATAAGGGTTCTTCTCTCCAAATTCCATTTTCATTGAAGCCTATTTGGTGAATAGGCTTAGCCACTTGAAATGTGTCCTAAGGCTTTGGAAAACAGAGAAAAGACACCAATATTTCATTTACCTTGTTCAGCAACTTTAGCTGTGAAATAGCATCTTGATCGATAGTAAATCTCTGTCTTTCCAAAACCCCTAGTTGCTGTTTAATGGGATCGTCCCCAGATATAACCATCAGGCTTATGATGTCCAGATCTGCTGCCACATCACCATTTTCGTCCAAATACATTTTCATGTGGGAAAGATTGCAAAACTCATTATTGTTCAAAAATGGATGGAACTAGGAAAAAAAACCTCCAGGAATGTTAAAAGCTGAACCCTTGGTGGTGGGATCTATCCCACATGGTCTTTCCAGATTTGAATACGTCTTCTATAGTTGTCTAACTTGCAAATATCCTGAGTTGGCAGAACAAGTGTTATCACTATCCTCAAAAGAGAAAAAGAAAGGTTCAGCAAAATTTTTACACATGCAGAGAGAGAGATAGAGAGAGACAGAGAGAGACAGAGACAGAGACAGAAAGAGAGAGAGAGAGAGAGAGAGAGAGAGAGAGAGAGAGAGAGAGAGATAGAGAGAGATATTCTGGAGTAGCCTTCAGAAGTTGTAGGTGCTCCATCAGTGGTGGCTTTTGACTGAACAACCATATGTCTGAAATGGTACAGTGTTCCATTTCAACTCTACAACTTTATATCTATGTCCACATTTATGTCTAACTACATTTGATAGGAATATTTGTGGAAAGGATCTCAACATAGTAGATTGCAAAGCAAGTGTGAGTTGGCAATGTGATGCTCATGGAAAGAAGGCAAATGCATCCACAAAAATCTTAGAAGTAAATGTTCTGGTTTGGAGAGAAATTGACTCAAGTACAAAGTCCCCTGGCAGACGTCCTCCTTTGAGAAGACACTGTAGAACTACTGGATCAGCTTTAGTGATGAGCAATGAAACTAAGGAAGAAATCAAAGGAGCTGGTCTTATCCTTGAGGAAAGGCAACAAGGAGAAGAGCCATGTTAGACTATGGCAGGGGTGGCGAACACGCGGCTCGCGAGCCACATGCGGCTCGCGGCCAAAATAAATGAGGCTCTTTGCCTCTTACCATTATTTAGTATACTGTGGCTCGGATCGCGCGGTAAACCCGGAAGTACGGTCGACGCAGGCAAGCGTCGTCCCGTCGACCGTACTTCCGGGTTTAGCGCGCGATCTGAGCCACAGTATACTAAATAATGGTAAGAGGCAAAGAGCCTCGTTCATTTTGGCCGCGAGCCGCGTGTTAAGTTAAGATGAAGTCTTAAGTTAAGATGAAGTGGAAGATGGGTAATAATTAGGGGAATGGAGACTTTGGGTTGTGGAGTCCACTTTTTTAAAAAAATACAAAAAAACCAGCCCTTAGAACTTGAACTTTGCTAATCAGAATAAAATGCTAAGTAGTCAGAGGAAGGTTGTAGCAGTACTGTCAGTCACCTATTGCACCTCATCATGAATCAAGTATTCTATATTTTAAAAAATACAAACTTATATCTTAGTTACTAGAGATCAAAGTGTCCAAGGAAATAGATTAATTCAAATGCAATGAATTAATCATTATACTGAAGTTAAAAGACAAGCAATTATCAGAATGGTGGCTCTGGCAGAGATCTTTCTAAATTTTTAACATTTCATTTAACTTAAAATACTGGAAGTTGGAAAAGATTGGTGATCTGCCAATCATTTGTAGATATACCAAACCCATAGAATCACAGGGTTGGAAGGGACCACAGAGGTGATTGTTCAATTTTATCTTTAAATAAGATTAAGACAATTTGCTTTGTAATCCAGTCTAAGATTAAGAAATGCTGCTCCTCTATATCTTTCTTTTGAGTCTTGTATGATTTTGAATCTTGCTCCCCCACCCCACCACCCAGCTTCCAGTTGGTGCCATTTGGAATAAAACATTTATCTTAGATAATATCTAAGTTTCAAGGAATTGTTCATTTCATTCAATAATTTGTTATAATTGTTTTCAAATGTATTATTATTATATCCTATTAAATAAGAGTTCTAGATATTTCACTATATTTTTCTCATATCCCAATCCCCCTTTTCATGTTTTTTTTTCATTGGAAATTGAATGCCTTATTATCTTACTTTTCATTTAATTTTTTATCTCTAAAAGGTAGCCAAAAATCTTTGGATTCTGCCATTAGTATCTTATGGAGCTTTGTGTTTGCATAATCGTTACTACTATATCATTTGCATAGCATTTCATCTTGTATCTCTTTCTACCTGAATCTTTAGCTGAAATATTTGTTTAGCTTTTCAGTTCTGGCCTGCCAGGACCTCCTAACCCAGGGGTGTCCAAACTTGGGAACTTTAAGACTTGTGGACTTCAACTCCCAGAATTCCCCAGCCAAGTTTGGACACCCTGTCCTAACCAATTATAAATAATAAAAGAGAAAATGCCCATCCTTGCCTTTGACTTTCCATATTAAAAGATTGTAGAGATTATTCCATTTACTGTGAATTTTAACTTGTCAAAAGCTTTGTGTCTAAAAATATTTCCGTTGCCTTCCGTTGCAGCTCTAATGGGTTTATAAAAATTTATAACAAAAAACACCTGACTGAGCATGTTATATTATGTGTTTAATATATTATTGTTAAAATTATATGCTTTTGTGTGAGTGTTTGTCTGTTTTGGCAGGTCACTGCGTGGTGTGGCTCTCTGACTCTCACAGTTTAAAATTTTGGCTCTTTTTGTTCGCCACCCCTGGACTATGGGGATGAAAATCAGCTGGGAGCACCTTTTACAATGGACAAAATCTCTTGACAGGAGAAAGAAGGATACAGCACTCTTCCAATAACTGAAAGATGTTTCAGTTTATATCATATTGCGACAGATGTTTGCTCTTATTCCAGAACCGAGGTGACAGACTTGATTTGATTGAGGGCCGCATCAGGGGTTGTGTTTGACCTCAGAGGGCTAGGGGGGATAAGACTGGGGTGGGCATGGCCAGGGTGGGCATGGCCAGCTCGATGTCACTTGTGTCAGGGGCACCTGTGGTGTCCCAGACGCTGCTGCGGGGATCCTCTTCCAGTCCTCTGCCAGTGAAAACAGAGCTGGAAGAGAGCTGCAGGAGACCGTTGTAGCCAAAAACTGTGCCTGGAAGGGCCGCATGATCTGGCCTGCGGGCCTTGAGTTTGACACCCCTGTTACAGTGGTAACGGTGGAAAAAATGAACTCGGTCACAAGAGAGGAGATTCTAGCTGAATGTGATGAAAAACATCCAAAAAGGAGGAACAGTTTTAGAGCTGATCTAGTGAACCAGAGAAGCTCAAGTTTCCTCTTCACTGATTGCTTTATAATGAAAAGATCCAATAGCCATTACTTAAAGAAGCTTTTAACTGCAATTTCTGCAGATAGGAGGGGTTATACTAGATCATGAGTGTCAAACTCAATTTCATTGAGGGCCGCATCAGCATTGTGTTTGACGTCTGGAGGTTGAGTTGGGGTGGCCAGCTATATGTCACTCATGTCAGGAGTGCCTGTGTTGGCCTAAGAGCTCTGCCAGTGAAAATGGGCTGCTTCCAGGGTGGCCCTGCAGGTCAGGACTAAGCAACCTGCGAGCTGGATCTGGCCCCCAGGTCTTGAGTTTGACATCCCTGTACTAGATGGTCATCAAATTTATGAAGATAAAATTCTAAAATGCTGATCACAAATTCATAAAGACAGGGATTTATTTTAAAATGCATACACACTTAATGTAAAATTATCACTGTATAATATCAAAATACATATGGCATGGTACCCGTTCTTTGGAAAACTATCCACAAATGATTAGGTTGGTGTGAGAATAGGGGTCAAAGGTGTTGGCTTTTTGAAACTCAAAAAGGTTGAGATGGTTCCCTTCCTCCTTTGTGTTCTTTCTCCAAAGAAAATAAGGTTCATGGGTCTTTGTTGGGATTCCATACCTGCCATGGCTGCAGCCTTTGAGTCCCCAGCCTCTCTTCTGGCCCTTTCCTTCTCCTCTTGAGTATGGAGGAATAAGCAGCATTCAAGGCATGGGCCAGAGTATTAATCATAGCATAAACATGGCGGTTATAGTGATTCCACATCCTGTTTCTTTCCACTTTGGTCTTCAGTGGTGATGTCTGAGTGCATCTTCTCCGCCCTTTGACGGAAATGATATATTTTGAAAAAGAACATCGAAAAGACTGATTCGTGAGCTGTGGTTCCAGAAGGAAATCTGGTTCAAAGGAACCATCATTTGGTCTTTTTTTCCACTGAAAACGGTAGGTCCAAACACTATGGACATATCTGAGAGAAATGTTTCTTCTTATTTGCATTGTCCCATAACCTGAATATATCCAGACTTTTCCTTCAATGGGTCCTGGCAAACCTTGAAGTGTTGAATGAAAAAGAAGAATTCTTGAAGTTCCTCATGAAGTTCACCCCACTCTCTGTGTCTGAAGCAAAGAGACCAACCAAAGACCATCCAAAATGGAGGAGCAGTTGGACCATTCCTGGGTAGAGAATCCCTAATTTGGGGAGCATCCGGTAGAAAAAAGGGAATTGACTTTTATCACTCAGAGCTTCTGAAGCAGTTGAACGGATCTGAAAAAACAATGAAGAGTGCTGTATTTAGGGGTCAGTTATTAGCTTTCAATAAATCCAACTTCTTTTGTCATGGACCTGCTATAATATAATATTGTTAATTGGACCATATAGACCATTTTAAGATACAAAATATTAAACACAAAACATTAAAGAGGCCAGAATATACAGAACAATAAGTAAGAAAGAATCAGAATTTCAAAATGCAAATCATAACTGTATCACCACTTTTTTTCTGCAATTAGATCCATATTTACCCATTTTAACTGAACTGTTTGAATGACTCTATATATCAATGTGTGTGTGTGTGTGTGTGTGTGTTTGTGTGTGTGTGTTCTTAGTTTTTCTTCAAGAATACACTCTTTATCTTTCCACTCTGAACTTTATTCAAGAGGAACAAGATATATTGTTTTAGCCATAATATCTATTAGATTAATTGGGCTGTAATTCTAGCATGCTTCTTATTAATGTTTATATCTATCTATATCTATATCTATATCTTATATCTTATATCTTATATCTTATATCTTATATCTTATATCTTATATCTTATATCTTATATCTTATATCTTATATCTTATATCTTATATCTTATATCTTATATCTATATCTATATCTAATCTAGATATAGATATCTATCTATATCTATCGCTCTATCTATCTACTGTATCTATCTATCTATCTATCTATCTATCTATCTATCTATCTATCTATCTATCATCTATCTATCTATCTATCTATCTATATATCTATCTATCTCTTTCTCTATCACTATCTCTGTATCTACAATCTCTATCTATCTACGTATCTTTCTCTAGATAGATTGGATAGAAAGATTAGATAGGTGGGTGGGTGGGTGGGTGGATGGATGGATGGATGGGTGGATGGATGGATGGATGGAAATAGATAGAGATAAATAAATTGGCTAATTAATGGTAGTAGTAAGTTCAAAAGCATATATTTCTTATAAACGTTAGGTAATATAAGCCATTGGGATTCCTTTCACAAATCTGGAATTTGTGCATCATTGAAAATATCATTATTTTGGCTAAGCTGATATACAAAACAAAAGTTTCCATCAGTGCTTCCTTTTGTACAGAAGACCCTTTGATTGGACACAAAGCCCCTCCTCACCTTCACAGGTGTGCAGCAGAAGCCCCCAAAGCAACGGGGATGTGGTCATTAAATTATAGGGCTGCTTGGGTGCTCCCCCTTCCAATATCAAACCCATGCCTAGACAACATACCTAGAGTGGTCATGGAGAAAAGCAGCTCTTGAATTCACGTCAAGTATTAGTAAGGTTTTACAAATCCTTAGTAAGTCCACATCTATAATACTACATTCAGTTTTGGTCACCAAATTACAAAAAAGATGCTGAGACTTTGGAAAAAGTGCAGAGAAGAGCAACTAACATGATTAAAAGCCTGAAGATTAAAACATAAGAGGAACAGTTGCAGGAATTGGGTATGATAATCTAGAGAAAAGAAGGATTAGGGGTGACATGATAGCAGTGTTCCAGTATTTGAGAAGTTGCTAAAAAGAAGAGGGGGGGGGGGTCAGCTTATTTTACAAAGCACCAGAAGCCAAGATAAGAAGCAATGATTAGAAACTAATCACAGAGAGAAACAACCTGGAATTAAGGAGAAACTTCCTAACAGTGAGAACAATTAACTGGTGGAACAGCTTGCCTTCACTGCAGGTTTTTAAGAAGAGACTGGAAAGCCACTTGTCTGAACTGGTGTAGGGTCTCCTCCTTGAGCAGGGGTTGGATTAGCAGATCTTCAAGATTCCTTCCTCCCAATCTATTCTGATTGTTTGTTTGTTTGTTTGATTGATTGATTGATTGAATGAATGAATGAATGAATTCCATAGAGGAGATGTAGTTGAATTTATTGCTTATTCATCCTACCAATCCACTCAATTTACTACATAGAGAGGTACGCATACAAACCTGTGGGACTTTGTAGGGGCCTATTAATGTTGATATCTGGATGGAGATATCCCTGTCAGTTCTATCAAAAAGAGCCAGATGGTTGTCTTTCTTTTCACAGCTGTAGTTGGGAATATTGGCTTCTCCTGGAGAGAGGATGTCCAGCAAGGCATCTGATGTGCCAAGAGTGCTGAAATAGTTGTCATGGATGTTGTAGCCAAGCGTGAGATTGTGCAGGAGCGGGGAATTCTTACTGACCATTTCAACAGCAAAAATATGGCGTAGGATTCTAGACTGATCAGAGGATATTCTAGTGTAAAAAAAATGTTCATTTGATCATCCTTACCCACCGCTATCATCAATAGCAAAATATATTTTATACTTTTTATACAGTATATTTTTGCTTGACTAGTGAAAATGAAGAATAGCACTTTTGATACCCACCCATCTCCATTTAATTTTAATGAATGTTGGGGAGATGGAATTAATACAGACTCCCAACTGGGTTTATAATCGCAAATGCAGCACAATTCGTAACAATACTAATCTTCATCTGCCCAGTAACCAAGGTTCAAAATAAATGAATTATTAAAGTGGAATCACCATAGAAGAGGATGTTTCGAAAGTAACCCAGAAACCAATTCTAAAAAACTAAGTCGTCCTGGATTTCTATAAGGACCAGGAAGTGAATATCAATCATTCATATTTGAAATGAGCTGGGCAGGGGAAAACTGCAATAATCACTAATTTAAACAAAAGTCAGAACAGTATTAAAATCATAAATTCAAGATTGAACAGGGAGAGGAAAATAATGTGAACTTTTTTCTGTCCCTTCTTTGGATTTGAGTTTTTTCCTCAAAATAAGACAAAGAAAGCATGGAAATCAAAATGATTCAGGAAAGTAGACAGAACAGGTGCTGCAATATAGGAGGCAGTGGAATAAGGAGAACAAAATGAGAAAACAATAAACAGACGGAATGCAACCACATTATCCTGAATGACTTACGAGTGAAACTGATTAGAAGGCTCTGCATTGAAAGGGAACCTTATATGCACCAGTTGTGATGTAGCGATGATTATATTTATGAAATGGTCTCCTGATTTGTAATAACTCCATGGGTTGTTTGCATCTTGGTGCTCTAAACTCAGTGGGCATTTCATTCTCAGCTTCCCCGAGACAGGCTGAGACAACAGCAGGATCAGAAGCAGAAGCAGGAGATCCATGATTCATAGAGCTGAATCAATCACCTCCCTGTTTCTAAACAAGAACAGGAAGAATTAAAAGCCCTCTCACAAGAGCCAGTGATTTTCCTGATTCAGACAGAGACAAACCAAGCTTCACCTGGAAAAGAGACCAAGGTACATTTAACAGCACAGCCCCAGCCTGTGTCCTAAAAGTCATCTAACACAAAGGGTGACCTAAAGCCTTTATCTTTTCCTTGATGCAACTCCCCCTCCATGTTGCTTCAGTCTGATGTTTACATCAGTTTCTGGAGAAGTAGAAGACATTTCAAAGAGCAAGATGGTGATAATTACAGTGAGAAGCAACTTTTCCTCTGGGGATCCTGAAGTTCTTCCTTGGCTCCATTTGCAGAAAGGAAGCCAGAGTACAGCATGTTAGTGAAAAATTACACATATACCCCTGAGGCAAGATTTCTGTATCGGTTGTGGCCTTTCCTGTTAGGACGCATCCAGAAAATGATGTTGGAGGAAGACACAGTATTGTTGTTGACTTCTGCTGTCATTCAACATGGTTTCTTTTTTCTCCAGGGGCTTTTGGGTAAGGTCATCCAGAGCTATGGAGTTTGGTGCCATTCTACGTTGAAAGCATGGATTTTTTAAAAAAATTTAATATGGAGAAAGATAGAGGGCCAAAAAACTTTTTCCTGACCCAATTCGTTGCCACACCCACCCAAAAACTGGTTTGAAGATACATGGTTTCCCGTTCTTTTAGCGAGCCATTAAGACCCCCTGTAGGTTTAGCTGTGTTGTCAGAGTCACCTGAATAGTGCAAATAGGTGTGCAGCCTTCTTGCAACTGTTGAAAGGACTGTGTTGCAGATGGGAGATAGATGAGGTCGTATCCCTCCATGACCTGAGAATCTCCATTGACACTATCCTATTCCAATTTACCTTCTGACATCCCTCATTGCCTTTCTCACTGCAATAGTCCATCCAACACACACACACACACACACACACACACACACACACACAACCCAAGAACACTAACAGAGTGATTCCCAACCAAGTACACAGCATTTGCAGATATTTGGGGGGAGGAAGAAGTGTCTGTTCTTCCCTCACACAGAGACTGTGATTCTGCCAGTAACCTACTTCCTGGCACCAAAATTCCTTCCAAGAGGCAATACCAAATGTCATCCAGAGTCATCCACCCCGCAACATTATTTGGACTCAGATTTGCAAAAGGGATTCATATGACCATGCCAGTCACCAGCTTCACCCGCCTTTTCTGTGTCCAAGAAGCAAAGCACACTGAACCAAAGTGTGGATATATGAATGATACATTTTATTTATTAATTCACATGCTTTATGTTTTGTTATTAGCTTGGATAATAATTTCACGCTTCTTAAACTTCATATTTTTAATCATTTCAATATTAAGCCAACTTAATTATGAAACAGATGCAAAGCAAGCAGACAAACCATGTAATAACCGCAATGAATAATTAAATGTTATCAGCCTAAGAAAGAAATTCACAGTCAGTTTCCCACTTTTATCATTAGATGTTCCTTTGTGTTTAGATCTGGGGAGGGTGAAAAAACTGCTCCAAAAGCCGGGGGTCACTGGTCACACACACATGCAGCAGGTGGTTTGCATGTATAGTATTATGAGTATGGCATGCCCACGCATGACCCCCTGTGCTCCTCCCGCTTCTAGCGCTGGAGCCAAAAAAGGTTCACCATCACTGCACTACAACCTTTGGACGTCAAGAACAGAAAGCCACTCCATCTTGCCAGGGTTGAGTCGAAGTCAGTTCATCCCGGTCAACCCATCAGGTGCTCGGCATCCACTACAACAGTACATATGTTTGGCCATAGGTGGTGTATGGATGATACCATATGTCAACTGTCCCACTGGGTTAGACAGCACAAGAAACTCCTGGGACATTTTTTACCAAGAGTATTACTTTACTGGATATTCCAGAGAGGCTGAGAAGATGAAAAGGCAGTTCTAACTACTTTGCATACAAACAGCATAGAAAAACTCTTCCCCACCCTCCAAGCCTGCCATTGTCCATTGTCCACCAATCATTTGCACTTGCTTTGTTTTGAGAATCCTTTGTTTGCCTGAGATGTTCCTAGAAGGTGACCTTGCGGGTCTTAGGACTGTCTAAGGCTTCCAGTCAGCACACTTCCAGTCCAAATTTCCCTCCCAATCCTCTCTTACTTTCCAATGCATTCCCTTCCCCTCCTGTTGCAAGCAGGGCCAAGTAGTGAGTCTATCATGATGCTCTACACCAAACTGGCAAATGACCTCACCTAGCAATTTCATGTAAATGATAAAGTAGAAAGAGGAAAAGTTAATGCTACACTCCCAAAGGATCCCCATTGCTGGAGCTTAGGATGTAACTTCTGTCCCCCAACACCTCTAACTCTAGCCATCTATTAAGAAAACAGATGCTGTGCAATCCCAATCCCTGAAGCAGGTCCAAAAGGGAACCTTGGTTGGTGGTATCAAAAGAGATCCAGAAGGACAAAGATGGTGGCACCATTACCCATCTTCAAACATCCTCTATAAATTCAACCAAAGCCATCTTCTTACTGAGTCCCCACCATGATCTCAAGAAACCTTCCCCAAAATTTGGACCCTTGTCAAAAGTTGACTAACAGAGTTGGGTCCATGGAGAGACTCTTTGGAAAGGTGTGCTCTACCACTGTCTTTGAGCTGAATGCATCACTTGTAACATCTTAATCTAGCCTCCTCTTGCAGTCTTGTTTTTTTGTTTCATTGCTTTTGTCTGGTTCTGTAAAATGTTTCATTGTTGGTTTATAGTATGCTGTCCATAAATATGAAATGGGTCGCATATATAAATTTGATAAATAATGAAAGAAATAATTTTATGTAAACAAAGAAAAAAATTAACATTAAATCTTTTAATGTTAATGATCAATTCTACATGAATTCAGGCAGAAAATTTCAGTTTTTATCCATCTTTGCAAGTACTTAGTTTCTAAAAGTGAGGAATTGGAACAATATATTTCCACACTCGATTTGGTAACAATTTTAAGCAATGATTGACTGCTAAATGGATATGGAAGACTCTAAGACTCTTTCATTGAGAGTCACCCACCTTCCTGAGTGGAGATGGTCCCTTCTGGACAAGGAACACAGTCGTAGCAGCAAACTGGCTCTCCTTCTCGAGCCCGCTTAAAAAATCCAGGATGAAAATTTTCCACACATCTGGACGGAGGCAGAGACTAAGGAGAAAAACAAGGAATGCCAAATGAAATATGTTAGAAATAACCATCATTGAAAAGTGAAAGTAGACATGAAAATTAGCCAAGTAGATGCTGGACTTCACTTAGGTAAATAAGAACTTTTTACAGTACTTTTCAAAGTATAAGACACACTTCCCCCCCCCCTCCCTAAAAGAGGATGGAAATGTCAGTGCGTCTCATATACCGAATACGGCCATTTTTGGCCTCTCCAAACCCCACCCCATGGGTCTCGCTTTTGCCAAAAATGGGCCCGTTTCCCTACGGCCATGATCTAAATGTCCTAAAGGATCATCACCCAGCATCCCACATTGGACATGGATGACTCAATTTAAAGACCACATTCCATATCACGGCATCTAAAGGACACCTTGTCAATTACATTGAAGCCTCCTAAGACAGTTTAATAAAAACTATAAGGGTTCTTCTCTCCAAATTCCATTTTCATTGAAGCCTATTTGGTGAATAGGCTTAGCCACTTGAAATTTGTCCTAAGGCTTTGGAAAACAGAGAAAAGACACCAATGTTTCATTTACCTTGTTGAGCAACTTTAGCTGTGAAATAGCATCTTGATCGATAGTAAGTCTCTGTCTTTCCAAAACCCCTAGTTGCTGTTTAATGGGATCATCCCCAGATATAACCATCAGGCTTATGATGTCCAGATCTGCTGCCACATCACCATTTTGGTCCAAGTACATTTTCATGTGGGAAAGATTGCAAAACTCATTCTTGTTCAAAAATGGATGGAACTAGGGAAAAAAACCATCCAGGAATGTTAAAAGCTGAACCCTTGGGGGTGGGGTCTATCCCACATGGTCTTTCCAGATTTGAATATGTCTTCTGTAGTTGTCTAACTTGCAAATATCCTGAGTTGGCAGAACAAGTGTTATCACTATCCTCAAAAGAGAAAAAGAAAGGTTCAGCAATTTTTTTACACATGGAGAGAGAGAGAGAGAGAGAGAGAGAGAGAGAGAGAGAGAGAGAGAGACAGAGAGACAGAGAGAGAGACAGAGAGAGACAGAGACAGAGACAGAAAGAGAGAGAGAGAGAGAGAGAGAGAGAGATATTCTGGAGTAGCCTTCAGAAGTTGTAGGTGCTCCATCAGTGGTGGCTTTTGGCTGAACAACCATATGTCTGAAATGGTACAGTGTTCCATTTCAACTCTACAACTTTATATCTATGTCCACATTTATGTCTAACTACATTTGATAGGAATATTTGTGGAAAGGATCTCAACATAGTAGATTGCAAAGCAAGTGTGAGTTGGCAATGTGATGCTCATGGAAAGAAGGCAAATGCATCCACAAAAATCTTACAAGTGAATGTTCTGGTTTGGAGAGATGTTTACTCAAGTACAAAGTCCCCTGGCAGACGTCCTCCTTTGAGAAGACACTGTAGAACTACTGGATCAGCTTTAGTGATGAGCAATGAAACTAAGGAAGAAATCAAAGGAGCTGGTCTTATCCTTGAGGAAAGGCAACAAGGAGAAGAGCCATGTTAGACTATGGCAGGGGTGGCGAACACGCGGCTCGCGAGCCGCATGCGGCTCGCGGCCAAAATAAATGAGGCTCTTTGCCTCTTACCATTATTTAGTATACTGTGGCTCGGATCGCGCGCTAAACCCGGAAGTACGGTCGACGCAGGCAAGCGTCGTCCCGTCGACCGTACTTCCGGGTTTAGCGCGCGATCTGAGCCACAGTATACTAAATAATGGTAAGAGGCAAAGAGCCTCATTCATTTTGGCCGCGAGCCGCGTGTTAAGTTAAGATGAAGTCTTAAGTTAAGATGAAGTGGAAGATGGGTAATAATTAGGGGAATGGAGACTTTGGGTTGTGGAGTCCACTTTTTTAAAAAAATACAAAAAAACCAGCCCTTAGAACTTGAACTTTGCTAATCAGAATAAAATGCTAAGTAGTCAGAGGAAGGTTGTAGCAGTACTGTCAGTCACCTATTGCACCTCATCATGAATCAAGTATTCTATATTTTAAAAAATACAAACTTATATCTTAGTTACTAGAGATCAAAGTGTCCAAGGAAATAGATTAATTCAAATGCAATGAATTAATCATTATACTGAAGTTAAAAGACAAGCAATTATCAGAATGGTGGCTCTGGCAGAGATCTTTCTAAATTTTTAACATTTCATTTAACTTAAAATACTGGAAGTTGGAAAAGATTGGTGATCTGCCAATCATTTGTAGATATACCAAACCCATAGAATCACAGGGTTGGAAGGGACCACAGAGGTGATTGTTCAATTTTATCTTTAAATAAGATTAAGACAATTTGCTTTGTAATCCAGTCTAAGATTAAGAAATGCTGCTCCTCTATATCTTTCTTTTGAGTCTTGTATGATTTTGAATCTTGCTCCCCCACCCCACCACCCAGCTTCCAGTTGGTGCCATTTGGAATAAAACATTTATCTTAGATAATATCTAAGTTTCAAGGAATTGTTCATTTCATTCAATAATTTGTTATAATTGTTTTCAAATGTATTATTATTATATCCTATTAAATAAGAGTTCTAGATATTTCACTATATTTTTCTCATATCCCAATCCCCCTTTTCATGTTTTTTTTCATTGGAAATTGAATGCCTTATTATCTTACTTTTCATTTAATTTTTTATCTCTAAAAGGTAGCCAAAAATCTTTGGATTCTGCCATTAGTATCTTATGGAGCTTTGTGTTTGCATAATCGTTACTACTATATCATTTGCATAGCATTTCATCTTGTATCTCTTTCTACCTGAATCTTTAGCTGAAATATTTGTTTAGCTTTTCAGTTCTGGCCCGCCAGGACCTCCTAACCCAGGGGTGTCCAAACTTGGGAACTTTAAGACTTGTGGACTTCAACTCCCAGAATTCCCCAGCCAAGTTTGGACACCCCTGTCCTAACCAATTATAAATAATAAAAGAGAAAATGCCCATCCTTGCCTTTGACTTTCCATATTAAAAGATTGTAGAGATTATTCCATTTACTGTGAATTTTAACTTGTCAAAAGCTTTGTGTCTAAAAATATTTCCGTTGCCTTCCGTTGCAGCTCTAATGGGTTTATAAAAATTTATAACAAAAAACACCTGACTGAGCATGTTATATTATGTGTTTAATATATTATTGTTAAAATTATATGCTTATGTGTGAGTGTTTGTCTGTTTTGGCAGGTCACTGTGTGGTGTGGCTCTCTGACTCTCACAGTTTAAAATTTTGGCTCTTTTTGTCGAACTTGTTCGCCACCCCTGGACTATGGGGATGAAAATCAGCTGGGAGCACCTTTTACAATGGACAAAATCTCTTGACAGGAGAAAGAAGGATACAGCACTCTTCCAATAACTGAAAGATGTTTCAGTTTATATCATATTGCGACAGATGTTTGCTCTTATTCCAGAACCGAGGTGACAGACTTGATTTGATTGAGGGCCGCATCAGGGGTTGTGTTTGACCTCAGAGGGCTAGGGGGGATAAGACTGGGGTGGGCATGGCCAGGGTGGGCATGGCCAGCTCGATGTCACTTGTGTCAGGGGCACCTGTGGTGTCCCAGACGCTGCTGCGGGGATCCTCTTCCAGTCCTCTGCCAGTGAAAACAGAGCTGGAAGAGAGCTGCAGGAGACCGTTGTAGCCAAAAACTGTGCCTGGAAGGGCCGCATGATCTGGCCTGCGGGCCTTGAGTTTGACACCCCTGTTACAGTGGTAACGGTGGAAAAAATGAACTCGGTCACAAGAGAGGAGATTCTAGCTGAATGTGATGAAAAACATCCAAAAAGGAGGAACAGTTTTAGAGCTGATCTAGTGAACCAGAGAAGCTCAAGTTTCCTCTTCACTGATTGCTTTATAATGAAAAGATCCAATAGCCATTACTTAAAGAAGCTTTTAACTGCAATTTCTGCAGATAGGAGGGGTTATACTAGATCATGAGTGTCAAACTCAATTTCATTGAGGGCCGCATCAGCATTGTGTTTGACGTCTGGAGGTTGAGTTGGGGTGGCCAGCTATATGTCACTCATGTCAGGAGTGCCTGTGTTGGCCTAAGAGCTCTGCCAGTGAAAATGGGCTGCTTCCAGGGTGGCCCTGCAGGTCAGGACTAAGCAACCTGCGAGCTGGATCTGGCCCCCAGGTCTTGAGTTTGACATCCCTGTACTAGATGGTCATCAAATTTATGAAGATAAAATTCTAAAATGCTGATCACAAATTCATAAAGACAGGGATTTATTTTAAAATGCATACACACTTAATGTAAAATTATCACTGTATAATATCAAAATACATATGGCACGGTACCTGTTCTTTGGAAAACTATCCACAAATGATTAGGTTGGTGTGAGAATAGGGGTCAAAGGTGTTGGCTTTTTGAAACTCAAAAAGGTTGAGATGGTTCCCTTCCTCCTTTATGTTCTTTCTCCAAAGAAAATAAGTTTCATGGATTTTTGTTGGGATTCCATACCTGCCATGGCTGCAGCCTTTGAGTCCCCAGCCTCTCTTCTGGCCCTTTCCTTCTCCTCTTGAGTATGGAGGAATAAGCAGCATTCAAGGCATGGGCCAGAGTATTAATCATAGCATAAACATGGCGGTTATAGTGATTCCACATCCTGTTTCTTTCCACTTTGGTCTTCAGTGGTGATGTCTGAGTGCATCTTCTCCGCCCTTTGACGGAAATGATATATTTTGAAAAAGAACATCGAAAAGACTGATTCGTGAGCTGTGGTTCCAGAAGGAAATCTGGTTCAAAGGAACCATCATTTGGTCTTTTTTTCCACTGAAAACGGTAGGTCCAAACACTATGGACATATCTGAGAGAAATGTTTCTTCTTATTTGCATTGTCCCATAACCTGAATATATCCAGACTTTTCCTTCAATGGGTCCTGGCAAACCTTGAAGTGTTGAATGAAAAAGAAGAATTCTGTCCAAAAGTGAAAAATATTCTACAAAGTGAACAAAGACATTGACTTGTTTCCACTTAGAGAGGGCATCCCTGAGGGGGGCTGTACGTGCAGGGGTTGAGAAAAGTTGGGATATAACAATACAAATTCCATTCCTGACAAGCAGAGGTGTCAAAGTCCTCATGAAGTTCACCCCACTCTCTGTGTCTGAAGCAAAGAGACCAACCAAAGACCATCCAAAATGGAGGAGCAGTTGGACCATTCCTGGGTAGAGAATCCCTAATTTGGGGAGCATCCGGTAGAAAAAAGGGAATTGACTTTTATCACTCAGAGCTTCTGAAGCAGTTGAACGGATCTGAAAAAACAATGAAGAGTGCTGTATTTAGGGGTCAGTTATTAGCTTTCAATAAATCCAACTTCTTTTGTCATGGACCTGCTATAATATAATATTGTTAATTGGACCATATAGACCATATTAAGATACAAAATATTAAACACAAAACATTAAAGAGGCCAGAATATACAGAACAATAAGTAAAAAAGAATCAGAATTTCAAAATGCAAATCATAACTGTATCACCCCTTTTTTTCTGCAATTAGATCCATATTTACCCATTTTAACTGAACTGTTTGAATGACTCTATATATCAATGTGTGTGTGTGTGTGTGTGTGTGTGTGTTTGTGTGTGTGTGTTCTTAGTTTTTCTTCAAGAATACACTCTTTATCTTTCCACTCTGAACTTTATTCAAGAGGAACAAGATATATTGTTTTAGCCATAATATCTATTAGATTAATTGGGCTGTAATTCTAGCATGCTTCTTATTAATGTTTATATCTATCTATATCTATATCTATATCTATATCTTATATCTTATATCTTATATCTTATATCTTATATCTTATATCTTATATCTTATATCTTATATCTTATATCTTATATCTATATCTAATCTAGATATAGATATCTATCTATATCTATCGCTCTATCTATCTACTGTATCTATCTATCTATCTATCTATCTATCTATCTATCTATCATCTATCTATCTATCTATCTATCTATCTATCTATCTATCTCTTTCTCTATCACTATCTCTGTATCTACAATCTCTATCTATCTACGTATCTTTCTCTAGATAGATTGGATAGAAAGATTAGATAGGTGGGTGGGTGGGTGGATGGATGGATGGATGGGTGGATGGATGGATGGATGGAAATAGATAGAGATAAATAAATTGGCTAATTAATGGTAGTAGTAAGTTCAAAAACATATATTTCTTATAAACGTTAGGTAATATAAGCCATTGGGATTCCTTTCACAAATCTGGAATTTGTGCATCATTGAAAATATCATTATTTTGGCTAAGCTGATATACAAAACAAAAGTTTCCATCAGTGCTTCCTTTTGTACAGAAGACCCTTTGATTGGACACAAAGCCCCTCCTCACCTTCACAGGTGTGCAGCAGAAGCCCCCAAAGCAACGGGGATGTGGTCATTAAATTATAGGGCTGCTTGGGTGCTCCCCCTTCCAATATCAAACCCATGCCTAGACAACATACCTAGAGTGGTCATGGAGAAAAGCAGCTCTTGAATTCACGTCAAGTATTAGTAAGGTTTTACAAATCCTTAGTAAGTCCACATCTATAATACTACATTCAGTTTTGGTCACCAAATTACAAAAAAGATGCTGAGACTTTGGAAAAAGTGCAGAGAAGAGCAACTAACATGATTAAAAGCCTGAAGATTAAAACATAAGAGGAACAGTTGCAGGAATTGGGTATGATAATCTAGAGAAAAGAAGGATTAGGGGTGACATGATAGCAGTGTTCCAGTATTTGAGAAGTTGCTAAAAAGAAGAGGGGGGGGGGGTCAGCTTATTTTACAAAGCACCAGAAGCCAAGATAAGAAGCAATGATTAGAAACTAATCACAGAGAGAAACAACCTGGAATTAAGGAGAAACTTCCTAACAGTGAGAACAATTAACTGGTGGAACAGCTTGCCTTCACTGCAGGTTTTTAAGAAGAGACTGGAAAGCCACTTGTCTGAACTGGTGTAGGGTCTCCTCCTTGAGCAGGGATTGGATTAGCAGATCTTCAAGATTCCTTCCTCCCAATCTATTCTGATTGTTTGTTTGTTTGTTTGTTTGATTGATTGATTGATTGATTGATTGAATGAATGAATGAATTCCATAGAGGAGATGTAGTTGAATTTATTGCTTATTCATCCTACCAATCCACTCAATTTACTACATAGAGAGGTACGCATACAAACCTGTGGGACTTTGTAGGGGCCTATTAATGTTGATATCTGGATGGAGATATCCCTGTCAGTTCTATCAAAAAGAGCCAGATGGTTGTCTTTCTTTTCACAGCTGTAGTTGGGAATATTGGCTTCTCCTGGAGAGAGGATGTCCAGCAAGGCATCTGATGTGCCAAGAGTGCTGAAATAGTTGTCATGGATGTTGTAGCCAAGCGTGAGATTGTGCAGGAGCGGGGAATTCTTACTGACCATTTCAACAGCAAAAATATGGCGTAGGATTCTAGACTGATCAGAGGATATTCTAGTGTAAAAAAATGTTCATTTGATCATCCTTACCCACCGCTATCATCAATAGCAAAATATATTTTATACTTTTTATACAGTATATTTTTGCTTGACTAGTGAAAATGAAGAATAGCACTTTTGATACCCACCCATCTCCATTTAATTTTAATGAATGTTGGGGAGATGGAATTAATACAGACTCCCACCTGGGTTTATAATCGCAAATGCAGCACAATTCGTAACAATACTAATCTTCATCTGCCCAGTAACCAAGGTTCAAAATAAATGAATTATTAAAGTGGAATCACCATAGAAGAGGATGTTTCGAAAGTAACCCAGAAACCAATTCTAAAAAACTAAGTCGTCCTGGATTTCTATAAGGACCAGGAAGTGAATATCAATCATTCGTATTTGAAATGAGCTGGGCAGGGGAAAACTGCAATAATCACTAATTTAAACAAAAGTCAGAACAGTATTAAAATCATAAATTCAAGATTGAACAGGGAGAGGAAAATAATGTGAACTTTTTTCTGTCCCTTCTTTGGATTTGAGTTTTTTCCTCAAAATAAGACAAAGAAAGCATGGAAATCAAAATGATTCAGGAAAGTAGACAGAACAGGTGCTGCAATATAGGAGGCAGTGGAATAAGGAGAACAAAATGAGAAAACAATAAACAGAGGGAATGCAACCACATTATCCTGAATGACTTACGAGTGAAACTGATTAGAAGGTTCTGCATTGAAAGGGAACCTTATATGCACCAGTTGTGATGTAGCGATGATTATATTTATGAAATGGTCTCCTGATTTGTAATAACTCCATGGTTTTTTTGCATCTTGGTGCTCTAAACTCAGTGGGCATTTCATTCTCAGCTTCCCCGAGACAGGCTGAGACAACAGCAGGATCAGAAGCAGAAGCAGGAGATCCATGATTCATAGAGCTGAATCAATCACCTCCCTGTTTCTAAACAAGAACAGGAAGAATTAAAAGCCCTCTCACAAGAGCCAGTGATTTTCCTGATTCAGACAGAGACAAACCAAGCTTCACCTGGAAAAGAGACCAAGGTACATTTAACAGCACAGCCCCAGCCTGTGTCCTAAAAGTCATCTAACACAAAGGGTGACCTAAAGCCTTTATCTTTTCCTTGATGCAACTCCCCCTCCATGTTGCTTCAGTCTGATGTTTACATCAGTTTCTGGAGAAGTAGAAGACATTTCAAAGAGCAAGATGGTGATAATTACAGTGAGAAGCAACTTTTCCTCTGGGGATCCTGAAGTTCTTCCTTGGCTCCATTTGCAGAAAGGAAGCCAGAGTACAGCATGTTAGTGAAAAATTGCAGATATACCCCTGAGGCAAGATTTCTGTATCAGTTGTGGCCTTTCCTGTTAGGACGCATCCAGAAAATGATGTTGGAGGAAGACACAGTATTGTTGTTGACTTCTGCTGTCCTTCAACATGGTTTCTTTTGGGTAAGGTCATCCAGAGCTATGGAGTTTGGTGCCATTCTATGTTCAAAGCATGGTGTTAGATTCGGGCAACGAGAGAACAGACTCCGGACACGTAGTGACTTAACAGCTCTTTATTAGTAGTAGTAGTGATCCAGCTTGCTCTGTGGTCTGAGGGTTCCCCTTTTATAGGGATCGGGTACGCCTCTCGACCAATCAGAGCGATACCTGTTTCCTGCCGTAGCGGCGGACCAGAGAGGAGACTTGCCGCGATATATGTTAATATCTAACACCCCTCCCCTCTTAGATGGAGCATTCCGGTTAGTTACATAGTCTTTCAAATAAGTGGGTGTTTGTCTCACCCGGGTGGAACGACGTAGTTCAGGTTGAACGGGAGTGGTTGCAGGATCGGTTTCGCCTGTTCTTTCAGCTTCGCATTTGGGGGTCTGCAGGCTTTCATTGTTTTTGCGTAGTTCTGATTCGCGATCAACTGCTGGTTCTATCCTGGGCTCAATGGTGTCATGTTCCTCCATGTTTGGGCTCTCGGATGGCTGACTTTGTGCTGGCAGATAGTTTTCGTTCTCGGCTCGTAGGTCTGAGTGTGCCAGACGACCCCGTAGTTGATCGATGTGCCTTTTCCAATTCCGTCCATCTTCAAGCTTTAGCAAATATGAGCGTGGACCCGTGATGCCGATTACCCTTGCCGGCATCCACAATGTTCCCCCTGCATAGTTGTGGGCGTATACTGAATCTCCTATGCTAAAATTCCGAATTTTGCTTGTAGAGTCTGGGGGCGATGTGGCAGAGTAATTTGGGTGAAGACGGTCCAGGTGAGACCGTAGACGGCGGCCCATGAGTAGTTCAGCGGGGCTCCTACCCATCGTTGCGCTGGGGGTAATATGCTGAATTAAGAGGTAATGATCAATGCGTGTTTGCCAATCACCTGGACCCATCCTAGCGAGGGCCTCTTTTGCGGATCGCACCATTCTCTCCGCCTGTCCGTTCGATGCCGGATGGAATGGCGCGACGAGGGCATGCCGAATTCCCTGACCTGCTAAGTACGTTTCAAATTGCATGGCCGTGAACTGGGGCCCGTTATCGGAGACCAGGAGGTCGGGCAGGCCATGAGTGGCGAAAAGTCGCCGTAGTACCTTAATGACTGCCTCTGCCATGGTTGAAGTCATTAGGACTACTTCTAGCCATTTGGAGTATGCATCCACAACTATAAGAAAGGTCTGACCTTGGACTGGCCCTGTGAAATCAATGTGTATTCGCGACCAGGGTGCTTTAGGCTTCTCCCATTCTTTGGCGGGTGCTTCAGGGGGTGCTGATCTAAATTCTTGGCACGGATCACAAGTGGCCACCCATTCCTCTATCTCTTTGTCCATGTTTGGCCACCAAACGTAACTTCTTGCTAACGCCTTCATTCTAACGATCCCCGGATGCCCAACATGTAACGCTTCTAACACATTTCTTCGTAACGCATACGGAATAACAACTCGATCCCCCCACAATAAACAACCTTGCAACACTGAAAGTTCATCCCGTTTTGCCCAAAATAGTTTGAATTCCGGGCCCACGTTTCCCTTCGGCCACCCCCTCCAAACCCAGGTTTGAACTTGCTTTATTACAATGTCCCTAGAAGAGAATCTGGCAGCGTCGCAGGAAGAAACCGGTCCTGAGTCCAAACAGTCAATTAACAGAACCGGTACCTCGGGAGTGGGGTCTGGCAAAAGATCCGGGAGTGGGCAACGGCTGAGTGCATCTGCATGTCCTAGAGTGGAGCCCGGTCAATGAATCAACTTGTAAGAGTACGCAGCCAGGAAAACAGTCCACCTGGTCATGCGTGGAGAAAGGGAGACTGGAGTGGGGCGGTTTCCCGCCAAAAGTCCCAACAGCGGTTTGTGATCTGTAATCAGTTCAAAATCGCGGCCGTAGAGGTATTCATGGAAACGTTTAACTCCAGCCACAGCAGCTAACGCTTCCCTGTCTATCTGGCTGTAATTCCTCTCGGCCGACGAAAGAGTCCTGGAGTAGAAAGCGATGGGTGCTTCGTTCCCGTTTGGCATCCTGTGGCTAAGGACTGCGCCGACGCCGAATGGGGATGCATCGCAGGTCAATACCAGTGGTAGCGTCTGGCTGTATTTGCACTAGCAGCGAGTCGGTGGTGAGCAGGCGCTTGACTGAGGCAAAAGCTGCTGCTTCGGATCGTCCCCATCTCCATGTTGCGTTCTTTTGGAGTAGTCGATGTGATGGCTCAGCAACGGTCGCCTTCTGTCTCAGAAAAACGCTGTAGAAGTTAAGTAGTCCGAGGAAGGCCTGCAACTCGGTCTGATTTCGTGGTGTGGGGGCGTCCTGGATCGCCTTTATTTTCTTTGAAGTGGGGTGTATTCCCTGACCATCGATTCTATATCCCAGGAATTCTACACTAGGCACGTTAATTTGGCATTTCTCTTTTTTGAGGCGGAGACCCTTCTCTCTGATTCTGGCCAAAACAGTTCTGACTCTTTTTAATAGTTGCTCCTCGTTTGCAGCGGACACCAAGATGTCGTCGAAATAGGGGACGACTCCCGGTATCCCTTGCAAAAGCCGTTCCATGACTCTCTGGAACAGACCTGGGGCAATACTCACACCGAATTGTAGCCGGTTGCATTTGAATGCTCCTCTGTGCGTCACTATAGTTTGGGCCTCCGCTGTGGCGCTATCCACGGGCAATTGCTGGTAAGCTTGTGCCATGTCTAGTTTAGCAAATATCTTTCCTGGTCCCAACGAGTGCAATAAGTGTTGTACTACTGGCACAGGATATGCGCTTTGTTGTAGCGCGACATTAATTGTGCATTTATAGTCCGCGCAGATGTGGACTGACCCGTCTGGTTTGACTGGGGTCACAATGGGAGTTTCCCAGCGTGCGTGATCCACCGGCTCAAGGATTCCTTGCTCTACTAATTTATCGATCTCTTTATCAATTTTTGGGTGGAGTGCAAAAGGCACTCGTCTCGGTTTAAGTCGGATTGGCGCCACTTTTGGGTCTAAATTGAATGAGATTGGTTTACCCACATACTTACCAAGACCGGGGCTGAACACATCCTCGAACTCCTTAAAAATCTGTTCAGCGCTGCTGTTCTCCACGGCGTTGATCCCGGTGACTTCTAACCCCAGGGCTTCAAACCAATCTAGTCCTAGAAGGTTCTGTAACGGCGCGCTGGTGATGGTCACGGGCAACTGGGCTACGATGTCCTTGAAACGAATTTGGAACGTGCCTTGGCCCACGATGGGGACTCGGTTCCCCTGGTAGTCTCGTAGCAGGATGTCTGGTGCACGTAGTTGGCTTTTTTTGAGGCTAGGGATAGCCTTTTTCATGGAGGCCCATGAAATGATCGTCAGGGATGATCCTGTGTCAACTTCCAGCTCGCAAGGAGAGCCCTCCAAGAGGACTGTGACTTTCAGCTTTTTAGGCCGCTTGGTGCGGACATGACTTATTGTGGTGAGATAGGTTCGCAATTCTTCTCTCTGGGTCAACTCTATCTCTGCATCGGTATCCTGGCAATACTCTCGTTGAGCGTCCTGGTAGAACACTCTCTCAGCTCTTTGTGTGTAATCTCTCTGGGAATACACCCTTTCAGCTCTTTGGGAATTGTCTCTCTGGGTAAACTCTCGTGTGTTTCTCTCTGGGCGCCCTTTTTGATTTCGCCAAGCCCCTGGGTTGGACTTCTGTTGGCGGTACATTGGAGGTTGCCGTGAGGAGGCAGGGACTTTGCTCCGGCACACTCGTGCGATGTGCCCAAGTTTGTCGCAGTGCGAACAAACAACGTTCCTGAACCGACAGGTAGACCGGGGGTGGTTCCCTCCGCAGCTTGCGCAGGGTGGCAAACGGAATCCGGATCTACCCCCAGGCCTCATGTGACTGCTCCGCATCAGGTGACTTTCCTCGAACTCGGGATCCTTGAAGTCTGGATTGGTGTCCTCGTAGTGGACTCTGGCGTGTCTGGGTGCTGGCTGGCTCGCATTGAACCCGCGTTGTATGGTTTCCGTTGATCTTTCCGCTGATTCGAACGCCCTTGCTTCGTTTAGTGCTATTTGTAGGGTTAAATTTGGATTTGCCAACAGCCTTTTTTGTAGCGAGATGTCCTTTAACCCACAAACACGTCTTGCCAGGATTTGCTCGTCCAGATCCCTGAACTCGCAGTGAGTCGCTGCTTTACGTAGGGCTGCAACATATTGGTTGATTGATTCTCCCGCCTTCTGGTTCCGCGTGTTGAATTCCTGGCGGCAAACGTGGCGGGAAGGTTTTGGCGCATAATGAGTTTGCAGAGTCTGTTGTAGCGCCGTCCATGATACCGCTTGTATCGGTGTAGGCTCGGAGAGGTCTCTGGCCGTGTTGAAAACTTCTCGCCCACAGTAGCTGAGGAAGATGTTCTTCTTTCGGAATCGGTTATTCCCGTTTATTCGTTTGCTTCGAGAAAACACTCGAAACGAATCATGTATGCCTCCCATTGGTCGTTCATCAGGTCGAACGGAGCGGGAGGAGTGTGCATCGCCATCTTCTCTGTGTTGAATTTGCCGCGCTGCGATGGCCTGAGATGGCTGCCGGAATTTCTGCCGAATTCCTGGGCTGGATCGAATCCTGGGATTCTGGGGGTAGCTTCTTCATCCTATCTGTCTCTCGATCCCACCTTCGTCGCCAATGTTAGATTCGGGCAACGAGAGAACAGACTCCGGACACGTAGTGACTTAACAGCTCTTTATTAGTAGTAGTAGTGATCCAGCTTGCTCTGTGGTCTGAGGGTTCCCCTTTTATAGGGATCGGGTACGCCTCTCAACCAATCAGAGCGATACCTGTTTCCCGCCATAGCGGCGGACCAGAGAGGAAACTTGCCGCGATATATGTTAATATCTAACACCTGGCATGTTTTTTAATTTTAATATGGAGAAAGATAGAGGACCAAAAAACTTTTTCTTGACCCAATTCGTTGCCACAGCCACCCAAAAACTGGTTTGAAGATACATGGTTTCCCGTTCTTGTAGCGAGCCATTAAGGCCCCCTGTAGGTTTAGCTGTGTTGTCAGAGTCACCCGAATAGTGCAAATGGGTGTACAGCCTTCTTGGAACTCTTGAAAGGACTGTGTTGCAGATGGGAGATAGATGAGGTCATATCCCTCCATGACCTGGATGACTGAGAATCTCCATAGACACTATCCTATTCTAATTTACCTTCTGACATCCCTCATTGCCTTTCTCACTGCAATAGTCCATCCAACACACACACACACACACACACACACACACACACAACCCAAGAACACTAACAGAGTGATTCCCAACCAAGTACACAGAGTTTGCAGATATTTGGGGGGAGGAAGAAGTGTCTGTTCTTCCCTCACAGAGAGACTGTGATTCTGCCATTAACCTGCTTCCTGGCACCAAAATTCCTTCCAAGAGGCAATACCAAATGGCATCCAGAGTCAGCCACCCCGCAACATTATTTGGACTCAAATTTGCAAAAGGGATTCATGTGACCATGCCAGTCACCAGCTTCACCCGCCTTTTCTGTGTCCAAGAAGCAAAGCACACTGAACCAAAGTGTGGATAAATGAATGATACATTTCTTTATTAATTCACATGCTTTATGTTTCGTTATTAGCTTGGATTTTAATTTCACGCTTCTTAAACTTCAGACTTATAATTGTTTCAATATTAAACCACCTTAATTGTGAAACAGATGCAAAGGAAGCAGACAAACTATGTAACAACCGCAATGAATAATTAAATGTTATCAGCCTAAGAAACAAATTCACAATCAGTTTCCCACTTTTATCATTAGATGTTCCTTTGTGTTTAGATCTGGTCTCAGGATGATAATGTAGCATTTAGGAAAGAAGATGCAGCCCAGTAGACCAGCACTGGAGGCCAAGATGGAGAAGATCTGCACGACCACCATGAATTTTCCTTTAGTGCTCAGGTAGGTGGGCAGGAAGGAGACCCAGACGCTGCAGAAGACCAGCATGCTGAAGGTGATCAGCTTGGCCTCATTGAAGGCCCCAGGCAGATTCCTGGCCAGAAAAGCTACGGTGAAGCAAATGATAGCTAGGAAACACATATAGCCAAGGACAAGATAAAACATGATGACAGAACCTTCATTGCACTGAAGGATGATCTCTCCATGCTGGGTGTGCAAGTCAGAGTCAGGGAAGGGGGGAGAAATTCCCAGCCACATGGCACAAATGAAAACTTGGCCACCAGAACAAGAAAGGATGATGGAGTTGGCCAAGCTCTTCCCCAACCATTTTCTCACCCTGTTCCCTGGTTTGGTGGCAAGGAAGGCCAATACCACCGTGATTGTTTTGGCCAATACAGTAGACACAGCTACTGAGAAGACAATGCTGAACACCATTTGTCGGAGAAGACAGGTGGCTCTTCTTGGTCGGCCAATGAAGAAAAAGGAGGACAAGAAGCAAAGCAGGAGGGAGACCAGGAGGATGAAGGAGAGGTCCCGGTTGTTGGCTTTGACAATGGGAGTTTCTAGGTATTTAATGAATATGGTTAAAATAAAACCTGTGATTAGGAACAAGACTAGAGAAAAGGAAGCCAGGATGATGCCCAGATGTTCCTCGTATGACAGGAAGCTTATTCTCTTGGGGATACATTGAATTCGGTTCTCATTTGGATATTGATCATCTGGGCACTTGATGCATTTTTCAGTATCTGAGAAAACAGAAAATAATATTTCTTTTATAGAGTGTCCTTTCAGATTTAAAGAAAGCCCTTGTTTTGATATCAGCCGATCTTACAAGAGATGCAAGCCGTGATCAATTGTAAAAATGTATACAACCATCCTGACTTCCCATCTTAAACCAAACTTTGGGCAGCTCACAGACCAGCAACCCCCCCCCCCACCCACATATCTTTGTACCATTTTTTCTCTCGCTGCTGGAATTTACACCCCTCCTCTACCATGCTCAGCATGGCTAGCGCAGAGCCTTGCCGCCTGCTAGCGCGCACTCCCCAAGCCGCCGGACGGTCATGAAAAGGGGAAGAAGCCCCCGCGCCACGCAGAACGCGTGAATCAGCTCCCAGCGCCCAAAAGACGAGCGAAGACCTTCGGAGGATCGGGGATCCGGCTGGGATCACCCCAACGCTCCCCAGCTGCAGGAGATCGGGCCGTAGATCGGCGGCCGCCTTCTTGAATTGCCATTTTGAGCACGTGAGTGAGCGCATGACCGGCTTCCTCCTATGGACGCCGAGAATGCTCAAAAAGCACCACCGAAGCCGGAAGAGGCTTCGAAAGGCCTAAACTCCGCCGGTAATCCAGGGAGGGCCGTGGATCGGTGCCTGCCGGCTATTCGGGCCACGGATCGGTGGCACAGAAGAGGACTGCAGGGGTTCGGAGCCCATAGTCAAAGCCGGCTAACAGAGAGGAGGTTGGTGACCAGCAGAACTGTGAGTAAGATGGCGGAGGTGGCGAGGAGCGGGGGGTCGAGGACCAGATCCACAGGGGATGCGGATCCCGGCAAGGGGACTGCCAGGAAGGTTCCCCCCGTCACTACAGGGAGGTCCCCTGCCAAGAAAGGCCACCCCAGGGCCCATAAGAATGGAGCCCCTGGGAAGGAGGTTCGGGAAACCAGGGCTTCTTCCAGGAGATTCAGGGCTACCATCAGCCCCTCACCCTCCAGATCTCGCTCCCCCCGCAGGCTCCTGGCCTTGGAGGAGGTCCAGGTGGCCCCCTCTGGCCCTACAGAGGGTTCAGGAAGAGGGCGTAGCTCCATGTTGCCCCCCAATCGCCTGACCATCCTCCTGAGACCAGACCAGACCCCTTTGGGCACATGGTCTCCAACCAGCCTAGCCTCCAACTGGCACTGCAGGCCCCTAATCCAGGGGAGCCACTGCTACCCCAGAGCTGCACCCCTCCCTCCCAGAGCTTCCGGATAGCTTCCAGGAGGTGCTAGCCAGGACCATAGCCCAGGGGATTGCCTCTTGGATGAAGCACCAGTCACAGGGTGCCAGACGTAGGCCTTCCCGGGACCAGTCCAGGGGTCATCAATATCACCCCAGGTACACCTCCAACAGAGAGTCCAGGTCATCCTCCCCCTCCATAGCCAGTGAGGCTTCGGATTTGGAGGAGGGGGAGTTGAAGGAGGTGGGTTTCTCTGAGGATGAAGATGCCCAGGCCCCTGATGCTCCTAACATCACTGGGCTCTCCCCCCCCCTCCCTTTTTAGTTCCTTACTCCGTAAGGCCAGGGCCACAGCAGATCTGGACCCTCCCCCAGAGCCCACCCCTTCAACTGCCACCCCCAGCACCAGCGGGGGGATTAAGAAGGGGCCCTTCCACAGGCCCCAGGTGGAAAAGGAGGAGATCCCTACTCCAGAGATGTTCCTAGAGGTGCTCAAATCCCAGTGGGTTAAGCCAGGATCCTTTCCCAACCAAGGGGGCAATAAGCGTAGATTCTATAATCTCAATTCTACCTTCGCCCAAGCTCTGCAGGTGCCTTCGGTGGACACGCCAGTTGCCAGCCTGGCTTCTGCCTCTGCGGTGGTGACTGGAGATATTGCCAACTGCCTCAAGGCAGAGGACAAAAAGGCGGAAATGATCTTGCGTAAGTCTTTCCAGGCAATATCCTGGGCCATTAGGGCGGCTGCATCTGCCTCCTTTTTTAACAGGTCCACAGTGCTGTGGCTGGAACAACTGAAAGACAGGACCTCGGCCAGAGAGGTGCGTTTGCTGCAAGACATCTCCAAGGTGCTGGCAGCCACTCAGTTCTCGGCAGACGCCATGCTGGATGCAGTTAAGTATGCCTCTCTGGCTTTGTCGTCCTCTGTAGCTTCCAGGCGCCTGTTGTGGCTACGCAACTGGCAGGCGGAGTCCCGAGCTAAATGGGACCTGGCAGGAGCCGACTACACCAGGGACAAGCTGTTCGGTTCGTCACTGGATCCAATCCTGGTGGAGGACAAGAACAAGTGGAAGGTCTTCCCGTCCACGACCAGGAGGTCAGAACAACGACCAGCCCCGTACCCCAGGAGAGCACCTTACCGCCCGCCTGACACAGACCCCCAGAATCAGAGGTACCCGGTTTCCAGGTTCCACATGCAGGGGGACAGACAGTTCTCTAGGGACAGATTCAGAGGTCAGCAGCAGGGCAAGCGGCCCTTTCGAGGAGGGAGCGGCCATCCTTTCCGCAGGTCCAAGTGATCCTTGCGGGGATCACACCATTGGCGGTCGCTTCTCCTTATTTGTGGATGCCTGGGATCGCATCACCTCGGACGAGTGAGTCCTCCAGACGGTCAGGCTCGGGCTCCAACTGGAGTTCCGTTCGCAACCCCCGAATAGATTCCGCACCTTCGCCTCCTCCAGAGATCCGGCCAAGCAGGCCCTGATGGCCAAGGCCATTAAGCACCTGTTAGACATCAGGGCTATAGAGAGAGTACCAGAGGGGGAGAAGGGCTCTGGATTCTATTCGAACCTTTTCCTGGTCCCCAAGAGCTCTGGGGGGTGGAGGGCCATCTTGGACCTTAAACTGCTCAACTCCAGAGTAGTTTACCATAGGTTCAAGATGGCCTCGCTGAAGTCCATCCTAGAGGGCATCAGGCAGGGCGACTTCCTGGCTTCTATCGACCTCACGGAAGCTTATTTACATATCAGAATCGCCCCTGAACATCGTAGATTCCTCAGATTCTCCCACGAGGGCAACCACTTCCAGTATAGAGCCCTCCCCTTCGGGCTGGCCTCGGCTCCCAGGACCTTTACCAAGGTGTTGGCCGCAGCCACGGGTCACCTTCGTTCCTTGCCAGTCCGTCTCCATTGTTACCTGGATGACATCCTAGTCCTAGCCAGGTCGCCAGTCACGGTGAGGCAGGACCTGGGTCTCACCATCGACATGCTAAGGTCCCTGGGATTCTCGATCAATCTCAAGAAGAGTCATCTAGCCCCTACTACCAGACACCAACACCTAGGGTCCATCATATATTCAGTGTCTGGGGAGGTCTTCCTCTCCCGGGAGTGTAGGGACAGCATCTTCCAGCTGGTTCAGGAGATTCGCAAGTTATGCTCTGTCCCTGTAGTTCTTCTTTCCAGGCTCCTTGGGAAATTCATTTCTTGCATAGGGATCATGCCTTGGGCTCATCTCCACACCAGGGAGCTCCAGTGGTTCCTGCTCCCACACCAGAGAGCCGGGACAAGCGACGCCAGCTTCAAGGTCCGGGTGTCACCCCAAGTTCTCCTATCGTTCTGTTGGTGGTTGACCCCAGCCCTAGACAAAGGGTCACTCTTCAGAGAACCAGTAAGGAAAGTACTCACGACGGACGCGAGTCTGTTCGGCTGGGGAGCTTACCTGGAGGCCCAGATAGCCCAGGGCCACTGGACCCCAACCGACCTATGCAACAACATCAACTGGTTGGAACTGAGGGCCATCCATCTGGCCCTACTTCAGGGCTTCGGTGACTGACCAGCATGTCCTGGTCCTGACGGACAATGTGGCAGCCAAGGCCCACGTGAACAGACAGGGAGGCACCCACTCCAAGGCTCTACGCGACGAGGCCCTCTGATTGGGGAACTGGGCAGAGAGGAACCTCCGATCCATCAGAGCAGAACACATCTCGGGGATAGAGAATCAGCAGGCGGACTGGCTCAGCAGGGAGACAGTCGACAACGGAGAGTGGCAGCTCCACCACGACATCTTCCTGCAGATCTGCGAGAGGTTCGGACGCCCGATGGTGGATCTCTTCGCAACTCCAGCGAACGCCCAGCTCCCGACCTTCGTGTCGAGGTTTCCGTCCAGAGGCGCCATGGACACAGATGCTCTTCATTGCAGATGGCCGCCCGGCCTCCTCTACGCTTTCCCTCCCCTTCCCCTCATTCCTGGGGTTCTGAGGAAGTTAGTGACAGAGAGAGCAGAGATGGTTCTAGTGGCCCCCTTCTGGCCACGCCGCCCCTGGCTAGCAGACCTGGTGGACCTGTCCTCAGCCCCCCACTGGAAGCTCCTACTGGGGGAGGGGTTCCTTCACCAGGGGTCCCTGGAACATCCAGACCCGAAGTGGCTCCAGCTGACTGCCTGGTGATTGAGTGGGAACAACTGAGAGGGGCACACTTCTCCCCGGAGGTCATTAAGACCATTGAGGCATCCAGGAGGCAGTCCACCACTCGCATTTACAACGCATCCTGAGCCGCCTTCGCGGACTGGTGCCAAGCAAGGGGTCTTGTCCCGACCTCGGCCTCTGTGCCCCAGGTGTTGGACTTTCTACATGAAGGCCTTGAGAAGGGTCTGGCTCCCAGCACCCTCAGGAGGCAGGTCTCTGCCCTTTCCACGGTCCTGGGGGAGGTGGACTCCCCGCCTTTGTCACAACATCCAGTCCTTAGGCGTTTCCTTAAGGGAGCGGCGAATCTGAAGCCCCCCGTAGTCCATCGCTTCCCTACCTGGGACCTTCCCACGGTCCTCCAGGCCTTAACGGAGGCACTCTTTGAACCCTTGAGGGAGGTCTCCCTCCAATTCCTGACCCTTAAGGTCGTCTTCCTGGTTTCCATCACTTCAGCCAGGAGAGTTTCCGAGCTCAACGCTCTATCCAGCAGGGCGGACCTCTGTTCCTTCCTGGAGAACCGGGTCGTCCTCAGACTGGACCCCATGTTCATGCCCATGATCAACTCCCCATTCCACAGAGGACTAGAGATAGTCCTGCCGGACTTCTGTCCTCAGCCGTCCAGGGATAGAGAAAGATCCTGGCACCGGCTGGACGTCAGATGAGCCCTGCGCATCTACCTGAAGCGCACAGCACCCTTCAGGCATTCAGAGGCCCTCTTTGTCTCCTTTCAGCATTCCACCCGAGGAGCCAAGGTTTCTCTGGCAACCATTAGCAGGTGGATCAGAGCGGCCATTTCCAAAGCCTACGAGGCACGAGGTCTTCAGGTTCCAGGGGGCATCACCAACACTCCACCAGGAGTGCAGCCAACTCAGCGGCCTGGGCCACTCAGGCTCCCCTCGAGGAGATCTGCAGGGCTGCTGCTTGGTCTTCCCCATCGCCTTTCATCAGGCATTACCAACTAGATGCGTAAGCCTCTGCAGACGCGGCCTTCGGGAGGAGGGTTCTGCAGGGAGTCTTAGACTCTTGTGGGACTCAGGCCCAGTCATCCCTCCCAAGGACATCTAGCTTTGGTATGTCCCATATGTGACTCCTCCCACGCCTCACTTCGGGGACTGTCAGTTGGTCTTACCTGAACTGCATGTCTCGAAGGTGGCGTGGGAGCAGTCACTTCCCCCCCATTAGGGCACCCCGTGCCAAGGGCCTGAGTTAGCTCAGCGGTCAGTCAGGAACCAGGCAGGAAGGATGTGTGTGTCTCTCATCTGTCCCTTCCTTTTTCCAGGTTCTTTGCTACAACCATTGGTTAATCTGGGAGGTCAGAGGAGGTATGGAGGTGTGGCCTCAAGATTTACCTCAGCCTCCAGGGCAAAAGGGCTGTGTTAATACCCATATGTGACTGCTCACATGCCACCTTCGAGACATGCAGTTCAGGTAAGACCAACTGACACTTTCTTGAAGGCTCCGGAGTGTGGAAAATCGACCCTACGGGCAAACCAGAAGTTCAGGGATGGACTTCCAATTTGGCCATAGGCCTGTTTTTCACCCTCCGGAGCCTTCAGGGGCTTTCATAATACTTCCCTGAAGGCACCAGAGGGCAAAAACTGGCCCTACAATCAAAAAGGAAGTGACATCAGGTTTGTCCATAAGTCTGTTTTTCACCCTTCAAAGTCTTCAGGGAAGCCTCCTGAAGGCTCCGGGGGTTGGAAATCGGCCCTACGGCCAAACCAGAACTCACCATTTCCGAACTTCTGGGTTCCCTGTAGGTCCGTTTTTCACCCTCTGGAACCTTCAGGGAAGCTCCTGAGGCCTCTAGAGAGCATCCAGGGGGCAGGAGAGGGTGTTTTTGCCCTCCCCAGGCTCCTAGAAAGCCTCTGGAACCTAGGGAGGGTGAAAAAACTGCTCCAAAAGCCGGGGGTCACTGGTCACACACACATGCAGCAGGTGGTTTGCATGTATAGTATTATGAGTATGGCATGCCCACGCATGACCCCCTGTGCTCCTCCCGCTTCTAGCACTGGAGCCAAAAAAGGTTCACCATCACTGCACTACAACCTTTGGAGGTCAAGAACAGAAAGCCACTCCATCTTGCCAGGGTTGAGTCGAAGTCAGTTCATCCCGGTCAATCCATCAGGTGCTCGGCATCCACTACAACAGTACATATGTTTGGCCATAGGTGGTGTATGGATGATACCATATGTCAACTGTCCCACTGGGTTAGACAGCACAAGAAACTCCTGGGACATTTTTTACCAAGAGTATTACTTTACTGGATATTCCAGAGAGGCTGAGAAGAAGAAAAGCCAGTTCTAACTATTTTGCCTACAAACAGCATAGAAAAACTCTTCCCCACCCCCCAAGCCTGCCATTGTCCATTGTCCACTAATCATTTGCACTTGCTTTGTTTTGAGAATCCTTTGTTTGCCTGAGATGTTCCCAGAAGGTGACCTTGCGGGTCTTAGGACTGTCTAAGGCTTCCAGTCAGCACACTTCCAGTCCAAATTTCCCTCCCAATCCTCTCTTACTTTCCAATGCATTCCCTTCCCCTCCTGTTGCAAGCAGGACCAAGTAGTGAGTCTATCATGATGCTCTACACCAAACTGGCAAATGACCTCACCTAGCAATTTCATGCAAGTGTTAAAGTGGAAAGAAGAAAAGTTAAAGCTTCACTCCCGAAGGATCCCCATTGCTGAAGCTTAGGATGTAACTTCTGTCTCTCAACATCTCTATCTGTAGCCATCTATTAAGAAAAGAGATGCTGTGTAAAACTTCCTCCCAATCCCAATCCCTGAAACCTTGGTTGATGGTATCAAAAGAGATCCAGAAGGACAAAGATGGTGGCACCACCACCCATCTTCAGACATCCTCTGTAAATTCAACCAAAGCCATTTTCTTACTGAGTCCCAACCATGCTTTCAAGAAACCTTCCCCAAAATTTGGACCCTTGTCAAAAGTTGACTAACACAGTTGGGTCCATGGAGAGAATCTTGGGAAAGGTGTGCTCTACCACCTGTCTTTGAGTTGAATGCATCACTTGTAACATCTTAATGTATCCCTCTCTTGCAGTCTTGGTTTTTTTTTCATTGCTTTTATCTGGTTCTGTAAAATGTTTCATTGTTGGTTTATAGTATGCTATCCATAATTATGAAATGGGTCACATATATAAATTTGATAAATAATGAAAGAAATAATTTTATGTAAACAAAGAAAATATAACATTAAATCTTTTAATGTTAGTGATCAATTCTACACGAATTCAGGCAGAAAATTTCAGTTTTTATCCATCTTTGCAAGTACTTAGTTTCTAAAAGTGAGAAATTGGAACAATATATTTCCACACTAGATTTGGTAACAATTTTAAGCAATGGTTGAGTGCTAAATGGATATGGAAGACTCTAAGACTCTTTCGTTGAGAGTCACTTACCTTCCTGAGTGGAGATGGTCCCCTCCGGACAAGGAACACAGTCGTAGCAGCAAACTGGCTCTCCTTCTCGCTTCCGCTTAACAAATCCAGGACGACAATTTTCCACACATTTGGACTGAGGAAGAGTCTAAGCAGAAAAACAAGGAATGCCAAATGAAATATGTTAAGAGTCGCCATTCATGGAAAATGGAGGTTGGCATAAACATTACCCCAATAGTCTCTGGGCTTCACCTAGGTAAATAGCAAGTTGCTAACTAGTTCTTAATAGTTGTAGGAGCTGCCTCCCCACTGGCAGATTCTTCATTCGGTTCTTGCCTTTTGCTTCTTGCAACTCACCTTATAACGTGATACATTTCTAATTTTATGTTTATTTTATATTTATATAAATTATATAATTGTACAAATTATATTTATAAATTTTATATTTAGTATTTCTATACTACTTCAGCTTCAACCGCAATAATACACGAGCACACAATAGATACAAACTCAAGCTCCAAACTCGATTGCAGAAAATATGACTCCAGCAACAGAGTAGTAAATGCCTGGAATGCACTACTTGACTGTCAAACCCCCATAATTTTTACTTTAAACTAACTACTGTTGACTTCACCCCGTTCCTAAGAAGTCTGTAAGGGACGTGCATAAGCGCACCAGCATGCCTAATGTCCCTGTCCAACGGTCCTCATTTATTTGTACCCATTTCCTGTGTTCTTATTCATGTTTTTTCTTATTCCTGTTAACTTGTACATGAGTGACAAACTTGCATGCTTACCTGGAAGACAGATCAGGAGCACAGTGCTTCAGGCAGGCAAGCTGCAGACCAGAGACTGGGCAGGAAGGGGTGGGGCGAGCAAGTGGTGAGTGGGAAACTGGTTAGGGAGTATGGCCAGGAAGCATTACTACCGGTTTGGAAATGTACGCCAGATTTTTACTACCTATTTGGGCGAACCAGACCGAACCAGTAGGAAGCCACCTCAGACATGAACATTTCCATGGAATCCATAGAAAATGGAGGTTGACAGAACATTAGCTAAGTAGTCCCTGGGCTTCACCTAGGTAAATATCAAATCGCTAACTAATTCTAAATAGCTGTAGAATATGCCCCCCACTGGCAGATTCTTTATTCAGCTGTTTTGCTTCTTACAAATCACATTGCAATATGATACATTTCTATTTTTATATTTATATAAATTATATGAATTACACAAATTATATAATTATATAAATTATATTTATATATTTTATATTTAGTATTTCTATGCTACTTCAGCATCAACCGCAATAATACACAAGCACATAATAGATACAAACTCAAGGTAAACTGCTCCAAACTCAATTGCAGAAAATACGACTCCAGCAATAGAGTGGTCAATGCCTGGAACACAGCATTAAGCCACGATCAGTTGATTCCTCCTCAAGGTTGTGTTAACACACTTTTCTCTGTTCTTCACATATCAAGTTTCAAGTTTGGCAATTTAGACATATGCAGTTTTAGAAAGAGAAGCATGAATAACTCTGGCAAAGTCTTGGCTGCTCAACAACGTCACAGACCCTGGTCCTACCCTTTCAGAGGACAATATCCCTAATCTATACAACATGAATCCTGATTTGAAATCTCATTTTGCACTGGGATTTCACTGGGATGTCAATTCAGACCTGATCGAATTTTATTGGATCCATTCAAATCTGAGGTGGCATTAAGCAGGTTCTGACCAGTTCTGGAGATCTGGTAGTGGAAATTTTGAGTTGTTTGGAGAATCGGTAAATACCACCTCTAACTAGCCTCACCCCCATCTATTCGCTTACTCCTGAGTCCCAGCTGATCGAGAGGAAATGGGGATTTCGCAATATTCTTTCCCTCTCATGCCCATCAAGCCATGCCCACAGAACTGGTAGTAGTTTGAAATAGGTCCTAAGGTTGTGGAAAATTAAAAAAATAAATAAGCTACCTTGTTGAGCAACTTCAGCTTTGACAGGGCATCTTGGCTGATATCAAGGGTCTGTCTTTCAAACGTCCCCATTTGCTCTCTGATGAGATCCTCTTTGGGGACAATCACTAAGCTCATGATTTCAAAATCTGCTCCTATTTCCCCATTTTTGTCCAAGTACAGTTTCCGATGGGAAAGATTGCAAAACTCATTCTTCTCCAGGAAGGGGTGGAACTAGAATCAAAACATTGAGGAATTTTAAAACCTGAGACCTTAGATAATCATTCCATATGACCTTTTCATATTTTATTCATTCTTCTAAAATAATCTAATTTGTAAATATGCTTAGTGGGGAGTGCAAGTGTCACTCATATCTTCGTAATTAAATAAAAGAGTTCAGAAAAAATTGTTAATCATATATTGACAAAATAAATAATTGGAAAAAATGTCAAGTGTAGGGAACATTGCAGGTCACAAATAAATGGAACAATTTTCCTTCCCTATGTTTCCTATTATTTACTTTTGTATTTTCTTCGTATGTTATATTACAGGTGAAACTTGAAAAATTAGAATATCGTGCAAAAGTTCATTTATTTCAGTAATGCAACTTAAAAGGTGAAACTAATATATGAGATAGACTCATTACATGCAAAGCAAGATTGTTCAAGCTGTGATTTGTCATAATTGTGATGATTATGGCTTACAGCTCATGAAAACCCCAAATCCACAATCTCAGAAAATTAGAATATTGTGAAAAGGTGCAATATTCTAGGCTCAAAGTGTCCCACCCTAAGCAGCTAATTAAGCCATAACACCTGCAAAGGGTTCCTGAGCCTTTAAATGGTCTCTCAGTCTGGTTCAGTAGGAATCACAATCACAGGAAAGACTGCTGACCTGACAGTTGTGTAGAAAACCATCATTGGCACCGGCCATAAGGAGGGAAAGCCTCAAAAGGTAATTGCAAAAGAAATTGGATGTTCCCAAAGTGCTGCTATCAAAGCACATTAATAGAAAGTTATGTGGAAGGGAAAAGTGTGGAAGAAAAAGGTGCACAAGCAGGAGGGATGGCCGCACCCTGGAGAGGATTGTCAGGAAAAGGCCATTCAAAAGTGTTGGGGACTTCTACAAGGAGTGGGCTGAGGCTGGAGTCAGTGCATCAAGGGCCACCACACACAGACAGATCCTGGATATGGGCTTCAAATGTCATATTCCTCTTGTCAAGCCGCTCCTGAACAACAAACAACATCAGAAGCGTCTTACCTGGGCTAAAGAAAAACAGACCTGGTCTGTTGCTCAGTGGACCAAATTCCTCTTTTCTGATGAGAGCAACTTTTGCATCTCATTTGGACACCAAGGACCCAGAGTATGGAGGAAGAATGGGGATGCTGACTTCATTTTCCAGCAGGACTTGGGACCTGCCCACACTGCCAAGAGCACCAAAACCTAGTTCAATGACCATTGGAATACTGTGCTTTATTGGCCAGCAAACTTGCCTGACCTGAACCCCTTAGAGAATCTATGGGGCATTGCCAAGAGAAAGATGAGAGACATGAGACCAAACAATTCAGAAGAGCTGAAGGCCGCTATTGAAGCATCTTGGTCTTCCCTAACACCTCAGCAGTGCCACAGGCTGATAGCTTCCATGCCACACCACATTGAGGCAGTAATTGCTGCAAAAGGGGCCCAAACCAATCTGCATGCTTATACTTTTCAGAGGTCCGATATTGTTCTATGTACAACCATTTTATTGATTGCGTGTAATATTCTAATTTTCTGAGATTGTGGATTTGGGGTTTTCATGAGCTGTAAGCCATAATCATCACAATTATGACAAATCATGGCTTGAACTATCTTGCTTTGCATGTAATGAGTCTATCTCATATATTAGTTTCACCTTTTAAGTTGCATTATTGAAATAAATGAAGTTTTGCACGATATTCCAATTTTTTGAGTTTCACCTGTATAACAACAATAAAAATTGTTGTTAACATAGAAACAAGAGCTTGTAAAAACTACCCATTTCATAGAACAAGCAAGAGCACTTAGACTTATGTCCCACTTTCAGAGGGTTTTACAGCCCTCTCTAAGAGGTTTACAGAATAAGCATATTGTCCCCAACAATCAGGGCCCTCATTTTACTAAGCTTAAGATGTTTTATCTGGTATTCCAGAATGAATGAGTCCAAAATGAGGAAATGAACTTTGTCACAAGAGAGATCTTGGCTGAATGAGAAGAAAAAGAGGAGCAATTTTAGAAGTCCTGTCTCCCCTTCACTGATTGCCATAATGCTAAGAACAAGCAACCATCAATCAAAGATTTAAGTCAGATTCCTGCAGAGAGGAAAAAGTTGGGCTAGATGACCTCAGGATCTCCTTCAAATTTATGAATGTAAAATTCTATTATACTAATCACAAACTGATAAATAACGGAATCTATTTAAATACATTTTTTAATATTGGAAATGATTCTATATAATATGTGTGATCAGTGCCCACTCTTGGAACCTTATCCCAGGATTGATTAGATTGATAAACCTATTGCCTTTTATAGCACAAGGAGGTTGAAAAGGTTCCCCTCCTCCTTTGCATTTCTTCTCCGAAGGAACTAAGTTTGATGGATCCCTGTTAGGACTCCTTACCTTCCATGACTGCAATCTTAGAGCCCTCAAACTCTTTTCACTCTGCTTCCTTCTCCTCCTCGATCTGGAGGAATATGCAGCACTCAAAGCATAGGCCAAAGTCCTAATAACACTGTGAATATAGTAGTGATTTTTAACCTGGATCCTGTTCCTTTTCGTCTCGCTCTCCATTGGGGCTTTCTGGATGCACATTTTCCGGCTTTTGACCGAAAAGATGTTCTTGGATAAAGAACAGTGAAAAGACTGTTCTTCAAACTCAGGGTCCAGAAACAAAATAGGTACAAATGTATTATCATTCAGCCATTGTTTCTGCAGAAAAGCAAATGTCCAGATACTATGGACGTGTTTGTAAACCATATGTTTTTTCCTGTTATATGTTCCCAAGTTTGTCACAATCCAGACTTTCCCTTCAACGGGTCGTGGAAAACCTTCAAGTGTTAAATGGAAAGGATAAATTCTTTCCCAGATGGAACTATATTCTAGGAAGTGAACCAAAACATTGACTTGTCTCCATTTGGAGAAGGAACGCCTGAAGTATGCTAAGTTGACGGTATTTGAGAATTGTTGTGATATAACAACACAGATTCCATTCCTGACAAGCAAAGGAGTAAAAGTCCTCATGAAAGACTCTCCATTCTCTGTTTTTGAAGCAAAGAGACCAATTAAGATCCATCTGAAATGGAGGAGCAGTTGCACAATTCCTGGATAATGGATTCCTTCTTTTGTGGACATCCGGTAAAAAAAAGGGAATTGTCTTTTGTCACTCAGAGCCTCTGAAACAATCCCCGAACTGATCTGAAAAAGCAATCAAGAATGCTGTGTTATTCTTGGGATCAAATCAAGTCCAGACAACAAGATTTTAATAAATCCAACTTGGTTCTCATGAATATAGTAGAACTGTTGATTGTTGATTAATTCTTAACTTCATATATGTAAAGATCTCAGCTGGATATTTATTGAATAGTTCAGTTGGAAGAAAAGTCTCACTGGGACCTTTGATCTTTTGTGATGAATTTTAACAGATTAGGGTAAAAATAGTTGATATGTTGGCTAAGGTAATTTTTAAAATAAATTGGTTATTTAATGATATTGATGACTATGCATCCATACATAGGTTTTTACTAAATGTACTTAAGATGTCTTAAGTATAGTTAGTAAAAAATGTACTTAAGACTCTGAATAAAGGTAGTACATAATTTGGAGTTCCTCTTGCACTCATGGGTAACTGCTCAATGAGGGATTCACAGGGATTCTTCTGCTGTACCAACTGTGCTTCTTCCTCTACTGGGAAGCCTTGCTCATTTTTTAGCCTCCTTCAGGCTAAAGAGGGGGCCAAAAATGAGTGTTACATCACTGCTGCATCTTCCTTTTTACAGATGTCCCTTTGATTGGACACAGAGGCTCTCCTCACATTCACACATGTGCAGCAGAAACCCACAAACAAGGGAGATGGTATCATGACAAGATATTTCTGCTTTCATCCTTGCCTATTCCCCACTATGAACTTAATCTCTGGTAATGAAACTTTCAATGGCCAAAGGAGCTCTTCAATTCCATAGAGGAGATATGGTTGGATGTATCACTAACCAACCACCTTTCCTCTCATTTTATAAATTATAAATCACGTATACCCTGTTTTCCCGAAAATAAGACATCCCCGGATAATAAGCCCAATCAGTTTCTGAGTGCATGTACTAAAATAAGCCCTCCCCTGAAGATAAGCTCTCCAAAAATATTGCAACACAGAAGCAGCCATGAGGTGACCACGCGCACTGCCTCCTGCACCTCAAAAATAATAAGACCTCCCCAAAAATAAGGCCAAGTGCTTATTTTGGGGGTCAAAGGAAAATAAGACCCTGTCCTATTTTGGGGAAAACATGGTACAAACCTGTGGGATTTTGTAGAAGCCTACTAATGTTGACATCTGGATTGAGGTATCCCAGTCAGCTCCATCAATAAGGGCCAAAATATTGTCCTTCTTTCCACAGCTGTAGTTGGGAACATTGGCTTCTCCAGTAGAGAGTATGTTCAGTAAGGCATGTGAAGTGCCAAGGGTACTCAAATAGTTGTCATGGATGTGATAGCCAAGTGTGAGATTGTGCAGGAAATGGGGATTCTTGTTGACCACTTGAATGGCAAACATATAGCGTAGGATTTTTGAAAGATCAGTAAAACCCCTGCATTTAAAAATGTACATTTTATCATTATGGTTATTACCATCTTCATCATTTTCATCATCAAAGAAACTACAAGATACTTTTTAAAAACACTTCATCCTTTTTGTTTCCACAAGACTATTGAGTCTTAAGGAAAGAGTGATCCAAAACCAGATGAATGAAGCTCCATAATTCATAAGGCTGAATCAATTTCAACAACAAAGCTCAGGAAGAGATTCTAGTGGGTAAATCTAGTTGTTAATGCACCTGGCTAGAAAGTGGGAGACTGTGGCTTTACGTCCTGCCTTAGTCACGAAAGTCTTCTGGGTGTTTTGGGGCCAGTCACTCTCTCTCTCAGCCCAAAATATATATCACAAGATTATTGTTGTGAGAAAAACAGGAGGAGGAAGGTTTGTTAGATACGTTTGTTGCCTTGAGTTATTTGCAAAAATAATAAAACAGGATGTAAATAAATGTGTGTATAAATGAATGAATGAATGAATGAAAGAAAGAAAGAAAGAAAGAAAGAAAGAAAGAAAGAAAGAAAGAAAGATAGATAGATAGATAGATGATAGATAGATAGATATAGGAGTATGTGAAATGTTAGAATGTAACAGACTGAATGACTTACGACTTAGTCTGAATAGAAGGAGCCACCTCAAAAGGCAATATTATGTCCTCTTTTTTTGCAGCAGTGGAAACTATGCCAATCAGATGGTCTCCTGACCTATAAAAGCTCCATGGCATGTTTTCATTTTGGTGCTCCAAACTAATCAGGCAGTTCGTTCTAAGCTTCCCAGAGACTCCCTGGGATACCAGCAGCATCAGAAGCAGAAGCAAAAGCAGGAGCTCCATAATTCATACAGAGGAATCAACCCCCTTCCCATTTCTAAGCAAGAAAAACAGAAAGTGTTAGAAGAACTTAAAGCAGTCTCACAAAATGAGAATCCCAGCACCTTTCAGGATTCAGAAAGAGACAAACCGAGATTCCCCTGGAAATGAGAGAAACATACATTTGAGAGCACAGTCTCTGCCTGTCTTTAAACTGATGCTGCATAGTGTGTGATCTGAATCATTTCTCCTTTTCTGATGCAAGATCCCTTCCATATTGTTTCTGTCTCTATGTTTACATCACAAGCAGTCACTGGAGACATAGCAGAAGGGGCCTCAAAGGTCAAGATGGTGATAATTAAAGTGAGAACAACTTCTCCGGAGTGTCTGAAGTTCTTCCATGGTTACATGCACAGAATGTCAGAGGAGAAAAACATATTGATGAAAAATCACAGATACACTTGGAGAGGGGAGAATGTTTGGCAGCAATGAAGTCCTTCTTGTTAGGACATGTCAAGAAAGTGATGCTGAAGAAACTTCAGCACTAAGGGAATTGACTTTTGCTGTTCTTCAGGATGGCCTGTTGTCTCCAGGACTGCTTGGGAAGGTCACCCAGAGCTATGGAGTTCAGAACTACTCTTGACTGATGTTACTTAACTTTAGTGCTGACTGTCTTCTAACACCAATGAAGCATTCAGAACTCTTGAAACCAGTATAATGTACAGATTAGGGTCTGTTTGTGATTTTCTTTTCTGTTAGAGCTGCAAATACAAGTTCAAAATAAGAGCCGGTTTTAAAATAGCTTCTGCCCCAAGTGACATTTCATTCTCCCCTCTGTTCTAGCCACATCTAATATTTGAGGGGCTGCCCCAGAGAAGAGGGGGTCATCCTTAAAAAGACTTGAACATTGGGTCCTCTCTAACAAAATGAAATTCAATGTAGAGAAAAATAAAGTCTTTACTTTACTTTACTTTTATTTAGACTTTTATACCGCCCCCTCTCCCCAAAGGGACTCGGGGTCTTACATTTAGGCCAGAAAAACAAAAGTACACATATAGACTGGGTGAAACCAGGTTTCATAGCAGGGACTATGACAAGGATCTTGGAATCTTGGTGGACAACAAGCTAAATATGAGCCAGCAGTGTGCAGTGACAGCCAAAAAAGCCAATGCAATCCTTAGCTGCATTAACCGAGGGATACAATCAAGATCAAGTGAGGTACTAATACCACTCTGTAAAGCCTTAGTAAGACCACATCTAGAATGCTGCATCCAGTTTTGGTCACCACAATGTAAAAAAAAAAAGATAGAAAAAGTGCAGGTGAGAGCAACCAGGATGATTAGGGGACTGGAGGCTAAAACATAAGAAGAACAGTTACAGGAATTGTCCATGGCTAGTCTAGCGAAGAGAAGGACCAGGGGAGACATGATAGCAGTCTTCCAATATTTGTGCGGCTGCCACAGAGTGGAGGGTGTGTGTGTCAAGCTATTCTCCAAAGCACATGAGTGCAGGACAAAAAGCAATGGGTGGAAACTAAAGGAGAGAAGCAACCAAGAACTAAGGAGAAAAGTCCTGACAGTTAGAACGATTAATCAGTGGGAAAACTTGCCTCCAACCCTGGAAGTTTTTAAGAAGAGATTGGATAACCATTTGACTGAAATGGTATAAGGTTTCCTGCCTAAGTAGACGGGTGGATTAAAAGAGAACAGAAGGACCAGGGGAGAAATGATAGCAGAGTTCAAATATTTGAGGGGCTGCCCCAGAGAGGAAGGGGCCAAGCTGTTTTACAAAACACCTGAAGGCCAGATAAGGAATAGTGGATGGAAACTGAACAAGGAGAGATTCAATCTGGAAATAAGGATATTTTTTCTGACAATGAGAGCCATCAACCAATGGAACAGAAGTTGCCTTCGGGATTTGTGGGAGCTTCATCACTGGAAGCTTTCAAGAAGAGATTGGGCAGCCATTTGTCAGAAATGTTGTAGGGTCTCCTGCTTGGAAGGGGGTTGGACCAAATGACCTGCAAGGCCCTTTCCAACCCTTTTATTCTGTTAATACTTAAGTATTGCTGCTAACAACCTAAAACTAAGGATAATTTTCCGGACAGTAAGAACAGTCAACTAGTGCATCATCACTGGAGGTTTTTAAGAAGAGACTGGACAGTGACTTGTCTGCCTGAGTAGGGGGATGAAGTAGACAATCTCCAAGGTCCCAGTTACCCTATCCTATCTTACCCTATCCTATTCTAAAGGAGCTTTTTCAAGAGGCAATTGTACTTTCTGGTTTGTTTGGTTTTTTTTTTCTTTGAAGATATTTTGCTTCTCATCCAAGAAGCTTAGTTAGCTCTGACTGGATGGTGGGGAAGAATTCATACTTCTTGTAGACAGCTGGTCATTTGCATTCTTTTAGCGAGTCATTAAGGCCCCCTGAAGGTTCAGCTGTGTTGTCAGAGTCACCTGAACAGTGGGCAGCCTTCTTGGAACTGTTGAAAGGACTGAGATGCAGACTGGAGATAGATAAGGTCGTATCCTCCATGACCTGGATGGCTGAGAATCTCCAGAGAAACTATTCCAGGGATGGCTAAACTTTTTGGTGCCAAGTGCCCAAAGCCTGTGCACACACACACAGAGATTGCCCAAAGCACATGTGTGCACACACAACCCCAAAAGGCAATATGAGCACCCCGGTGTATGCACACTGCGCCAGTGCTTGTGCCCTGCTCCCCTCACGCATTTTTGGCTTCCGGGTTGGTGCAGGAGGCCTCCCAGGCCCAAAATGGTGCACCTGATGCATGAATATATAGGCACCCCAAAAAATCCAATGCGAGATCCCCTTGTGCATGCATGGAGGAGACCTGAAAACCAGCTGGCCGGCGAGAGGCAGACACACATGAGAGATGGAGATGGTCTGGGGCGACGCCTGGCTTGCCTGCAGAGAGAGGTGTTCTGCATGCCACCTCTGGCACACATGCCATAGGTTCAACATCATGGCACTATTCTATTCTAATTTACCTTCCAACAGCCCTCTTTGCCTTTCTCACCGCAATCATCCATCTAACCCTCCTCCACACACACCACAGCTACCCTGGAGCAGTAACAGGGAGCGTCCCAACCAAGTACACAGAGTTTGCAGATATTTGGGGGGAGGAAGAAATGTCTGTTTGTCTCTGATTCTGCCATTTCCCTGATTCCTGGCACCAAAATTCCTTCCAAGAGGCAATACCAAATGTCATCCACCCCTCAACATTATTTGGACTCAGATTTGCAAAAGGGATTCATATGACCATGCCAATCACCAGCTTCAACCGTCTTTTCTGTATCCAAGAAGCAAAGCACACTGAACCAAAGGGTGGATAAATGAATGATACATTTTATTTATTAATTCACATGCTTTATGTTTTATTATTAGCTTGGATTTTAATTTCACGCTTCTTAAACTTCATAGTTGTAATTGTTTCAATATTAAACCACCTTAATTATGAAACAGATGCAAAGTTAGCAGACAAACCATGTGATAACCGCAATGAATAATTAAATGTTATCAGCCTAAGAAACAAATTCACAATCAGTTTCCCACTTTTATCATGAGATGTTCCTTTGTGTTTAGATCTGGTCTCAGGATGATAATGTAGCATTTAGGAAAGAAGATGCAGCCCAGTAGACCAGCACTGGAGGCCAAGATGGAGAAGATCTGCACGACCACCATGAATTTTCCTTTAGTGCTCAGGTAGGTGGGCAGGAAAGAGACCCAGACGCTGCAGAAGACCAGCATGCTGAAGGTGATCAGCTTGGCTTCATTGAAGGCCCCAGGCAGATTCCTGGCCAGGAAAGCTACGGTGAAGCAAATGATAGCTAGGAAACACATATAGCCAAGGACAAGATAAAACATGATGACAGAGCCTTCATTGCACTGAAGGACGATCTCTCCTGGCTGGGTGTGCAAGTCAGAGTCAGGGAATGGGGGAGAGATTCCCAGCCACATGGCACAAATGAAAACTTGGCCACCAGAACAAGAAAGGATGATGGAGTTGGCCAAGCTCTTCCCCAACCACTTTCTCACCCTGTTCCCTGGTTTGGTGGCAAGGAAGGCCAATACCACTGTGATTGTTTTGGCCAATACAGTAGACACAGCTACTGAGAAGACAATGCTGAACACCGTTTGTCGGAGAAGACAGGTGGCTCTTATTGGTCGGCCAATGAAGAAAAAGGAGGACAAGAAGCAAAGCAGGAGGGAGACCAGGAGGATGAAGGAGAGGTCCCGGTTGTTGGCTTTGACAATGGGAGTCTCTAGGTATTTAATGAATATGGTTAAAACAAAACCTGTGATTAGGAACAAGACTAGAGAAAAGGAAGCCAGGATGATGCCCAGATGTTCCTCATATGACAGGAAGCTTATTCTCTTGGGGACACATTGAATTCGGTTCTCATTTGGATATTGATCATCTGGGCACTTGATGCATTTTTCAGTATCTGAGAAAACAGAAAATAATATTTCTTTTGTAGAGTGTCTTTTCACATTTAAAGAAAGCCCTTGTTTGGATATCAGCCAATCTTAAGAGAGAGGCAAGCCATGATCAATTGTAAAAATGTATGTAATTATCCTGGCTTCCCATCTTAAACCAACCTTTGGGCAGCTCACAGACCAGCAATCACATATCTATAATTATAAAAACAACAATAACAATGAGGTAGACTCTCCAAAAAGTAATGTTGGCACCACAACTACCCTTTATTAAGGCAAGTAAGCACAGTCTCATTCTGAACCACCTGATCCTAATGGCAGGGAGTAGAACTGGGTCTCCATAAAGTTGGTGGTGGGAGCATTGGATTTTAAGGGTGTTCAATAAGACAGGAGCTTCAACAGAAAATGCAGGCATCTGAGGACCCACTAGGTGAGGATGCCTATTAAAACTCTATGTTCTGCTGAGACAAGCTGTTTTCATCAGAGAGAGGAAGTCCCATTGATACCTGAATCTATTTCATGTAGCATTTTTTTAAAAGAATTTTATTGGTTTTTAGAATTTATGGGAAAAGGGTAGGTGGATATACAAAAAGAATTTTGGCAGCTCCATCGTGCTAGAGGTAGGAATCTCTCCAATTCTCACAACTTTTTACAACCCCCCCCCCAAAAGATAAAAGATAAGCAGAAACAGCATCTTATTATACATTGTATCAACCATGTGTTCAATCATCTCTTTTGCCACTTTCTAATATATCAACAATTAGAATGATACTCCAGATATATTTATTTTTGTGACCTGGGTCTTTCCATTATTGTTCCCTACCCCCTGTTCCCAGCCCCTTCCCCCCTTCATGTCTTGTGTGTTGTTGCCTTTTTCACTACTTCTTATATTTCCGTCCTCTAGGAGGGCACTATGTTTTTTAATGAAGTTCTCTGCCTCCACAACTGTGTTAATTCTAATTCTGTTTCCGTCCCAGAAGATCAGCATTCCTTCTGGCAATAACCATCTAAACCAAATTCCCTTATTATATAATTTATTCGATAAGGAGGAATACTTCCTCCTCTTATCTCTTATTTTTTTCATAATTTGCTTAAGAATGGCAATTTCTTTATCTTTATATTTTAGTGGTCCCCCCCTCTGAGCCCCTAGAATCTCATCCCTCATGGTCTTCTTAAGAAATTTAACATGTACTTCCCTTGGAACATTATGTGTTCTGGCATATGCTGAATTAATCCTATAAACCAGATCCATATCCCACCACAACTGTTCTTTATCTCTTTTAATATATTCTGCTAAAATTGTACTCATAATATCCTTAAGATCTTCATCTTCTGTTTCCAGTAGGTTCTGGAATCTGAGAAAGAAGGACATTCTTTCAAGTTCTATCTTTGCCATAAAATTTTCCAATTCTATATTCCCCTTCTGGACTGTCTTAACCTCTTCCCCCAGCCCAGCCGTGCCCTCCTCCAGCACACCAATTTTCTGTTTATTTTCTGTTATTTGTTGCTGCACACTTTTAAGCTCTTCTCTAAAGTCTGCTATCTCCTTTTTCAACTCATTTTGTCCTGCATAAGAGCTTGAAACATTTGAGTAACAGATAAATCTTTTGAACTCTCTCCAGTCCTTTCTTGTGAAAATGATGAAATTTTTGCCTGTTGAATCGTTGGACTGGATGCAGTAGAAGTCGGTGCCGAGGCTGCTTTGCCTGTAAGTGGTTTTCTAGGTTCCATTGTCTAAGTTCAGAAAGAGTATAAGTCTTTTACAAAAGAAATGGTGTCTGTGAAGCGCACAGCCAAGTGAGTCCGAGAAGACAGGCAAATCCAAAAGTGAAAATTAACCCTTGTCACAGTTTCAAGCCAAGAAGTCACTCAAAAAAATAATAATCAAATAATCCAAATCCAGAAAGACCACGTAACAGGAGAGGCTCCAAGAGTCCTTCAGGGGGAATAATATAAAGCCAGATTCTTCAAAGGTAGTTTCAAAAGGCAGGCTTCATTTATAAGTGCGAAGAAGAAGGAAGCAGGCCATCTTGGCTCCTCCTCGGAATCGGGAGTAGAACATTAAAAACTTCCATAAAGCTTTCACAGCAACTCAGCAATCAGATCTTGCAGTTATAATATTAATCTTTTCACATAGTTAGTTCAAGTGGCTAATTCAACTTTTTGCTCTCTATCTCCATTCCGGGTTTGAGAGACAGTCCAAATGCCGCTTTGCCTGAGAGGGATAGAAGAAAGAAAGCAACCCCCCCTCCAATCTTCCTACTTCAAACAGATTGAATCCACAATTTTAAAAAAAAGCCACTGCTTGTCAGTTGAAAGCAATTAAGGAGATTGGAGCAAATTTCTCACCTCCAGCACTTCAGCCACTGCATGTAGTTAACCCTTTCCTTCCAGAATCCATTCAGCGAAGGTGCTGTTATGTACCCCCTATGCTCCCCGGCTCCTGAGGCGAAACTGGAGACCCCCCCCCATGGCTGCCACCTATCCGGGGGGTTCCAGCAAGCCGCCCTACGGCAGGCGGTCCCTCCAAGACCCCCTGTGCTCCCAAAAAGAGCCCACCGGAGAAGCGAACAGCGGATCATGTCCGTCGCCTTCGGAAACCGGAAGTGATCTCCCTATTTCATGTAGCATTTGAAGGTGAACTGAATTGCAGTTGGAAAATACCAGTAGGATTTGTAGTTTGTACAATAGATGTGAATGTAGAGAAACCAACAATCTGGATGGCATGGCATCCTGAACAATTTCCATACTATAGATGGTCTTCAAGAGCAACCCAAGATAGAGTACATTGTAGTAATTCAGGACTAAAGCATGAAGAAGGCGTCCCAGTAGAGGAAGCACAGTTGGTGCACAAGAAGAATCCATGTGAAGGCCCTCTAGCCATGGCTGCCACATGTTCATTCCATGACTCTAAGAGGAATCCCAAATTATGTACTACCTTTATCCAGAAGAGTGCAACCTCATCCAGACTCTGAAATGGCTTATCACTAGAACCTTTGGAGGTCAAAAACTGAAAGCCAAAAAAAGGGCGGAACTACACATCGCGGTGATACACGAGACTTTCCTGGTACGTCCAGGATCGCCGTCGAATTCCGATCGCTTGAATGGTCCAATCTGGATCTAAACCATCCCGAAGAGATGGTGAAAGGCAGGGGCAGGTCCTGTGGTCCCAGAGACACCCACAAAGTCTCTGGTGACCCAGAAAAAAGCCCCTCTGCCAGTGATTGCGAGTTAGGCCCTGGGCTGCTGAGGCTGCAGACAGCTCCAACACACAAGCACAGGAGAGAAGCATGTCATTTTGGTGAAAGTTTTTAATATTTTTTTAATATTGGAGAGAAAACGCCCTATGTTGGTGATGTAGAAATGAGGAATCAGACAGGAATCAAAGTTGATGGAAAGGCACCCCGATGGGAAGGCACCCTGAACACTTCAGGAGCTCCCTATTTATTGTAATTCTTCTCCACACAGCAAAAGCTCATTGGACAACATAATACATCAGGCAAAATCTGATTGGTACATAAACGCATGCTAGCCTCATGAACAACTCATAGTATAGCTACATGACCCACATGTTTACTGACTGACTTCTTGTTGCCTGCTACGTGCTTCTGTCTATGTGCCAGATCTAGCATTCCTTCTGATAAGGAAAAGGATTAGTGGAAGAAGTTATTCTTTCAGCGTGGTTTGCCAGCTACTGAGTAACTAAGTAACCTCCACACCCTGAACCTGGAAATTTAATTTAAAATAAAGACTGACTAGACAGCAAGCGGTGGATTTAAGAAATGGCCAAGTGAAGATTTGCTTTTTTTCCTTTTTACTCTCGGAAGCTAGGCTGGACTTCAATTGCTGTTGAATGTGGATTGGCTCATTGCGCTTCTTCCTTACGTTTACTTTTTTACTTTGGGGAGACATTGAATATATTTAAGCTTTAATTGTTTTAAAGACTCCTTCTTCCTTTTTTTTCTTTTTCTTTGCATGGATTTCCTTTTTTTAATTTTTTTTTGTTCCCTTTATTTAAGTTAAAGGCAGAGTGGAAAGAAACAAGGATTGAGAGTGGATACAACTATCACTGCCACCTAGTGGACTTGAAACAATGTTACTAAGTTTTACTGTTTGAATTGTTTAGAGAGAAGCTGTTCCCTTCAAGGCCAGCTGGTTAAGAACTGATAGCGGCAGGAAAAACAGTTGTTTATGCAGGTATTTCTTGCGAAAACTTTCAGTGTCTGGAAACCTATTTTGTAACAAATAAAATCTCTAAGGGAAAGCTCAAAGTGACCTTGGAAACACTTTCACCTTAAAAAAACTAAAATAAAGCTTCGAATCCTACTCCCCTTTTTTATGGCAGTGCCTATAGTATCTTGCCAGGGAGGTGGTGACTTTTTTCTTTCTCTCTTTGTCTCCTTTTTTCTTTGAAGCTTTGAAGTTTTGATTCCTGTTTTTTCTCTTCTCCCTTTTCCTTTTGGATATATTTGAGATGTATGGATGGCTTCTCTTAAACTTTAAGCGAATTGGATGAAAGAATTTTTTTAAGCAAGAAACTTTTTTTCCTTTCCCTTCTTTTCCTTTTTCCCCTTCTACCCACGACTTGGGATTTTTATAGTTGATGTTTATATTTCTAAGAGAAAACTATCTTTCTCTTTTTCCCTTGTATTTTTTCTCTCTCTCATAAATTGGAATACATAAATTGGAACTAATTGGATAAGGTTACATAAGAGAGTTAAGATTTTTACTTTTTTGGCCTTTTATATTTTCTTATATTTTTTTCTTTTCTATTTTTGGCTTCCCTTGCTTACTTTTATTTCTTACTTATTGTTTTGCTTTGGAATTTTTGTGATACCTCAGTGGCTATTAGGGATTTTTACTCTATTTCATATTAATTGGATTAAAATATAAAATGGAAAAACTCGGAAGATGAGTAGAAAGACAACACCTGTTGGTTCCACAACAACAACCTCTGCCTCCTCACCCGCAGGAGGTCAAAGATCAATACAGATGATGCTCCAACAGGAAAAAGAGAAGGGAATAACCTTAGAGGCAATTATGCAAGGAATACAGAAATTGCAAGCAAGAGCGGATAGCAATGAAGAGAAGTTAGACACCATTGTAAAGATGACTGAGAGTATGGAAAAAAGAATGGAGACAATAGAGCAATCCACAGAAAACATAGAACAAAAGACAGTGAAAACAGAGGGAAAAATAGAAAAAAAATTCAATAATGGATGATGAAACACGAGGACAGGATGCAAAAAATTGAAGAAAAGGTGGAACAAGGAGAGAAGAAGGGTGAGAAGTTTGACGGCAGATTGAGCGACGTGGAAAAAGAAAGCAGTGGAATACTAGGATGGGAGATGGATCGGCCCGAATTTTTTTTAAGATTTCAAAACATAGAAGAAGAAAAAGGAGAGAACCTAGTACAAATAATATCTGAAATTTTGACAGACTTATTAGGGATATCTCAAGAGAGGATGATGGATGGCATAGATGAGGCATTCCAAGTACACACAAGATATGCAGTGAGAAATGTCCTCCCAAGGGAAGTTCACATAAGATTCACAAAGAAAGCAATTAAGCTACAATACAATAGCAGAGTTGGAAGGGACCCTTGGAGGTCTTCTAGTCCAGCCCCCTATACTGTTTCAGACAAATGGCTATCCAACATCTTCTTAAAGGCTTCCAGTGTTGGGGCATTCACAACTTCTGGAGGCAAGCTGTTCCACTGATTAATTGTTATAACTGCCAGGAAATTTCTCCTCAGTTCTAAGTTGCTTCTCTCCTTGATTAGTTTCCACTCATTGCTTCTTGTTCTACCCTCAGGTGCCTTGGAGAATAGTTTGACTCTCTCTTCTTTGTGGCAACCCCTGAGATATTGGAACACTGCTATCATGTCTCCCCTAGTCCTTCTTTCTATTAAACTAGACATACCAGTTCCTGCAACCGTTCTTCATATGTTTTAGTCTCCAGTCCCCTAATCATCTTTGTTGCTCTTCTCTGCACTCTTTCTAGAGTCTCCATATCTTTTCTACATTGTGGTGACCAAAACTGAATGCAGTACTCCAAGTGTGGCCCTACCAAGGCATTATGAAGTGGTATTAACACTTCATGTGATCTTGATTCTATCCCTCTGTATATGCAGCCTAGAACTGTGTTGATTTTTTTGGCAGCTGCTGCACACTGCTGGCTCATATTTAAGTGGTTATCCACTAGGACTCCAAGATCCCTTTCATTGTTACTACTGTTGAGCAAGGTACCACCTATTCTGTACCTGTGCATTTTGTTTTTGTTGCCTAAATGTAGAAGGCAATCTTTTCACCATTGAATTTCATTTTATTAGATAGTGCCCAATGTTCAAGTTTGTCAAGATCCTTCTGTATCTTTAGCCTATCTTCTGGAGTGTTGGCTATTCCTGCCAGCTTGGTGTCATCTGCAAATTTGATGAGTTCCCCATTTATTCCCTCACCCAAATCATTGATGAAGATGTTAAAGAGTACTGGGCCTAAAACAGAGCCTTGGGGTACTCCACTGCATACTTCTCTCCATGAAGATGCAGTTCCATTGAGGACTACACATTGAGTGTGGTTGGTCAGCCAGTTACGAATCCATCTGGTGGTGATGCTGTCTAACCCACATTCTTCTATTTTATCTAGTAGTAGGTTATGTTCTACCTTATCAAATGCCTTACTGAAGTCCAAGTAAACTATATCGACAGCATTCCTCTCATCCAATAATTTTACAAATACTACAGAAAATGAGAGATAGAAACTAGAATATAAAGGCAAGGAGATTATAGTTCTGAAACAAATCCCAAGAAGAGGGAGAGAGAAGAGAAGAGAATATTAATTTCAGACTAAGATCCTGTTCAAGAAAGGAGTTAATTATAGGTGGCTTATACTGGAAGGTTTAATATTTACATGGCAAGGACAAAGATACAGAATAGATACAATCAATAAGACAGAAGCCTTCTATGCAGAACACCTCAGAGTAACGGCTGAGAAAACTGGAAAAGAAGAACTACTAGTAAAAATACCAGAGACACCCACAACCGAGACTGAGAAAATAGAAGGTGTTGTAGGCGGGATTGACATAGAAGAAGGTGTGGTAGGTGGTGTAGATCCCAGAGAACAATGAGAACTGAGAGCCATAAACTAGTTGAGAGCCAACTAGTTGAGAGCCATCAACTAGAGCTATAAATCCTACATATAAAATATAAACATGGAAAAAGATGGTTACAATTAACATAAATGGACTAAATTCAACAATTAAAATAAGGAAAATATTTCACAAACTAGAAAAAATAAAATTTGACATAATCTGCCTTCAAAGAAGTACATATTCAAAAGAGGCATGAACATCAACTAGTACAACCAAAGCTTGGGAAAATGTTTACTGCATTGGCAAACTGTAAGAAAAGAGGAGTGATCTTTTACATTAAAGATAAAATTCGAGCGAAACAAATTTATACAGATGAAAAGGGAAGAATTTTGATGGTAGAAATTATGGCCAACATCAAGAAAATGCTTTTATTTGCAATTTATGCACCCAATGAAAAACAAGATGAATTCTATAAAAAACTGCATAAGAAAATTAGTGATTTGGATTATGCTGATATCTGTATGATGAGAGACTTTAATGGCATTGTAAATCAGACAAAATAAACTCCTGGGACATTATATTTACCAAGGTTATAACTTTACTGGATATTCCATATGGGTACAGAAGTAGAAAAGCCAGTTTTAACTGTTTCTCACACAAACAGCATAGGAAAATAGAAGGGAATGTACTGCCACCTGTCTGAGAGCTGAATGCATCACATAAAACAACCTATTTGCCCCACACAGTCTTTTTTTATAATGTTTCATTACTTTTAACTGGTTCTGTGAAATGTTTTATAGTTGGTTTATTGTATGCTGCCCAGAATCATGAGATGGATGCCATGTAAATTTTATAAATAAGAAAGAAATAATTTTATGTAAACAAAGAAAAAAATTAACATTAAATTGTTTAATTAATGTTAATGATCAATTCTAAATGAATTCAAGAAAAAAATTCAATTTTTATCTATTTTTGCGAGAATGTAGTTTCTAAAAGTGTGAAGTTAGAGTAATATATTTCCATACTAGATTTGGTAACAATTTTAAGCAGTGATTGAGTGATATGGATGGATCTAAGACTCTTGTTGGGAGTCACTCACCTACCTGAGTGGAGATGGTCCCCTCCGGACAAGGAACGCAGTCGTAGCAGCAAACTGGCTCTCCTTTTCGAGCCTTCTTGACAAATCCAGGCTGACATTTTTCTACACATTTGGACTGAGGAAGAGTCTAAGGAGAAAAACAAGGAATGCCAGGGGGTTGGACTAGATGACCTCCGAGATCCCTTCCAGCCCTACATTGCTATGTTGTTTCAAAGCATCTTCTGAAGCCATGTCTAGTGCCAGGATTTGCGGTCCTTCCTCTCCTCTCCCCTCCCCTCTCATTCTCTCTCTCTCTCATTCCCTGCCCCCCCTCTCTCTCTCCCTCCCCCCCTCTCTCTCTCTTGCACACACGCACACACACACTCTTTAGGAATCACATCTAAAGGTCCTTTATAAGTCTTGTTCAAAACTGGTTGTACTCTGTGACAAAAGTTTTAGCTCAGATTTGTTAACTTGACTATAAATGATCCCATTTAGAGAATTTGTTTTTTTTTAAAGAATGTGCAAATGAGCAAAACAATATAGTAGAGAAAGAGAGAGAAAGAGAGAAAGAGAGAGAAAGAGAAAGAAAGAAAGAAAGAAAGAAAGAAAGAAAGAAAGAAAGAAAGAAAAGAGGAATATTTGAATGTTCTTAATATTTGAATGTATCTTCTTAATAAACATACTAGTAATAATGTATTAGAATATTTCCTTTTTCCCTCCCTCCCTTCCTAAAAAATGTTTGGGGCCACATGCAATTCTTCCTTGCTTCCTCCCTCCCCTCATTCCCGTCTCCTTCCTTCCTTCCTTCCTTCCTTCCTTCCTTCCTTCCTTCCTTCCTTCCTTCCTTCCTCCCCTCCCCTCACATTCCCATCTCCTTTCCATCCATCCTTCCATCTCATTCCCACCTCCCCACCTCCTTCCCTCCTTCCTCCCCTCCCCTCTCATTCTCATCTCCTTCCATCCATCCATCCATCTCATTTCCAGCTCCCTCCCTCCCTTTCTCCCCTCTCATTCCCCTCTCTTTCCTTCCTTCCTTCTTTCCTTCCTTCCTTCCTTCCTTCCATCTCATTCCTCTCTTGTTCCTTTTTTCCTTCCTTTCTGTCTCTTCCTCTTTCTCTTTCTTTCTTTCCCTCTCTCTCTCTTTTTCTCTGTACCTTCCTTCCTTCCTTCCTCCCCCCCTCTCTCTTTCACACACACACACACACACACACACACACACAAACACACCTTGTCTAAGCACATACACAGAGCCCTTCCTGGGGAGTTCTCCTGTGTGGATGTGCCCAGCAGCAGTGGCGGTGGGGGCAGAGCTTCCCTTTGCTATCCACCATCCCAGAACTGCATTGCACTGGGGAGTTCTGTGCAAATATGCCTTTTTTGGGGGGGGCTGAACTTGCCTTAGCTGTCCACCATCCCAGAACTGCGCTGCACTGGGGAGTTCTCTGTGGACATGCCCGGCGGTGCTGGTGGCAGACTTTGTCTTAGCTCTCTCTCATCCCAGAACTGCACTGCACTGGGGCATTCTGCATGAATGTGCTCGGCGGCACTGGTGGCAGAGCTTGTCTTAGCTCTCCGCCATCCCAGAACTGCACCGTGCAGGACCAGCAATACGGCAGAATGTTCTTTCTTTCTCTCGGCTGTGGGAGAAGGAAGAAAGTGCGCCAGGAGGGCAGGCGGTGCACATGTGCAGCAGTCCCAGAACATCCACCTGGTGCCTGCCCTCCTTGAGCACTTTCTTCCTTCTCCCACCCCCAAAAGAAAGACTATCCCGCCATCTGTTGGTGCCACCATGATTGATTCAGCTGGAGGAACGGGTCCCCGAAGGTAGGGTGTGCTCTGCGGCTGCTGTTCTCGCTGTTGCTGCTAGGCATGTCCATGCAGGAGAACTCCCCAACACTGTGCAGTTCTGGGACGGTGGGATATTCTTTCTTTTGGCAGCGGGAGAAGGAAGAAAGTGCTCCAGGAGATCAGGCACCAGGCAAATGTCCAGGAGCTGCTGCACATGTGCACTGCCTGACCTTCTTCATCACTTTCTTCCTTCTCCCACCACCAAAAGAAAGAATATCCTGCCATTCCAGAACTGCACCATGTAGGACCAGCAGGACACCAGGATGTTCTTTTGGCAGCAGGAGAAGGAAGAAAGTGCTCAGGGAGGGCAAGCGATCATCCAGGGGCTGCTGCACATGTGTCTGCCATGTTTCTGCAAAGGCAGAGCCACCTGTCCACTGCAGAGCGATCCAAGGAGAGGAGGGGGATGGTGGAGAAAAGGCTGCCTTCCACCCGGACCCGTGTGCCTCTCGTGCCAGCTCTGTGGGGCTTCAGGCTCCGAAGCAGCCCACTGGCTTCCCACCTGGCCACCTGCCTCCTCTCTTTGCAGATTGCCCATCTGACTGCAGGCGCTACTCTGGGAACTCAGCCTGTGGAGTCCACTGCCCCAAGGGGAAGGAGACTCAGTCACGGTCTGCTCCCCACATGAGAGGCTGTTTCCCACCCACCCACCAGCGGCTTCTGTCTCTTCCTCCACTTCTTTGCTGGCGGTAAGTGGCTCCATGGCCGAGGAATAGGCAGGTGGCTGTGGAGGGAGCCAGTGGGTTAATTTGGAGCCTGAAGCACTGAGGAGCTGGCATGAGAGGCACATAGGCCTGGGTGGAAGTCAGCCTTTTCTGCAGCATCCTCCTCCCCTCTTTTGATCACCCTGAAGTGGGGGGGGGGGCTCTGCCTTTGCAAAAACAGAGCAGGTACATGAGCCCCAGGATGTCTGCTTGCCCTCCTGCAGCATCGCCACAGCTGCCCCTCTCAGTCCCAGCATAGCATCTGCATTTCCACCAAGGGCTGCCCACCCACCCACTGGCCAAGTGGGGCTGGACGCCAACCTCAGAAGGCAAGCGGGCATAGGGTACTGGCAGTGGAAGGCAGGTATACATGGCAAGGCCGCAGGGAAGGGAGTAGGCTGCTTGATCCCTTCCCCACAGTCCTACCATGCTTCCCTGCCTTCCATGCAGGCTTCCACTTGCCTGCCTTCACAAGCTGGACACGGAGATACCAGGAAGGCTGCCTGGAAGGCAGGGAAGCATGGCAGGATGGTGGGGAAGGGTGAAAGGTCAGCTAGCTAAGCTGTGACTTGCAGGCTTACCTGGAAGACAGATGAGGAGCACAGTGCTTCAGGCAGGCAAGCTGCAGACCAGAGACTGGGCAGGAAGGGGCAGGGCAAGCAAGTGGTGACCAGGAAACCGGTTAGGGAGTATGGCCAGGAAGCATTACTACCGGTTTGGAAATGTACGCCAGACTTTTACTACCTATTCGGGCGAACCGGACCGAACCAGTAGGAAGCCACCTCTGACATGAACATTTCCATGGAATCCATGAAAAATGGAGGTAGACAGAACATTAGCCAAGTAGTCTCTGGGCTTCACCTAGGTAAATATCAAATCGCTAACTAATTCTGAAGGAATGAGAGGTAAGGCTACGTAAAGACATGCGTAGGAAGCTACCATGATCTCAGTAGCTGGTTATCTTGGATACCTACAAGCTCACCTAATTAGCAGAACCAGATGTGGGAATAAAGGAAAGGTTACGCACAGACATACGCATTTCAGCTATGGTCTCAAGTAGTCTGTTATCTTTTAGCCCACTATCTCACCGAGCAAAGGCAGGAGTCAACCTTGGCCTGAATAGCATTCTGGATTCACTAGGGAAGAAATGGGGGAGTAAACCAAAACAATATGTTGTTGCTCGGTGCTTTGCTTGTAAAAACTATATAAAAGCCAAATAAACTCTGCGAAGGCAGACAGATATTTTGGACACAAACTGCCGTGATTGATTTCTGAAACCTACAAATTCTAAATAGCTGTAGAATATGCCCTCCACTGACAGATTCTTTATTAAGTTGTTTTGCTCCTTACAAATCACATTACAATATGATACATTTCTATTTTTATATTTATTTTATATTTATATAAGTTATATGAATTATACAAATTGTATAATTATATAAATTATATTTATATATTTTATATTTAGTACTTCTATACTACTTCAGCATCAACTGCAATAATGGGGATTTTGCAATATCGTTTCCCTCTCATGCCCATCAAGCCATGCCCACAGAACTGGTAGTAATGTGAAATAGGTCCTAAGGTTGTGGAAAATTTAGAAAATAAATAAGCTACCTTGTTGAGCAACTTCAGCTCTGACAGGGCATCTTGGCTGATATCAAGGGTCTGTCTTTCAAACGTCCCCATTTGTTCTCGGATGAGATCCTCTTTGGGGACAATCACTAAGCTCATGATTTTGAAATCTGCTGCTATTTCCCCATTTTTGTCCAAGTACAGTTTCCGATGGGAAAGATTGCAAAACTCATTCTTCTCCAGGAAGGGGTGGAACTAGAATCAAAACATTGAGGAATTTTAAAATCTGAGACCTTAGATAATTATTCCATATGACCTTTTCATATTTGATTCATTCTTCTAAAATAATCTAATTTGTAAATATGCTTAGTGGGGAGTGCAAGTGTCATTCATATCTTCGTAATTTAAAAAAAGAGTTCAGAAAAAATTGTTAATCATATATTGACAAAATAAATAATTGGAAAAAATGTCAAGTGTAGGGAACATTGCAGGTCACAAATAAATGGAACAATTTTCCTTCCCTATGTTTCCTATTATTTACTTTTGTATTTTCTTCGTATGTTATACTACAGGTGAAACTCAAAAAATTAGAATATCGTGCAAAAGTTCATTTATTTCAGTAATGCAACTTAAAAGGTGAAACTTATATATGAGATAGACTCATTACATGCAAAGCAAGATAGTTTAAGCCATGATTTGTCATAATTGTGATGATTATGGCTGACAGCTCATGAAAACCCCAAATCCACAATCTCAGAAAATTAGAATATTGTGAAAAGTGCAATATTCTAGGCTCAAAGTGTCCCACTCTAATCAGCTAATTAAGCCATAACACCTGCAAAGGGTTCCTGAGCCCTTAAATGGTCTCTCAGTCTGGTTCAGTAGGAATCACAATGACAGGAAAGACTGCTGACCTCACAGTTGTGTAGAAAACCATCATTGACACCCTCCATAAGGAGGGAAAGCCTCAAAAGGTAATTGCAAAAGAAGTTGGATGTTCCCAAAGTGATGTATCAAAGCAAATTAATAGAAAGTTATGTGGAAGGGAAATGTTCCTCTCGTCAAGCTGCTCCTGAACAACAAAAAACGTCAGAAGCGTCTTACCTGGACTAAAGAAAAACAGACTTGGTCTGTTGCTCAGTGGTCCAAAGTCCTCTTTTCTGATGAGAGCAACTTTTGTATCTCATTTGGAAACCAAGGACCCAGAGTATAGAGGAAGAATGGAGACGCACACACTGCAAGATGCTTGAAGTCCAGTGTGAAGTTTCCACAGTCTGTGTTGATTTGGGGAGCCATGTCATCTGCTGGTGTTGGTCCACTGTGCTTCATTAAGTCCACGGTCAACGCAGCTGTCTATCAGGAGATTTTGGAGCACCTCATGCTTCCTTCCGCAGACGAGCTTTATTGGGATGCTGACTTCATTTTCCAGCAGGACATGGCACCTGCCCACACTGCCAAAAGCACCAAAACCTGGTTCAATGACCGTGGGATTACTGTGCTTGATTGGCCAGCAAACTTGCCTGACCTGAACCCCATAGAGAATCTATGGGGCAATGCCAAGAGAAAGATGAGAGACATGAGACCGAACAATGCAGAAGAGCTGAAGGCCGCTATTGAAGCATCCTGATCTTCCATAACACCTCAGAAGTGCCACAGGCTCATAGCTTCCATGCCACGCTGCATTGAGTCAGTAATTGCTGCAAAAGGGGCCCAAACCAAGTACTGAGTACATATGCATGCTTATACTTTTCAGAGGTCCGATATTGTTCTATGTACAATCCTTGTTTTATTGATTGCACATAATATTCTGATTTTCTGAGATTGTGGATTTGGGGTTTTCATGAGCGATAAGCCATAATCATCACAATGATGACAAATCATGACTTGAACTATCTTGCTTTGCATGTAATGAGTCTATCTCATATATTAGTTTCACCTTTTAAGTTGCATTACTGAAAAGAAATGAACTTTTGCACAATATTCTAATTTTTCGAGTTTCACCTGTATAAGCTAATAAAATTGTTGTTAACATAGAAACAACAGCATGTAAGAACTACCCATTTCATAGAACAAGCAAGAGCCCTCTCTAAGAGGTTTACAGATTAAGCATATTGTCCCCAACTATCTGGGCCCTCATTTTACTAAGCTTAAGATGTTTTATCTGGTATTCCAAAATGAATGAGTCCAAATGAGGAAATGAACTTTGTTACAAGAGAGATCTTGGCTGAATGAGAAGAAAAAGAGGAGCAGTTTTAGAAGTCCTGTCTCCCCTTCACTGATTGCCATAATGCTAAGAACGAGCAACCATCAATCAAAGATTTAACTCAGATTCCTGCAGAGAGAAAAAAGTTGGGCTAGATGACCTCAGGATCTCCTTCAAATTTATGAATGTAAAATTCTATTATATTAATCACAAACTGATGCACAACGGAATCTATTTAAGTGCATTTTTTAAATATTGGAATTGATTCTATATAATATGTGTCATCAATTCCACTCTTATCCCATGATTGATTAGATTGATAAACATATTGGCCTTTTGTAGCACAAGGAGGTTGAAAAGGTTCCCCTCCTCCTTTGCATTTCTTCTCTAAAGCAACTAAGTTTGATGGATACTTGTTAGGACTCCTTACCTTCCATGGCTGCAATCTTAGAGCCCTCAAACTCTTTTCACTCTCCTTCCTTCTCCTCCTCGATCTGGAGGAATATGCAGCATTCAAAGCATAAGCCAAAGTCTTAATAACACTGTGAATATAGTAGTGATTTTTAACCTGGATCCTGTTCCTTTTCGTCTCGCTCTCCATTGGGGCTTTCTGGATGCACATTTTCCGACTTTTGACCGAAAAGATGTTCTTGGATAAAGAACAGTGAAAAGACTGTTCTTCAAAATCAGGGTCCAGAAACAAAATAGGTACAAATGTATTATCATTCAGCCATTGTTTCTGCAGAAAAGCAAACGTCCAGATACTATGGACGTGTTTGTACAGCATGTGCTTTTTCCTGTTATATGTTCCCAAGCCTGTCATGATCCAGACTTTCCCTTCGACGGGTCTTGGCAAACCTTCAAGTGTTAAATGGAAAGGATAAATTCTTTCCCAGATGGAACTGTATTCTAGGAAGTGAACCAAAACATTGACTTGTCTCCATTTGGAGAAGGCACGCCTGAAGTATGCTAAGTTGACGGTATTTGAGAATTGTTGTGATATAACAACACAGATTCCATTCCTGACAAGCAAAGGAGTAAAAGTCCTCATGAAAGACTCTCCATTCTCTGTGTTTGAAGCAAAGAGACCAATTAAAATCCATCTGAAATGGAGAAGCAGTTGCACAATTCCTGGATAATGGATTCCTTCTTTTGTGGACATCCGGTAGAAAAAAGGGAATTGTCTTTTGTCACTCAGAGCCTCTGAAACAATCCCCGAACTGATCTGAAAAAGCAATCAAGAATGCTGTGTTATTCTTGGGATCAAATCAAGTCCAGACAACAAGATTTTAATCAATCCAACTTGGATTTATTATGAACATATTAGAATACTTCATTGTTGATTGGTTCTTAGCTTTATATACGTATGTAAATAACTCAATTGGATATTTATTGAATAGTTCAGTTGGAAGAAAAGTCTCACTGGGACCTTCGATCTTTTGTGATGAATTTCAGTAGATTAGGGTAAAAATAGTTGATATGTTGGCTAATGTAATTTTTTTTAATAAACTGGTTATTTAATGCTACTGATCACTATGCATCCACACATAGGTTTTTACTAAATGTACTTAAGATGTCTTAGGTATAGTTAGTAAAAAAATGTACTTAAGACTCTGAATAAAGGTAGTACATAATTTGGAGTTCCTCTTGCACTCATGGGTACTGCTCAATGAGCAGGTGGCAGCCATGGGTAGAGGGCCTTCACAGGGATTCTTCTGCTGTACCAACTGTGATTCTTCCTCTACTGGGAAGCCTTACTCATTTTTAGCCTCCTTCAGGCTTAAGAGGGGTCCAAAAATGAGTGTTCAATCACTGCTGCATCTTTCTTTTTACAGATGTCCCTTTGATTGGACACAGAGGCTCTCTCACATTCACACATATGCAGCAGAAACCCACAAACAATGGAGATGGTATCATGACAAGATATTTCTGCTTTCATCCTTGCCTACTCCCCACTATGATCTTAATCCCTGGTCATGACACTTTCAATGGCCAAAGGGGCTCTTCAATTCCATAGAGAAGATATGGCTGGATGTATAACTAATCAACCACCTTCCCTCTCATTTTACAAATTACAAATCACATATATTTCCCGAATATAAGACATCCCCGGATAATAAGCCCAATCAGCTTTATATATATATATATATATATATATATATATATATATATATATATATATATATATATATATATATATATATATATATATATATATATATATATATATATATATATATATATATATATATATATATATATATATATATATATATATATATATATATATATATATATATAATTTTTTTTATTTTTAAAACAAACAAAAAACAAAACAACACATACAAAATTTTTCCTCGATTTTGTCAAGCATGTTTGGTTACAGGTTTTTGTGCATCAATTTTTACAATTAGAAATAACATCACTGGTTATCCATCAAACATGACTAAATACATCACTTTCATTGAGCATCCTGTGTTCAGATTACCATTACTCATCCTTCATTTCAAACAAACCTTATTTCCTAAAATCCTTAATTATCTATTAAGCCACAATAAATCTTTATAAAATTATAAAATCAGGTCTTACAAAAAAATAAAAATAGTACTACTAAGAAAAAAAGAAAAAAAAAGAAAGGATTTCCCATCGACTCATATTGTACATCATTACATTCAATTAACCACAATGTCACCAATCAACCATAAAATATAGAATACTTATAGTGTAACATATTCAACTCCAGTAATAATTTTCCATTGTTAATCCAAATAGTTATTAAATTTTTCAATTCATGTATGTGTACAAATTACCAATCACGTATACCCTGTTTCCCCGAAAATAAGACATCCCCAGATAATAAGCCCAATCAGTTTTTGAGTGCATGTACTAAAATAAGCCCTCCCCTGAAAATAAGCCCTACCAACGATTATTGCAACACAGAAGCAGCCATGAGATGACCACACTCACTGCCTCCTGCACCTCAAAAATAATAAGACCTCCCCAAAAATAAGGCCAAGTATTATTTTGGGGTCAAAGGAAAATAAGACCCTGTCTTATTTTGGGGGAAACATGGTACAAACCTGTGGGATTTTGTAGAAGCCTACTAATGTTGACATCTGGATTGAGGCATCCCAGTCAGCTCCATCAATAAGGGCCAAAATATTGTCCTTCTTTCCACAGCTGTAGTTGGGAACATTGGCTTCTCCAGTAGAGAGTATGTTCAGTAAGGCATGTGAAGTGCCAAGGGTGCTCAAATAGTTGTCATGGATGTGATAGCCAAGTGTGAGATTGTGCAGGAAATGGGGATTCTTGTTGACCACTTGAACAGCAAACATAAAGCGTAGTATTTTTGAAACATCAGTAAAACCCCTGCATTTAAAAATGTACATTTTATCATTATGGTCATTATCATCTTCATCTTCATCATTTTCATCATCAAAGAAACTACAAGATACTTTTTAAAAACATTTCATCCTCTTTGTTTCCACAAGACTATTGAGTCTTAAGGAAACAGTGATCCAAAACCAGATGAATGAAGCTCCATAATTCATAAGGCTGAATCAATTTCAACAACAAAGCTCAGGAAGAGATTCTAGTGGGTAAATCTAGTTGTTAATGCACCTGGCTAGAAAATGGGAGACTGTGGCTTTACGTCCTGCCTTAGTCGCGAAAGTCTTCTGGGTGTTTTGGGGCCAGTCACTCTCTCTCTCCGCCCAAAATATATATCACAAGATTATTGTTGTGAGAAAAACAGGAGGAGGAAGGTTTGTTAGATACGTTTGTTGCCTTGAGTTATTTGCAAAAATAATAAAACAGGATGTAAATAAATGTGTGTATAAATGAATGAATGAATGAATGAATGAATGAAAGAAAGAAAGAAAGAAAGATAGATAGATAGATAGATAGATAGATAGATAGATAGATAGATAGATAGATATAGGAGTATGTGAAATGTTAGAATGTAACAGACTGAATGACTTACGACTTAGTCTGAATAGAAGGAGCCACGTCGAAAGGCAATATTATGTCCTCTTTTTTTGCAGCAGAGGAAACTATGCCAATCAGATGGTCTCCTGACCTATAAAAGCTCCATGGCATGTTTTCATTTTGGTGCTCCAAACTAATCAGGCAGTTCGTTCTAAGCTTCCCAGAGACTCCCTGGGATACCAGCAGCATCAGAAGCAGAAGCAAAAGCAGGAGCTCCATAATTCATACAGAGGAATCAACCCCCTTCCCATTTCTAAGCAAGAAAAACAGAAAGAATTTAAAACATTCTCACAAAATGAGAATCCCAGCACCTTTCAGGATTCAGAAAGAGACAAACCGAGGTTCCCCTGGAAATAAGAGAAACATACATTCGAGAGCACAGTCCCTGCCTGTCTTTAAACTGATGCTGCATAGTGTGTGATCTGAATCATTTCTCCTTTTCTGATGCAAGATCCCTTCCATATTGTTTCTGTCTCTATGTTTACATCACAAGCAATCACTGGAGACATAGCAGAAGGGGCCTCAAAGGTCAAGATGGTGATAATTAAAGTGAGAACAACTTCTCTGGAGTGTTTGAAGTTCTTCCATGGTTACATGCACAGAATGTCAGAGGAGAAAATCATATTGATGAAAAATCACAGATACACTTGGAGAGGGGAGAATGTTTGGCAGCGATATATGGGCTTCAGCTGCCATCCTTTTCCTATCAATGACAGTGCAATGACAGTGGACCTCTAAGCAGCTTCCAGAGAAGGTGGGCTCACCTGGCAGCTCTCTAGATAAGTCTGGATAGTGAAATCTTGAGGTTGTCTTCCTACCATTTTCTATCATAGATTATTTTCTCATTCACATGGCACAACACTGAAAGCTTCCCATTCAAGGACCAGAGGATACTGGTTCTGTGGGCGTGGCTTGGTGGGCGTGGCAGGGGAAGGGATACTGCAAAATACCCATTCCCTCCCCACTCCTGGGGGAAGGATGTTGCAAAATCTCTATTCCCACCCCACTCTGGGGCCAGCCCGAGGTGGTATTTGCCGGGTATCCAAACTACTCAAAATGTCCACGACTGGTTCTCCAGAACCTGTCAGAACCTGCTGAATTTCACCTCTGATCATGTGGCTTTTTTTTAGTAAGATACCTCCATCTGTTTTCTTTTTCTCTTTTCTGGTTCAAGTCTTCACAGGAGGTTTTGAACCATCTAGGTGCTGTTTTGCAGTTGGTTCATTCCTGTTGGGTTATGTCCAGAAATGGTGTTAGTTGATGATCCAACACCAAAATCATGGAACTTTTGAGATTCCACAAGGTCTAAGGCAGGGATGGTGAACCTATGGCATGCATGCCACAGGTGGCACACAGAGCCATTTGTCAGGGCACGCAAGGCGTTGCCCTGTCAGCTGGACAGAGAGCATCTGCGTGCTGGCCAGCTGAGTTCACCCTTTTTTAAAGCCATTTTTCGCCCTCCCCAGGCTCCAGAGCCTTTATAGGAGCCTGGGGAGGGCGAAAAGAGCCTCCCCACCCCCCTGGAGGCCCTCTGGAGGCTTCATGAGCTTCCCTGAAGCCTCCGGAGTGCAAAAAACCAGCCCTACGTGCAAACCGGAAGTTCAGGACCGGACTTCCGGTTTGCTTGGAGGGTCATTTTGACTGCTCCGGAGGCTTCAGGGAAGCATCCTGAAGGTCCCTGAAGCCTCCGGAGGGCTTCTGGGGGGGGCGGAGGAGGCTGTTTTCACCCTCCCCAGGCTCCTATAAAGCCTCTGGACCCTGGGGAGGGCAAAAAAGCATGCAAAAAATGGGGGGAGCACCTATAGTGCGCCCATGCACACTGGGGGGGTCGCACATTGCATTATAGGTGCGGCACACCCACACATGACCCCCCTGTGCACCCCCCACTTATGGCACGCGAGCCAAAAAAGGTTCACCATCGCTGGTCTAAGGTGTCACCTAAAACCTGCATAAATAACTGTGGTTGGTAATCCAGAATATTGCAGCTCAATGGTCATCTAAATGCTCTTGACCAAGGTCATGGAACTCTGAGGTCCCACAAGTTTTATGAACTAAAACCTTCCATCTTCGCGTTCTTGACATCCAACTCCACTGGTCTCACCTACTTTTGAGAAATAGGCCATACAGAAAAAGAGACCTTGTTAAAATAGACTTAGATTTAGAATATTTGTAGCTCAGGGTTGAAATCTGGCCAGTGGGCCCACCCTGGAAACAGTGAAGGACAAGCCCGCGGTGCCTGTGCCAGTGAAAACACAGCTCAGGAGGGTGTGTGCGGCCTGCCTAGGCTCTTTTTTGCTGGCAGAGAGCTGCAGGAGGCCATTGTGGCCAAAAATGGAGCCTCAATGAGGGATGTTGAGCTGGCCCTGCCCCCTGGCCATGCCTTCCCACTAGTTTGATACCCCTGATCTATAATTTCATCATCTACAGGTAGTCCTCGACTTCCAACAGTTCATTTAGTGACCGTTCAAAGTTACAACGGCATTTTGAAAAGTGACTTATGTCTGTTTCTCACACTTATGACCATTGCACCATCCCCTTGGTCACATGATCAAACATCAGATTCTTGGCTACTGGTTCATAGGTATGATGCTTGCAGTGTCCTGGGGTCATGTGATCCCATGTGATCCCTTTTGCAACCTTCTGACAACCAAAATCAATGGGGAAGCCAGATTCACTTAACAACCATGTTACTAACTTAACAAATGCAATGATTCCCTTAACAATTGTGGCAAGAAAAGTCATTAAAAAAACAAATGTTTCACTTAGCAACATAAATTTTGGGCTGAATTGTGGTCGTACTTTGATGACTACCTGTACTACCTAGGCATGAGTATGAATGTATCATTTTCTCCTCTTTTCCTGAAATGTATAAATATGAATACATCCTTTTCTCTGTGGGAGTCCATCCCATTTATTTTCTGGAGGGAGTTCCTCCAGGATGCACTGATTAAATAAATAAATATTACATTGAGCCTTGATTGTTGGTTTTGGGGTCCTGCTTTGATTCCACAAGACTCCCATCCTCTTTTTTAGAATCATGTATCCTCTGCATCTCTCTTATGTCAGTATAACTATCTCATTTCTCATTCTTTGCTTCCTTGGTTGCACGACAATTCTGTTAATTGTTTTA
>NC_138548.1:370809839-370992339 GCF_964273705.1 Natrix helvetica
CACACATTTGGACTGAGGCAGAGACTTTGCAAAAAAGAAAAAAAGAAATTCCAAACCAAATGTGTCAAGACTGAAAATCCATGGAAAATGGAAGTTGGCATGAACATTATTTAAGTAGCATTCTATGCTTCGCTTAGGTGAATACAAAATCTCTCATTGTTTTTAAAAGGTAAAGATACTTCAATTAGTTTTTCCATTTTGTTTCTGGAATATCAAACTGCCGTAAAGTAATTTCTACTTAATAATGGGGAGAATGGAATTGAGAAATTATTTTAGAATTAAGTGACTCTTAGTGGCCAAATGTCTATCGAGATTCTCAGTCACCCAAAGGTGCTTTTTCAAAAAAGCAACTGGCCTTCCTTTGTTTTTCCTTGAAGAGGTTTTGCTTCTCGGTCAATAAGCTTACACTCATGTCCCAGGTACTGCACCAAAAGATTCTTCTCTTACCTTTGTTGAGGGACACTTTCTCCTGACATCACTTCCATCTCATCTCACTACAGATCTAGAAATTAGGCAGTTGGTTTTAATATTATTTCACTAGCTGGGCAGGAATAGATAATACTGTCCCCATCTCATCTGGTTGAAAATATCAGTGATATCAACCTCCCCAACCATGATATGCTAGATCTAACTTGCAATATTAATTTCCCATTGTGATTAAATGAATTCCCACCCAATCTTGGTTCATTTTCATTTTATTTAGTCAAAATCTGAATGTGGGCTCTGGTCACCAGAATAACTTCTTCTTTGATATTTAAAAGGAAGGAACAAGCAAACCTGAGACTATCAGTGCTACAATCATCAGTACTTGATGGCCTCTCTCTCTCTCTCCACTTTCATGGGGATATCGGATTGCGGAGGAAACCCCGAAGACCATGAGTTGTATCCTAAAAAATAGTTACCCAGCATCCCCTTAAAAATGTTCCATATTACAGCATCTGAAGAACACCTTGGTCAGCTTTATCAAAGTCTTCCAAGTCATCTAAGAAAAGTGTAAGGATTTTCTTCCCCACATTGAAGTCTCAATAAAGGTCATCCACCTTGGTGACTAGGATTAGTGTTAACTCGCAAAGCATCCCTGGCCTGCTCTCAAGTTGCCATAGGCAAGGGGGGGGAACTGACGGAGCAGCATGGGAACCACAACCAGAAGCACAGTCCATGCATACCTTTCTCAAGGCTGTAGCCTAGGTTACCTGCAACAGCCAGAGGGGCGTGATCTCTACAGCTCGAGAAAATGCTCCATTGGAGGACATGATTTATGACACACCCTGGGGGGAGGGAGGGAGGGAAACAGGGTCATAATTGGGCCATAAATTATGTGGGGTCAGAGCTGGCTTCACTTGGGTGCATGCCAACATGTTGCTCCTAATAAATGACTGGATTTCTTTTGAAGCTTGGCTTGAGGCTCATGATTTAATTAAGCCATCCATCAGAACCCTGACAGCTAGCCCAACTGAAATTGTCCCTAAGCCTTTGGGATACATCTACCTTATTGTGTAACTTTAGCCTTGTAATAGCATCTTGGCTGATAATAAGATTCTGTCTTTCAAAACTCCCCAGTTTCTCTTTGATGGGATCTTCCTTGGAGAGAATCAAGAAGCTCAAGATGTTCAGATCTGCTGCTACACCTCCATTTTTGTCCAAGTACAGTTTCCTCCATGAAAGATTGCAACATTCATTCTTCTCCAGAAAGGCATGGAACTAAAATGGGACAGCCAAGGATTTTAAAAGCAGAAAGTTTAATTTCTAATCCCATGTGGTCTTTTCACATTTGAATCTTTCTTGCACAGCTGACTAACTTGGAAGTATGCTTAAATAGGAAAACATGGTTGTCCCAAAGGAGCTTTTTCAAGAGGCAACTGGACTTTCTGGGTTTTCTTTGAAGATGTTTCGCTTCTCATCCAAGAAGCTTCTTCAGCTCTGACTGGATGGTGGGGAATGGAAGGATTCTGCAAGGAATATAAATCCTTCCATTCCCCATTATCCAGTCAGAGCTGAAGAAGCTTCTTTGATGAGAAGCGAAATATCTTCAAAGAAAAACAAGAAAGTCAGTTGCCTCTTTAAAAAGCACCATTGGGTTGACCAGATGAACTAATTTTACTATATTCTAAGACTACGTTAAATGAAACTTGAAAGTGGGAAAGTAGAAATCTCTCATCAACTACTTGCACGACTTAAAAAGCTAGGATGGATTCTTTCTGAGTTTTTTTTCTCTCTTTCCATTACGCTGTTGAAGGCTCCTCCTTTCCCATATACCATATTTCCTCGCCAACATCACATATTACACATGTGTCTAGTACAGGGGTGTCAAACCTGCGGCCCATTGGCCAGATGCATCATGTGCTGACCACGCCCACCCCCAGTTTAGCAAAGGGGGGGTGAGTCATGATACAGCCCATGATAACAACGTGACATCACAAGTTTGATACCACTGGTCAAGTAAATCACACATTTGTGCAATGCTTATGGGTGTGATAAGATTTTCTTTGAAATTATTTTAAAATGCATATATCTTTGGAACATTACGCCCCAAGTAATTAGATTGGCCAATCAAGTTGTTTTCTCTCCTTCTCCTTTGGTTTCCTTCTAAAAAAGAACTAAGTTTGAGGGATTCTTGTCAGGAACATGGAAAAATAAGGATGGAAGGGACCTTGGAGGTCTTCTAGTCCAACCCCCTACTCAGAGAGACCCGATACCATTCAGACAAATGGTCATCCAGGTTTTTTTTTAAAGTCTCCAGTGATGGAGCATCTACAATTTCTGAAGGCAAGCTATTGATTGCTCTTAACAGTAGGAAATTTCTCCTTAGTTCTAGCTTGCGATTCTCCTTGGTTAGTTTCCATCCATTTCCATCCATCCAGGGGTGGGATTCTACCGGTTCGAACCAGTTTGGGAAAACCAGTAGCTACTACGATCAGTTGAGAGTGAATTGGTTTGCCCTGACAATCAGATTGGCCCACCTGCCCGTCCGTGCTATTCTCCTAGCTTTATCTTTTCAGCTGATTCGCACGGCAGAGCAGTTTGCCATGCGGATCAGCTGTGTTACTTCTCCGAAGAAACCAGAAAGTGAAGATTTCTTCAAACTGTGCAAGTGCACGCAAACCATGTGATCACTGAACCGGTTGTTAAAGCGGGAGGATCCCACCACTGCATCCATCCCCATACCTGCCATGGCTGCAGCCTCAGGGCCCCCGGCGTGTCTTTGCACTCCTTCCTTCTTCTCCGGGATCTGGAGGAATATGCGGCATTCAAGGTATGGACCAGAGTCTTAATGACATTGTAAAAATGGTGGTTATATCGGATCTGGATACTATTCCTTTCCTCTTCGGTCTCCAGTGGTGCTTTCTGGGTACATCTTCTCCGGCCTTTGACAGAGAAGATGTGTTTTGAAAACAAACATTGAAAAGACTGTTCTTCAAATTGGGGTTTAATATAGAGATAAGATTCAAAGAAAGCATTTGGCCTTTTCTTTTCCTGAAAAGCAAAGGTCCAAATACTGTGGATGTATTTAAGAGGGCTGCCCTTTTTTATTTTATACTTCCCCAAGGTGGTCATAATCCAGACTTTCTCTTCAATCGGTCCTGGTAAGCCTTCAAGTGTTGAATGGAAAAGAGAAATTATGTCTAAAATGGGAGCATATTCTATGAAATGAACAAAGACATTGACTTGTCTCCACTTGGAGATTGCCTCCCTGAGGAGTGCTGCATTTCCAGTCATTGTCAATCGTTGTGATATAACAACACAAATTCCATTCCTCTCGAGCATAGGAATAAAAGTTCTCATGAAATGTTCTCCATTCCTTGTGTCTGAAGCAAAGAGGCCAATCAAGGTCCATCTGAAATGAAGGAGCAGTTGGACAATTCCTGGATAGTGGAACCCTGCTATGGGAAACATCCGATGGAAAAAAGGGAATTGACTTTTATCACTCAGAGCCTCTGAAACGATTTTATCACTGATCTGAAAAAGCAACAAAGAATACCGTGTCATATTTGGGATCACATCAACCCAAAATAAATTTAATAAATCCAATTTGGTTCCCATGAACATATTAGGATAGATTATTGCTGATTAGTTAATAGTCTATGTCAGGATATAGAATGTAAAGTAGAGAATGTTTAGAATAGAATAGAATAGAATAGAATAGAATAGAATAGAATAGAATAGAATAGAATAGGATTCTTTATTGGCCAAGTGTAATTGGACACTCAAGGAATTTGTCTTTGGTGCATAAAAGAAAATATACATTTGTCATGAATCACAAGGTACAACACTTAATAATAGTCATAGGGTACAAATAAGCAATCAAATCATACTAGGAAACCATCAATATAAATCATAAAGATACAAGCAACAAAGTTACAGTCATAAGTGGGAGGAGATGGGTGATAGGAATGATGAGAAGATTAATAGTAATAGTAATGCAGACTTAGTAAATATTCGTCAGTGTTGAGGGAATAAAACTATATACAGTATGAATAGGATAGGATAGAGATAGGGATAAGAATAGGAATACGACAGGACGGGACAGAATAGAATAGAATAACAGAGTTGGAAGGGACCTTGTAGGTCTTCTAATCCAACCCCCTGCCTAGGCAGGAAACCCTACATCACTTCAGACAAATAGCTATGCAACATCTTCTTAAAGACTTCCAGTGTTGGGGCATTCACAACTTCTGGAGGCAAATTGTTCCACTGATTAATTGTTCTTACTGTCAGGAAATTGCTCCTCAGTTCCAAGTTGCTTCTTTCCTTGATTAGTTTCCACCCATAGTTTCTTGTTCTACCCCCAGGTACTTTGGAGAATAATTTGACTCCCTCTTCTCTGTGGCAACCCCTGAGATATTGGAACACTGCTATCATGTCTCCCCTAGTCCTTTCATTAAACTAGACATACCTAGTTCCTGCAACTGTTCTTCATAGATTTCAGCCTTAAATAGAATGAACCATACTAAGTAAATAACAAAGAGTAAAAATAAAGAATGCAAATCATATTTCTGTGCCAACGCTACAATTGACTGCAATCAGACTCGTGTGTGCAGACGTCAATTGAACTGAAAAGGGTCATGGTATAGATAAATTTTGAATTCTGATTGCACAGGAAATATGTTGTTTCAATAGAGAACCAGTTAGGTATAATGGTTAAGGTGCTTACCTAGGCATATTTTGACTTCAATTTATTAATAATCATAGAATTTCTATTAGAGTTTGAGCAAGTCTTCTTAACATCCTAAAAACTTGCAAACATTATAATATCCTTGCCAGTGTATAACAAGGAATTACTATATTTATTTATTGCCTCAGGCGTGTGTATTTTAAGATGGTTCATTAGCTTGGGTAAGTCATTAATATCCAAACTGATTAAGAATAGACCAAGTAGGAGTCCAAATCCAACACATAAACACCAAGACAAGAAATCAGACAATAAGGATAGGGGTGGGTTTATTGAAATTTGGTGGGATGGAATTGAGCATTGGAACGTATTAGAAGCATATAACTTATCAAAAAGAAACAGACCCAATAAATGAGGAAAAGGAGTTGCATTGTATGTAAAGAATTAGTACATCTCCACAGAAATACACAATACCAAGGATGAAAACCTTCTTGTGTGCCTAGCTCAGAGATATATCTGCTTTCATCCTAGCCCCTTCCCCACTGTGTATCTCAAATCTCCAACAATGACATCTATAATAGCCATAGTGGAAAGCAGCTCTTGAATTCCACAGAGAAGATACAGTTTGATCTATCGCTCGCCCACTATCACCTCACTCATTTTATCACATAGACAAACACACACACAAACCTGTGGGACTTTGTAGGGGCCTACTAAGGTTGACATCTGGATGGAAATATCGCTGGAAGCTCCATCAAGAAGAGCCAAAAGGTTGTCCTTCTTTCCACAGCTGTAGTTGGGAACATTGGCTTCCCCAGTAGACAGCATGTCCAGCAAGGCATCTGAAGTAGCAAGTGTGTTAAAATAGTTGTCATGGATATTGTAGCCAAGAGTGAGATTGTGCAGGAGCTGGGGAGTCTTGTTCACCACTTGAATGGCGAAAATGAAGCGGAGGATTCTAGACTTATTAGTAGATAAACTACTGTAAAAAATATTCATGTTATCAGCAGCAGAAACAAGAACAAAATAGTTTTATGTATTTACTGTATTCCTCTCTCTCCAAAATTCTACTTATTGAATCTTATTGGTCAAACCAGAAGCAAATTATGCTCAAGAATCACTACATAATTTTTAGGAGTGTTGAGAAGATGGGATGGAGAATCTTCAACAGGATTAATAGTCACAAATATATTTGTCATAGTTGCAAATTTTTATTTGCCCGATAATCAGGATTCAAAAATCATTCAATCTTTAAGGTAGAGCCACCATAAATGGAAGAGGATGTTTCATAAATTACCCAGAAAAGAATCTCTTAACAAAAACATCATCCTTTATTTCTATAGGGATCAGGCATTGAAGAGCAATGAACAATTATTTTAAAAAATATGGAATTGGGCTGGGCAGGGGCAAACCAATTTTGTTGTATACATTGTGTACAATGACAATAAAGGCTTTGGACTACAACCAGTTCCATAACTACTTTAAATAAAAGTTCAAGAGATGAACTCAGGATGGGATGGAGAGTGGAAGGTAATCTGGACTTCTTTTAGAGTGCTTTTTGCCCCATGTTTGAGAAGTTGAGTCACATCTAGAAAATTAAAGAGGGAAAGCTATGGAGATTAAAACGATGCAAGAAATTAGGTCCTGCAATATAGGAGCAAGCAAAATGAGGAGAAAAGAAAAGAGAGTGTTAGAACTGCAAACGGAGGGAATGAAACTCCATCACACTGAATGACTTACAGGTGAGACTGTTTCTCAGGAGTCATAGTGAAAGGCAATATCACCTGAGGTATCTTTGTTGCGGTGGTGATGAAACTAAACACGTGGTCTCCTGGCTTGTAGTAACTCCATGGCTTTTCTCCATCCTGGTGCTCTAAGTTCAGCAGGCACTTCATTCTAAGCTTCCCAGAGACGGCCTGGGAGATCAGCAGCATCAGAAGCAGAAGCAGGAGCTCCATAATTCATGGAATCAGTCTTCTTTGTCTTTCTACATAAGAACAACACGAAGAGTTAAAAGAATTCCAAGCACTCTCACAAGAGGGAAATGCCAGTGGCTTTCCTGATTCAGAAGAAGACAACTGAGCTTCCCTTAGAAAGGAGAGAAACTACAGTCAAGAGCAAAGTCCCTGCCTGTCCACACGCAGAATGACCTGAGGCACTTATCTTTTTCTGACGCAAGATCCCTTCCATCTTGCTTCCGTCTGGTGTTTACAAAACTGGAGAAGTTAGCAGAAGAGGTCTCAGAGACGAGGAGGAGGATAATTACAGTGAGAATCAAGTTCTCCTCTGGGGTATCTAGAACTTCTTTGGGGCTTGATGTCCCGAAGGGCAGCTGTAGAAAAGGATATTAGTGAAAAATAAGACACACCCTTTGGCCAGTGTTCTGTAGTAGATTTTCTTCCTGTCAGAACATGTCCAAAAAGTGATGCTGGAGGAAGATAGTTCAATGTTTCATTACCCAAAGTTGGTGACATCATCCATGCACAGATGGTGTTACCTAGGTTGGGTAATGAAGCATCTCCAAGAATACTACCAAGCCAGAGGGCACCAAGGACCTTCAACCTGGAGCTGCAGATATTCTCCTTTATTGGTACTGTCATTTCTGTCTTCCACCAAGGCTGGCCTAAAAGATGTGCCTATGTTGGCCAGTGTGGTCTATCTGTAGTTTCCAATGTGTAGGATGCAACAGCCACTGATTTAGCTGCCTACCAATAGCTCAGGTTATTCCATCATTCCAGGCTTTTCTGGGCTATTGAGGGAACAAATTGGGATTTTATCTTCAAAACATGCTTTACAGAGGCTCCTGAACAGTTTTGAAAGGCATTTCATATTATTTTTCAGCTGCCCCTAATGCATAAATCACCCAGACTTAATTCTCCAGGGCAAGCCCTTTACTATGTTGAATCCACTCTCCCAAAATGCCACTGGACCAATCAACCTCTTTACAGATGGAAACCAAGGACAATCTGCCAGGGAGCAACTGTAGGTTTTAGAATATAAAATTCATTTCAGAATGTTTAGAATAGAATAGAGCTGGAAGGGACCTTGGAGGTCTTCCAGTCCAGCCCCCTGCTCATGCAGGAGACCCTACACCATTTCAGACAGGTGACTGTCCAGTATCTTCTTAAAAACCAGTGATGAAGCACCCACGATTTCTGAAGGCAAGCTTTTCCACTGGTTAATTGTTCCCATTGTTAGGAAGTTTCTCCTTAATTCCAGGTTGCTTCTAGCAACTTTTGCATCTCATTTGGAAACCAAGGACCCAGAGTATGGAGGAAGAATGGAGAGGCCAATCAAGCACAGTAATCCCACGGTCATTGAACCAGGTTTTGGTGCTTTTGGCAAAAGTTGCTCTCATCAGAAAAGAGGACTTTGGACCACTGAGCAACAAGACTTTGGACCATTGTGCTTCATTAAGACCAGGGTCAACACAGCCATCTACCAGGAGATTTTGGAGCACTTCATGCTTCCCTCTGCAGACGAGCTTTATGGGGATGCTGACTTCATTTTCCAGCTGCCCACACCGCCAAAAGCATCAAAACCTGGTTCAATGACCGTGGGATTACTGTGCTTGATTGGCCAGCAAACTTGCCTGACCTGAACCCCATAGAGAATCTATGGGGCATTGCCAAGAGAAAGATGAGAGACATGAGACCGAACAATGCAGAAGGGCTGAAGGCCCCTATTGAAGCATCCTGGTCTTCCATAACACCTCAGCAGTGCCACAGGCTGATAGCTTCCATGCCACGCCGCATTGAGGCAGTAATTGCTGCAAAAGGGGCGCAAACCAAGTACTGAGTACATATGCATGCTAATACGTTTCAGAGGTCCGATATTGTTCTATGTACAATCCTTCTTTTATTGATTGCATGTAATAGTCCAATTTTCTGAGATGGTGGATTTGGGGTTTTCATGAGCTGTACGCCATAATCATCACAATTATGACAAATCACGGCTTGAACTATCTTGCTTTGCATATAATGAGTCTTATCTCATATATTAGTTTCACCTTTTAAGTTGCATTACTGAAATAAATAAACTTTTGCACGATATTCTAATTTTTCAAGTTTCACCTGTAGTTAAGTGGTTCTGAGATCACATCTGCCAGTTCCTTCAGAACGTCGGAGTGTAATCTATCTGGTCCTGATGATTTGAACTCATCTAGGGTAGACAGGTGTTCACTTACCATTTGGCTATCTGGCCTTTCATGAAGACCATCCATAAAGGAGAGACTGAACTTCTCTGGTTCACCCTCAATAAGCTCTTCTTTCTGATATGTTTTTCCTGTTGTTTAATCAGGGTCTACCTTGTGGTAATTAAGCTCCTTTTTCCCGTATCCTACACTCTGTTTTTGTTGCTTATACATTTTGTTAAGATTGTTTTGTACAGTTCAAGAAAAATAAAAAGAAAGAAAAAAGTGCAAGAAACGAAAGTGAGAAAGATAGCAAAAGAAACAGGAATCAAGATATAATTACATCCAATGTTCCCTTCAATTTGTTGTTTACTTCAGCAATACACACACACACACACACACACACACACAGTGACCAAATGGAGGATTGCTGCTTCTGCAAATTATGACAATTTCACAATTAATTCCTCAACGGGGGAAATTTCAATATTCTTCCAGTGTTGTGTTGTGGCCCAACAGGAGCCAGTGGAGCGGCTACCAGACTCCTACAGTGAGGGTCCCTATGAGTCAGCACTGGAGGATGTGGAGGACCCTGGGCAGGGTTCTGACTCTGAGCAGGGATCGGAGAGTCTGGTTAGCCACCAGGAAGCGCCTGACTCATGGAGCAGCGGTGAAAGCCAAAGGAAGGGGGCTCCTGATGTCATGCCTTGGAGCAGTGGGGAGGAGTCACGGGACAGTGAGTCAGACATCAGCAGTGAGTTATTAGATGCTCGTTACCGATGTGCTAACAGGCGTAAGGAGCAAGTGCGCAGTTACAGGAGGTTATTGCTCTCAGCTGCTGATAATTAAACTCCTCTCCAGACTATAAAAGGACTGATTGTGCACACGCCCTTTGCAGAAGTCAATGCAGGACTATTGTAGGAGTACAGTCTTGTGAGCGTGGCAGGCTGGATAGCTGCTATTGCGTGTCAGTGCCGGAGGGTTCTGAAGGTCGAGTTTGTGTTGGATTGCTGCCAAGGATCTGTCTGTCTGCAATAAACCTCATGCAGTATCTTTGGCCTGGAGGGTGTCTGTGATTGTGGGGAAAGAGGGGAGTCAGAACATGTGTGTGTATTAGCATTCCGGAGATTATCCTATATCAGTGATGGCGAACCTTTTTGGCATCCCGTGCCAAAAGCGGAGGGAGGGCAGGGGGATCGTGGGCGGGCGTGCCACACCCATAATCCTATACGTGCGACACCCCGCCCCTGATGCACATGCAATTAACCCCCCCTGTGCATGCGCATGCAACCCCGCCCTCGTCTCCTTCTTTTGGTGCATGATGGTCCCGTTTTTCCACCCTCCCCAGGCTCCAGAGGCTTTCTAGGAGCCTTGGGAGGATGAAAACGGCCTCCCCTGCCCACCTGGAGGCTTCCAGTGCTTTCCACTCACACCTGCAGGACCTGCCACTCCCTGCCACCTTCAGAGGCAACAGAGGCAACCACTACTCTTGGTGGGGCAGCCGTTTTCATGCAGTCCTGGCCTGAAGCCTCATGACCCTCCCGCCCAGTCAACCGCGGCTCACCTGCACCGGGAGGAACCTGGCAGCGCCAACGGTCTCCCTGGTAGCCGGTGGGTGGTTGCGGATGCAATGCCTCCGATGCTCAGTGCCTTCCAGTGACGCAGAAAGTGCTGTGAGGAATGAGAGAGAGATTGGGCCAGCGGGGGGTGGGGTTCCCCTTTTTGACATGGGAGCAGCGCTGGGATGAGGCGCTCCAATGGCCATTTTCATTCTGAAGGAGGAAATCTCCCTCCATGGACTTGAGGGGAAAGAAAGCCTCCTTTTCCCCCTTCTCAAACCGCAGCATGTGTGGAGAGAGAGAGAGACAGCGCACATGGGGGAAAAGTGGTGCCTCTCAACAAGTCGCCAAGCGAGAGACCAATCTGCACCTGAACCTAGTTTGTTTCTCTCTCTCTCTCTCTCTCTCTCTCTCTCTCTCTCTCTCTCTCTCTCTCTCTCCCTCCCTCCCTCCCTCCCTCCCTCTCTCTCTCTCTCTCTCATCACTTTGTGAACAAGACTGTGGTTTGCAATATTTCAAGGGTGAAACTGTATTTGGATCCAAATGGAGATTTTGGAGCTGACCTGAATATCATTGGTTCAGTGGTTATCTACAATGAAACCATCATTGAAAAAAACTGGGGACTTTTGAAAGACAGAAATGTACTGTCAACCAAAATATCCTGTCACAGGTGGACTTACTGAAGAAGGTTTGGAAACTGTTCTCTTTTTTCTCAGTTTTACATGTATAAATGTTTGAAGCCCTTGGATACTTTTCACTGCTAAGAAATACAGGTAGCCCTTGACTCATGACCATAACAGAGCCCAAAATTTATATTGCTGAGTGAAACATTTGTTAAGTGAGTTTGCCCCATCTGGCTTCCCCTTTGACTTTGCTTTTCAGAAGGTCACAAAAGGGGATCATGTGACCCTGGGAGACTGCAAGCATCATAAATATAGAAAGAGTGCAGAAAAGAGCAACAGAGATGATTAAGGGACCAGAGACTAAAACATGTGAAGAACAGTTGCAGGAACTGGCTATGTCTAGTTCAATGAAAAGAAGGATTAGGGAAGACATGAGAGCAGTGTTCCAATATCTCAGGGGTTGCCACAAAGAAGAGGGAATCAAACTATTCTCCAAAGCACCTGAGGGTAGGACAAAAAGCAATGGGTGGAAACTAATCAAGGAGAGAAGCAACTTAGAACTGAGGAGAAATTTCCTGACAGTGAGAACAATGAATCAGTGGAACAACTTGCCTCCAGAAGTTGTGAATGCCCCAACACTGGAAGTCTTTAAGAAGACGTTGGATAGCCATTTGTCTGAAGTGGTGTAGGGTTTCCTGCCTAGGCAGAGGGTTAGACTAGAAGACCTCCAAGATCCCTTCTAACTCTGCTATAGTAACTAAAAGGTTAGCCATCACTGACCTATACCATGGGTGTCAAACTCGATCACATCACATGACATATCATGACATATCACAATTTTTTTTGCCTTTGTGGAGTTGAGGTGGGCATGATCTTTGTGTGAAGCATCTGGGCAATGGGCCACCAGTTTGACAGGCCTGACCTATACTCAGTGAGGGGATTCAAAAAAAATTGGCTTGGTGTGTGTGGGAGGGAACAATACTGCAAAATCCCCATTTCCTCCCCACTCCTGGGTGAAGATACTGCAAAATCCCCATTCTCTCCCCACTCCTGAAGGAAAGATACTCTAAAATCTCCATTTCCACCCCACTCCAGGGCAAGGATACTGTAAAATCTCCATTCCCTCCCCAGCCCAATAATCTACTTTCCAGCTCCGTTCTCCTGTGCAGGGCAACAAAAGAAGATCCAGCCAATCAGCTGGGACTCCAATCAGCTGGGACCTGGGAGGCAGCAAATAGATTGGGGTGTGGTATTTGCTGGTTCTCCGAACTACTCAAAATTTCCGCTACCGGTTCGCTAGAACCAGTCAGAACCGGCTGAACACCACCTCTGCCTATATTCACCTCACTGAGTCCTAATACATTAACTATGGCATCCTTCTATTTCTGCTTAGCCTCTGTCTCAGTCCAGATGTGTGGGAAGTTTTCATCCTGGATTTGTGAAGCGGGCTCGGAAAAGAGAACCAGTTTGCTGCTATGACCTCATTCCTGGTCCAGAGGGCACCATCTCCATTCAAGGAGGTCAGGGGACACTAGAGGAAAGGTGGATCTTGTTGAAATTCAGAGCATTTTTATGAGAGTCCATGTAAAAAATCACATTGAAGCTCAATTGTGTTTTTTTCCAACTGTACAATTTTCTATCTAAAAGAAAGAATAGCAAAAACTTGAAGGAAGATCTGGGAAGAGAAAGGTGTGACAGATTGAACAAGCTTGACCACTGCCAGAGAAAATATCTCTTCCGCTTTCTTGTTTGCCTGTCTCTTTCCATGTTCTTTGACATTCAAGTGTAGGAAGTTATCACCTAGCCCTCTCCCAGAAAAATGAAATATCCTAGGAAATATTGATAAGGCAGAATATTATATTTTCCTGGATGTGAAAAAAGGGAGAAACACATTTTAAACACAAAATAAATTCCTGCGGCTTCCAGCCCATCCCACTTTGTCAATGGGCCATTAAGAAGGCCAAGCTAGTCCACTTTACATAATAAAGAGTTCTCCTCTTCAGCTGTGATGGGATTAAGGCAGGATAATAAGCCTTTACTCAACTGACCACATGGCATCTGAACTCAAATCAAACCTGAATTCAAAACAGCCTAGAGGGTTGCCCCTGCATGGGCCCATGTGAGTCTGGCAACCAATCAGAATACATTTCTTACACAGGAACAGGAAACAGAGAGGTGGGGCAGAACAGATTATAAAAATCCCTGCAAGCCCTTCTTCAGCCCTTCTTCTTGTCTGCTCTTCTCCTTCTCTTCCCTTCTCTTCTCTTCTCCACCAACATTGAAGCATGTGATCACTTTTCTGTTCAGGGCTCAAGCCATGTGGTCCTGTCCACCATTAAAACCATCTTTCCAAGCAGCCTCCATGTCTCCAGTGTCTTTTTCCCCACTTGGAGCCGAACCCAGAAGGACATTTCTTCCAACACAAGGAATTGTCTTAGATCCATTGGAGTTGTTTTTTAAAAATAATCCTTTGCTTTTCTCAGATACAGAAAAATGCACCAAGTGCCCAGATGATCAACATCCAAATATGAAGAGAGTCCAATGTATTCCAAAAGTTATAACCTTCCTGACTTATGAAGAACCTGTGGGCATTATTCTGGTCTGTTTTGCTCTACTATTATTCCTAACCACTGGATTGATTTTAATCATATTCATTAAATGCTTAGGAACTCCCATTGTCAAAGCCAATAAAATAAATGTAAAAACATGAACTATAAACCATTTCCTATCTAGATTTGAGTATGTGTTGTTACATTTCCTCCAATTCTACTGACATGTTATACAGTCACATTCCTCTGGGTTATTATTATTCTTTCTCAGGATGGGGGGCATACTGTTTCTATAATGGGTGGTCCATCACTCTGGCGATCAGACACTAAGTTGAAGGACAGAAGAAGTTAATTCTTTAGCATTCAACTACCTTCCTGCCACGTCACTTTTTGCAGGTGTCCTGACAGGAGAGACCACAGCCACTACCGAACAGTACCCCCAGGGGCAGATCTCTGTTTTTTCACTAAGATACTTTTCATGTTAATGTCTCTGCACCTGGAACCCCAAGAGAAGTTACTTCTCACTGTAATTATCACCGTCCCGGTCTTTAACACCTCTTCTGCTCCTTCTCCAGTGACTGCCTTTGACGTATACATCAAACTGAAGCAACAGGGAAGGGATATTGCATTAGAAAACAATAAATGCCTCTGTGTGGCACACATTTTGAGACAGTCAGGGGCTGTGCTGTTCAATGTTCGTTTGTCTCCTTTCCTGGTGAAGCTTGGTTTGTCATCAGGAAAGCCATCAGCAGTTCCATCTTGTGAGAGTGCTTCGCATTCTTCTAAATCTGCTTCAGGTTAGAAACAGGAAGGGGATTGATTCAGCCCTCTAAATGATTCTGGTTCTGGTTCTGCTGCTGGTGTGGCTTCAGCCAGTCTGCGGGAAGCTTAGAATGAATTGCCCTCTGTGTTTGAAGCACCAAGATAGGAAAAGACCATGGAGTTATTACAAGCCAGGAGACCATCTCATTAGTATGGTCCTCACTGCAACAGCAATATCCCGTTCAGCATTGCCTTTCAACATGGCTCCTTATAAGCAGCCTGAGCAGTAAGTCATTCAGTGTGATGGAGTGGCATTCCCTCCATTTACAATTCTTTTCTTCTTATTTCACGTAATGCTATACTGCAGGACCTGACTAACTTCTTGAATTGTTTTGTGTCTTTTTTTGTGGAAGAGACTCAAATCCCAAATTGGGGCAGAAAGAAAAAAAATTAAAAATCCAGATTATCTCCCCCCTCAATCCAGTCGTTTGCTTAAAGTAGTTATTGAAATGTTTGCAGATGCCTCTGCTCAGCCCATTTAAACTGATTTCTTTTAATCTTCAATGCCTGATCCTCGTAAGATTACACATTCTTTCTACTGCTGCTTTTCTTAGTCATGTTATGAAACATCTTTTTTCCTTCTATGATAGTTCTTCTTTAACGATTTAATGACTTTGGAGTCTACTTATTAGGCAAATAAAAATCAGCACTTCTACAAGGAATGTTATATTTGTGATTATTAAATCTGGTGGATGCGTATCTCCATCCCATCTTCTCAAATTTCCTAGAAAGTGAATACTTAATAGGTGACTATAATTTGCCTCGGCTTTTGGAACAAAATTGACTTAAGACTCAATAGGCTTCTGGCGAAAAAGAGGAATAAATAAATAAAAATAGTTTGGTTTTGATGTTTGATTATTTTGATGAAGATGATGATGATAACATGAACGTTTTTTACAGTAAATTGTCTACTGATCAGTCTAGAATTCTATGCTTCATTTCTGCCATTCAAGTGGTGAACAAGAATCGCCAGTTCCTGCACAATCTCACTCTTGGCTACAACATCCATGACAACTATCTGAACACCCTCGGCACTTCCGATGCCTTGCTGGACATGCTCTCTACTGGAGAAGCCAATGTTCCCAACTACAGCTGTGGAAGGAAGGACAACCTTTTGGCTCTTCTTGATGGAGCTAACAGTGACATCTCTATCCAGATGTCCACATTAGTAGGCATGTACAAAATCCCACAGGTTTGTGTGTGTGTGTGTGTGTTTCTCTATCTGGTAAAGTGAGTGGGGTAGCAGTGGGTGAAGGATAGATCCATCCACAACTTCTCTACGGAATTTAAGAGCTACGTTCCACTGTGACCATTGTATGTGTCACTGATAGGGACTGAAATCCACGGTGGCAGAGGGCAGGGATCAATGCAGTTTTATTCTCTTATGACATCACCCTCATTGCTTCAGAGTCTTCTGCTGTACACTGATGAAGGTGAGGAGAGGTTCTGTGTCTAATCAAATGGTCTTCTGTACAAAAGGATGGTGCAGAGGTGATGGCATGGTCATAGTTTGTATAGCAAAACTAATATTTGCAATGATGAACAAACCCAGGTTTTTGAAAAAAAAATCCAATGGATTCTTATCTATAGATAAGAACATATGTGTCTCATGGATTTATAGTTACAACTAGGATTAACTATGGTAGTGTATTAACATTATTGACATGGGACAATTATAATACCCAGTAATAATCATAGGAGATTCTTTATTTCCAGATTAGCTTTATTCTTCACACTGTCTCAACTATCCCCTAACCATTAACACCATGATCCATGATCAGACTAGAGAGCATGTGGTCATCCAAGATGAATACAGATAGTCCTCAACGTATGGCCACAATTGAACCCACAATTAATGCTGCTAAGTGGGAAATGTGTTAAGTGAGTTTTGTCCCATTTTGTGACTTTTCTTGACACCTTTGTTAAGTGAATCACTGCAGTTCTTAAATTAGTAACACCGTTTTTAAGTGAATCTGGTTTCCCCATTGACTTTGCTCATCAGAAGGTTGCAAAAGAGGATCACATGACCCTGGGGCACTGCAACGATCATGAATAGAATAGAATAGAATAGAATAGAATAGAATAGAATAGAATAGAATAGAATAGAATAGAATAGAATAGAATAGAATAGAATAGAATAGAATAGAATAGAATTTGCACTACTCTGCACTAGAAAGAGAGCAGAGAAGAGCAATAAAGATGATTAGGGGACTGGAGGCTAAAACATATGAAGAACGGTTGCAGGAACTGGGTATGTCTAGTTTAATGAAAAGAAGGACCAGGGGTGACATGATAGCATTGTTCCAATATCTCAGAGGTTGCCACAAAGAAGAGGGAGTCAAACTATTCTCCAAAGCACCTGAGGGTAGAACAAGAAGCAATGGGTGGAAACTAATCAAGGAGAGAAGCAACTTAGAACTGAGGAGAAATTTCCTGACAGTTGGAACAATTAATCAGTGGAACAGCTTGCCTCCAGAAGTTGTGAATGTTCCAACACTTGAAGTTTTTAAGAAGAGGTTGGATAACCATTTCTCTGAAGTGGTGTAGGGTTTCCTACCTAAGTGGGGGGTTGGACTAGAAGACCTTCCAACTCTGTTATTCTATTCTATTCTATATGCTATCAAGAATAGAATAGAATAGAATAGAATAGAATAGAATAGAATAGAATAGAATAGAATAGAATAGAATAGAATAGAATAGAATAGAATAGAATAGTTGGAAGGGACCTTGGAGGTCTTCTAGTCCAACCCCCTGCTTAGGCAGAAAATCCTATACCTTTTCAGACAAATGGTTGTCTAACTAGATAAATAGTTGTCCAAATGTGAGTCAAGCCACCCAATGTAAATCATGTCACCGTGGGGATTCTGCCATGGTGATAAGTGTGAAAAATGCCCATTGACGTTGTAACTTCATTCACTAAATGAACTGTTGTAAGTCGAGGACTTAAGTACATTGTAACAATGGATCCCTAAACCTTGCCTTCCCTGAACAATTACACCCAGGCTGAAACTGATTATTTTTAGCAGAAATAATGAAACAGGGGGAGAAAAAAACCTTTGCACACATTTCCTGAAAGTTGTCCAAACACATTCTACAGAACCAAGAAGAAAACCTACAGACATTGGAAAGGTCAATTAAAGCTGCCTCCCAGGAGAATCACAGGTCCACCAGAATGGGGGGTTTGAGAGACATGTATCAATTCATACCCCATATTCTGCCACAAAGACCAGCCGCCCCCCACCCCACCCCTAACAGTGACCAATCTTTTATACATCTGGCTGTAGCTACCTTTGTAAGTGAATATCTTACTTTCCAAAATAAATCATCTCCTTTCCACAGAGCTGTTTGAATGTCATTCTGATTTGTTCTGGTGCAAACCTAGCTTGGATTGGGACCCGGAATTATTCTTTAGACAATAAAAATTGCAAACGTATTAGCCAACATTGCAGGGCGTAATCTGAGTTGGTCACCGGGACCAGAGATTTTGTCTTCCAAGCTTTTGGATTTATAATATATAATATAATAAGAGAGTTGGAAGGGACCTTGGAGGTCTTCTACTCCAACCCCCTGCCTAGGCAGGAAACCCTATACCATTTCAGACAAATGGCTATCCAACATCTTCTTAAAGACTTCCAGTGTTGGGCATTCACAACTTCTGGAGGCAAGCTGTTCCACTGATTAATTGCCCTCACTGTCAGGAAATTTCTCCTCAGTTCTAAATTGCTTCTCTCCTTGATTAGTTTCCACCCATTGCTTCTTGTTCTACCCTCAGGTGCCTTGGAGAATAGTTTGACTCCCTCTTCTTTGTGGCAACTCCTGAGATATTGGAACAATGCTATCATGTCTCCCCTAGTCCTTCTTTCTCTTAAGCTAAACATACCCAGTTCCTGCAACCGTTCTTCATGTGTTTTAGTCTCCAGTCCCCTAATCATCTTTGTTGCTCTTCTCTGCACTCTTTCTATATGTGGCATTTATTTGGTGCCTGTTGTGTGTGGCTTTTAAAGATGTAAGTTGGAGTGTTGATAGCTGGCTGTATTAGCCAATGTGTTAATTATTTTTTACCCTAGTATATTCACGAACTTTATTCCAATAATCCATTCTAGAAGTATCCCAACTGTTAGGACATTAACACTATTGGGTTGTGTATTTGCCCCATTGATGTTCAATTTAGACATTGGCCATCCAGTAGTATGGCTAAGACCTAAATATCTTTTCTGATATGCGGACAAGACAGCAATAGCACTTAGACTTATATACCGCTTCACAGTGCTTTTACAATCCTCTCTCAGCGGTTTACATATTGCCCACAACAATCTGGGTCCTCATTTTACACACCTCGGAAGGATGGAAGGCTAAGTCAACCTTGAGTCTGGTGAGATTCAATACGGTAAATTGCAGGCAGCCAGCAGTCTGCAGAAGTAGCCTGCAGTACTGCATTCTAACCACTATGCCACTGCAGCTCTATAAGATGATATTATCCTACTTGCAAGTTGGGTTTTATAGACTGTTAATAAAACTTGGCTCCTACTCTCATAGCAATTCACACATTATTAATGCATCAAAGAAAAAAAACTATGCCTGCGGAAAGCAGCATCGTAGCCGTTAGATGGCTACTCAATAATGAAGCTATTCGGCGAATTAAGATCTTTCCTTACCTAGAGTACTTTTCTCTAAAACTGAATAATGCCTTCCACATTATCTAGGACTTAACTGAATTTACTGCTTAATTTTTTTAAAAAAAAATCATCACTATCCAGCGTCTTTATTCTACTTAATAGTATATAAAACGTCACTACCTCCATGTTTTTATGTTGAGATCAAGTTTGGGGCTTAAAGTATATCACTACTAGAAGAAACCCACACATAAAAGTATTTGAGCGGGATTTAAAGGGGATTCAGCTGCTGGATTGAGAATTTTACAATTTTACCATTTGTTTTTTGTCTAAAATGGGGGCATATAATTATTGGTATAAAATTACATCTATGGAAACTGTCCAAATCCAAAATTTGTGTCTGTTGGAACAGATAAATGAGGGGTCTTTGGTAGCTCTCTGACTTTGGTTGTTTACTTCCAGATGTTTCATTACCCAAATTAGATAATATCATCAGCACTGATTAAAAAGAACTGCAAAGAAGAGCAACTAAGATTATTAAAGGTCTGGAGGCCTGGAGACTAAAACATATGAAGAACGGTTGCAGGATTTGGGTTTAGCTAGTCTGGAGAAAAGAAGGACTAAGGGAGACATTGTCACAGTATTTGAGAGGCTGCCACAAAGAGGAGGGGGTCAGCTAATTTTCCAAAGCACCAGAGGGCAGGACAAGAAACAATGGATGGAAACTAATCAAGGAGAGAAGCAACCTGAAATTGAGGAGAATCTTCCTAACAGTGAGGACAATTAACCAGTGAAATAGCTTGCCTTCAGACGTTGTGTGTGCTTCATCATTGGAGGTTTTTAAGAAGAGACTGGACGGTCACTTGTCTGAAATAGTATAGGATCTTCTGCTTGAGCAGGGGGCTGGACTAGAAGACCTCCAAGGTTCCTTCCAGCTCTATTCTATTCTATTCCATTCCAATCCAATCCAATCTATTTCAGCCCTGAGCTACAAATATTTTCCTTTATGGGTAGAACAGACAATATTTCAATCAAAGACTTCTTGGCTTTTAGAACTTACAAATTATATTAGGAGTTCTGGTCTCCCTCCCTCTTGTACACTTGTGGAACAAGCCAAAATGATTGGTGTACAAAGAAGCTGGGATATTGAGCCAGAGGAAAAAAATATACCCATTCTCAGTAAAGTTGGCATACGAAAATGAATGGGACAATCCAAATGTACTTTTTAAATTTTCAAGTATTGAAACACAGAAATGCCTAAACATCATTAGGGGTATTTAAATTTGAACAGCGAGATACAATAGTTAAATATGGACAATGTAGCCAACTCTCTTATAAAGAACAAACTTGTAATTGTGAAGCTCCTGAGATAGAAGATGGAACACATGTATTACTTGAAAGTCAATTGCATTAGAAAGAGAGGGATCAGTATTTTGAACAAAATATCTTATATTAAGACAATATATTTCCCATGAAGTAAGAATTCAATACTTACATATACTATTACAGGGCTGTCAAACTCGCGGGCTGTGGGCTGGATGCATCGCAAGCTAGCCACGCCCATGGGTTAGCAAAGAGTCGGGAAATCCCAATACATCATATGGCGATGCCATGATGAATTGAGTTTGACACCCCTGTAGTATTGGAAGAAAAGGGTTTAAATGAGATCTACATATGTGGCTCTGATTGTGGTAAATTCTAGAATCTTTAGAATTCTAAATTCTAATACAGAAGTTTGATTTGCATTCTTTATTTTTATACTTTTTAAATTAAGTTCTTTCTTTATTCTATTTTATATACACTCTGATTACTGTTCTATGTTTTATATTATGTATCTTGATGTGGCCTACTATACAATAATAATACAATAGTAGAGTTGGAAGGGACCTTGGAGGTCTTCTAGTCCAACCCCCTTCCTAGGCAAGAAACCCTATACTGTTTCAGACAAATAGCTATCCAACATCTTCTTAAAGACTTCCAGTATTGGGGCATTCACAACTTCTGGAGGCAATTTCTGTTCCACTGATTAATTGTTCTAACTAGCCAATCAACAATGCTAGCCAATCAACAATAAACTGTTCTAATATGCTGAGGAGAAACAAGTTGAGTTTATTAAAAAGAAACTAATATTTTGGACTTGATCTGAATCCAAATATAATACAGCATTCTTTATTGCTTTTTTTAGATCAGTTATGCAACTACTTCAGAAGATCTGAATGATAAAAGTCGATTCCCTTTTTTCCACCGGATGGTCCCCAAAGAAGGGATCCACTACCTAGGAATTGTCCAATTGCTCCTCCATTTCAGGTGGACCTTGATTGGTCTGTTTGCTTCAAATGTAGAGAATGGAGAAAAATTCATGAGGACTTTTACTCCTCTGCTTATCAGGAATGGAATTTGTGTTGTTATAGCACAACAAATGTCAACAGTTGCACCTATAGAATCCCTCAGGGATGCCATCTCTAACTGGAGACAAATCAATGTCTTTGTTCACTTCATAGAATATGTTTCCCTTTGGGACAGAATTCTTCCTTTCCATTTAACATTTATGCGTTTGCCAGGACCCATTGAAGGGAAAGTCTGGATTTTGACAGTCTTGGGGGGATTTTCAATGAGAAAGCACAAACTTTTCAAATACCTCCATAGTATTTGGACCTTTGCTTTTCAGGAGAAAAATAGACCAAAAGATTATGCCTTTTATCCCAAATTCTTTGTGGAACCCAAATTTCAAGATCGGTCTTTTCACTGTCTCTTTTCAAAGCACCTCTTTTCAGTTAAAGGCCGGAGAAGATGCACTCAGAAATTGCCACTGGAGACCCAAGAGAAAAAGAACAGGAACAGGATCACAAATAAGCACCGTGTTTATGCTATCGTTAAGACACTGGCCCATGCCTTGAATGCTGCATATTCCTCCAAATCAAGGAGGAGAAGGGGCAAACAGAGGTTTGGATACCCAAGGATGCAGTCATGGCAGGTAGGGAGTACCAAAAAGGATCCATAGAATGTCATTCCTTCTGAGAAGGAATCCAAAGGAGAAAAGGGGAACCATCTCAACCTCCTTGTGCTACAAAAGGCCCACAGATTTGGGTAATCTAATCTCACGAGGCATGAGAGGAGAGGGGGGAGGGGAGAGGAGGAGAGAAGCTAGTGAGGTGAGAACAGAAGGGAAGGGAAGGGAAGGGGAATGGAGGGGAAGGGGAGGAGAGAAGATGAGGTGAGAAGAGATGGGGAGGGGAGGGGAAGGGAAGCGAAAGGAAGGGAGGGGAGGGGAAGGGAAGAGAGGGGAGGGGATAGGAAGGGAGGAGAGGAGAGGGGAAGGGGGAAGAGGGGAGAGGAGGAGAGGAGAGGAGATGGTGAGGTGAGAAGGAGAGGGGAGGGGAAGAAGAAGGGGAGGGGAGAGAGGAGGGGAGGGGAGGGAAGGAAAGGGGGAGGGGAGGAGATGGTGAGGGGAGAAGAGAAGGGAGGGGAGGGGAGGAGAGGAAAGAAGAGAAGAGAAGAGAAGAGAAGAGAAGAGAAGAGAAGAGAAGAGAAGAGAAGAGAACCATTATTGTCCTAATAAAGGAGAATATTTTTAGCTCAGGATTGACATGAGGGATCCTTGGTGCTCTCTGAGCTTGCTGGTTTTCTTGCAGATGTTTCATTACCCAAACTAGATAACATCATGAGTGCTAGTAAGTGCTGTTTGCTGTCAGTTTATATTCTGGTATCTTGTCTGTCTATGTGGGTGGGGATACTCTTGGAGATTCTTTGGTTGGCTGTTTATTGACTGCTCTTTGGCAGTTTCTTGATTGGGGCATTGCTTAATTGACTGTTGGTCTTGGAGTTGATCTGTGCTGATCTGGGTGCTGATTGCTGGTGGAGAGGTGCTGAAGTCTTTCTGTTCTTTTTTTGGATTGGGTGATAATCTCTTTTGCACAGTCTATAGATGTTGTTAATGTCGATGTGTGTATTGATGGCTGATTTGTCGGAGTGCCTGGCTTCTAGAAATTCCCTGGCATTTTTTGGACTTATTTATTTATTATTTATTTATTTTATTGAACTTATTAGTCGCCCCCTCTCCCCACAGGGACTCGGGGCGACGTACAGAGCAATAATCAAGATAGCACCATATATCGTGCAGAGGAGGTAAAAATAAGTCCATAAATAAGCATACTTACAAAATTTAAAACCCCAAAAATATTAAACTCTAAAAACTTTAAAAAACAAAATTTCCCATTATAAAATGACCTGGGGTGGCAAGATTGTAACGTTATGCCAGGCCGGCTTGACAAAACAGGTAGGTCTTCAGCTTCATACGGAAGGAGCGAAGGTCGGTTGTTGTCCGGATGTCTGGGGGGAGGTCATTCCAAAGGGTAGGGCCCACCACAGAGAAGGCCCTACTCCTGGGCACCGCCCTCTGGCACTCTCTAGAGGACGGCACCCGGAGTAGCCCCTCTCTGTGTGAGCGAATGGGTCGCAGGGATGTATGGGGCAGGACGCGATCCCGCAGGTAACTGGGCCCTGTGCCATGGAGCGCTTTGAAGATGGTAACCAGTACCTTGAAGCGCACCCGGTAGGCCACAGGAAGCCAGTGCAGCTCGCGCAGGATAGGTGTTATATGGGAGAATCTCGATCTCCCCATAATAACCCGCGCGGCTGCATTCTGGACCAACTGCAGTCTCCGGGCGCACCTCAAGGGGAGCCCCATGTAGAGAGCGTTACAGTAGTCCAGGCGGGACGTCACCAGCGCGTGAGTGACTGTGCGCAAGGCCTCCCGGTCCAAAAGGGGCCGCAACTGGCGCACCAGGCGAACCTGGTGGAACGCCCCCCTTGCCACGGCCGCCACGTGATCTTCTAAGGTCAGCCGATCCTCAAGGAGGACGCCCAAGTTGCGTGCTCCTTCCACCGGGGCTAATTGCTCATCCCCGATGGTCAGCGATGGAGTATGCTGATTGAATCGGGAAGCCGGGAACCACAGCCACTCTGTCTTGGAGGGGTTGAGCCTGAGCCTGTTGTCATCCATCCAGACCCGTACGGCTTCCAGACACCGGGCCATCACTTCGACAGCCTCGTTGGGGTGGTTTGGGGTGGAAATGTACAACTGAGTATCATCAGCGTACAGATGGTAACTCACCCCAAAACCACGGATGATCTCGCCCAGCGGCTTCATATATATGTTGAACAGGAGAAGCGAGAGGATCGACCCCTGAGGGACCCCACAAATGAGGGGCCTTGCGGTCGACCTCTGCTCCCCCGTCAACACACATTGCGTCCGGCCAGAGAGGTAGGAGCGGAACCACCGTAGCACGGTGCCTCCAACCCCCAACCCCTCCAGCCGGCGCAATAGGATACCATGGTCGATGGTATCGAAGGCCGCCGAGAGATCTAATAGGACAAGGATGGAGGAACAACCCCCATCCTTTGCCCTCCAGAGATCATCCACCAACGCGACCAAGGCCGTCTCCGTGCTGTGACCGGGTCGGAAGCCGGACTGGCGCGGGTCTAGATAATCAGCTTCCTCCAGGTGGCGCGGAAACTGCTGAGCCACCACACTCTCAACAACCTTCGCTAAAAAAGGAAGGTTGGAGACAGGACGATAATTTGCTAGCTCCTTTGGGTCCAGAGAAGGCTTCTTGAGCAGGGGCCTGACCACCGCCTCTTTCAAGGCGGCCGGCATCAGGCCCTCCCCCAATGAAGCGTTCACCAGTCCCAGTAGCCAGCCTCGTGAGCCCTCCCAGGAGGCCAGCACCAACCAGGAGGGACACGGGTCCAGTAAACATGTGGTGGCCCGCAGTCGCCCGCGCAACCTGTCCAAATCTTCGATGACAACAGGGTCAAACTCCTCCCAGCATGGTCTCTCAAGACTAGTCTCGGACGTCCCCACTGGAGCACTGGAGTGGGTCCAACCTCTCCGGATATGATCGATTTTATCCTGCAGGAACTCTCCAAATTCCTCTGCCCTGCCCTGCAATGGGGGGCTCCCGCTGCTCCTGTGACAGAAGGGAGCGGGTCACCCGAAACAGGGCGGCAGGGCGGTTCTCTGCGGACGCTATAAGAGTGGCACAATACTGACGTTTGGCCACTCTTATTGCCACAAGGTAGGTCCTTATGTAGGCTCTTACCTGTGTTCGGTCAGCTTCGGAGCGGGAGGATCTCCACTTACTCTCCAGGCGTCTCTTAAGGCGTTTCATCGCCCTTAGCTCCCCGTTAAACCAGGGGGCCCGGGTCGATCGTGGCCATCAGAGAGGCCGCAAAGGCGCCACCCGGTCCAAGGCACCGGCAGCCGCACTATTCCATGCAGCTACCAGGTTCTCAGCCCGGGGGCGGGACAGGTCAGCAGGAAGTGGCCCAAGCTCCGCCTGGAACCTATCCGGTTCCATCAGGCGCCTGGGGCGGAACCATCTAGGATAATCTGGTTCCGCCTCCCCGCGGTGGGGAGTAGCGCCAGGGAAGTCCAGCTGGAGAAGTGAGTGATCTGACCATGACAAGGGCGTGATGACTAAATGCCCTCTTCCCAGATCACTCATCCACTGGTCGGAGACAAACACAAGATCCAGAATGTGGCCTCGCTCGTGAGTGGGGTCCTGAATTACTTGAGTCAGACCCATGGCTGTCATGGAAGCCATGAATTCCCGGGCTACCTCGGATGCCTTTCCCGTCGACGGCAGGTTGAAATCCCCCATCACTAGTAGTTTGGGGGTCTCAACCGCCATCTCCGCGATCCGCTCGAGGAGCTCAGGCAGGGCCGTTGATGTATGGCGGGGAGCCAGGTATACTATCAACAGGCCCAACTGACTCCCTGGGCCCCACTTTACGCCCAGAGACTCACAACCAGATGTCTGCGACACAGTGAATTCTCTCGGTGCCAGATCGTCCCGGATGATAATTGCTACCCCCCCACCCCTACCTTGGGCCCGTGGCTGGTGGAATACACGGTAACCTGGAGGGCACATTTCCCTGAGGGGCAAACCCCCCCTCCGGGCCCAACCAGGTTTCCGCTATTCCTGCGAGGTCCGGCTCCCCCTCTGTGATCAAGTCATTGATGAGGGGGGCCTTGTTAACCATGGACCTCGCGTTACATAACATCAGCCTAAGGCCCAGGCTCTGCTGATCCTGTCCACCTAGTCTGCGGGAGTTGGTACAAGCGACCGGGCGTATCCAGTGGCCCCGGTCTCCCAACCGACTATACGTTCTTCTAGTGTCCTCACGCCTGCCCCTCCCTACGACCGTCGTGATTGGAATTCCCCTTATAGGAATGTTATTTCCTCCCACCCGCTCCGCTTCGCTTCCTTCCGTCTTGACCCTCCCTTCCGTCTTGACCCTACCTGTTGGCCTGGTTGTATCCATGCCCCAGGGCCAAACCAACCCTCCCCGCTCCCTGGAACCCCTTAAAAGCTTTACAAAACATTTTCCTAAAAAACCCCTAATCCCCCGCTTCCTCCACCTCTCTGGGTTAATAAACCCCTCATTGAGGTGGGCCCTCGTCAGGGCAGGGGGGCATGCCTGCGAGAGGGGGGACCCTCGCAGTCGAAGGATGTCAGACCTTGAATAAGTTGGGATGATGACCAATCCATGATTATGGCTATGGCAGGGTCTCTCTTTGTAGCAGGTCTAGGATGTAAGATTAACATAGAATGAAGTAGAGAGATATTTAAAAGGCAAATAATAAGATGGGAGGGGGCTTGGCTTGGTCTAAGATTGAAGATTTTCCTGATTGAAACTATAGTTAAATCTGCCAACCCCTTCTCTCTGCAGGAATTCCAGCTAAAGCTTTTCTGACTGATGGCTGCTTGGTCTTTGAATTAAGCCATTCAGTAAAGGGGAGACTGAATGTCACTGCTTCACTGGCTCAGCTCTAAAATGGTTCATGGGGCTTCCCTTGAAATGCACTCGGAGACTACAGTTGGTCCAGAATGCGGCCGCGCGGGTGATTATGGGGAGTACAAGGTACTCCCATGTGACACCTCTCCTGCGCGAGCTGCACTGGCTTCCTGGGGTCTATCGGGTGCGTTTCAAGGTTTTGATAACGATCTTTAAAGCGCTCCATGGCACAGGACCTAGCTACTTGTGGGATCGTATCCTGCCCCATACATCCCTGCGACCAATTCGCTCGCACAGAGAGGGACTTCTCCAGGTGCCGTCCACCAGACAGTGCCGGGGGGCGGCGCCTAGGAGCAGAGCCTTCTCTGTGGCGGGCCCAGCCCTGTGGAATGACCTCCCCCCGGATATTAGGACTACCTCTGACTTCCGCTCCTTCCGCGCAAAGCTCAAGACCCACCTTTTCCAAGTAGCTGGCCTGGCTCAACCATAGTTTGATCATATCGCTCCTGACGGGTTTTTAATTTTGTAATTTTATTTAGGGGATTTTAATTTGTGATTTTAATTGTTTCCATCTATCTGTCTACCTCCTCCATGTATACGTCTATATTTTTGTGTATGTACTGTCTATATTTGTATTTTATGTGTTTTTTATTGTACGCCGCCCCGAGTCCTTTGGGAGAGGGTGCGGCTAACAAATAAAATTTTATTATTATTATTATTATTATTATTATTATTATTATTATTATTATTATTATTATTATTATTATTATTATTATTATTATTATTATTATTATTATTATTATTATTATTATTATTATTATTATTATTATTATTATTATTATTATTATACTTTGAACAATTGTTTTTCTACTCATTCAGCCAGAATCTCCTGTCTTCTACGTTCATTTTTCCATGTTCAGCACTCTAAAATAAATGAATGGATCTTAAACCTCTGAGAAATATGGATGAGCATGTTATTCTCAATTCTCCAAATAAGAGATTGTTAGTTGAAAAAGATGCTCTCATATTTGCTATTTTCAGCTCTCGTGGATCAATATGGCTCTTCTCCTTGTTGTCTTTCCTCAAGACTAAAAGAAGCTCCTTTGATCTCTTTCTTGGCTTCTTTGCCATTCATTAAATGGGATCCAAATTTTGTGCAATGTCTTCTCCAAGTGTGGTGCCTGCAAGGGGACTTTGTACTTGAGTTGAGGTCTTCCCAAACCAGAATGTTCAGACCTAAGATTCTTATGAATTCTGTTTATCTAGTCTTACATATATAATCTATATTATCTAGTCTTATATATATAATTACCTCTCCTGTTCGTATTTCCCATCTGGTCTATTTGGTATATGATTAACCTGGCAAATTTCTTCTTGAAAAGTCCGTGCTTTCTGGATTGGTCCCTGTTTTTTTTTTTCTTAATTTTTTGTTTGCTTGTTTGATTGATTGATTTTTGACTTGCTTTAGAATTTTTCTTTTTATTTCGTCACTTGCATTTTGTTGATACGTGTTTGCCAAATTTGATGAAACTTTGTTTTTCACTTTGGAAGATCATGGTGACACTTGTGCTCCACACTAAGTATATTTACAAGTTCAACAAAATGTAGAAGGAAGATTCAAATGTGAAGAGACCATGTGGGATAAAGAAACCACGTTTTCTGCTTTTAAAATTCCTACATGTTTCGATTCTAGTTCCATCCATTTCTGGAGAAGAATGAATTTTACAATCTATCCCAGCAAAAACTGTACTTAGACGAAAATGGAGATGTTGCAGCAGATCTGAACATCATGAGCTTGGTGATTCTCCCGAAGAAGGATCCTATCAAAGAACAACTGGGAAGTTTTGAAAGACAGAGACTTACCATCAACCAAGATGCTATTTCAAGGATGATGTTCCTCAACAAGGTATGGGAAATACTGCTGCCTTATCTCTGTTTTCCAAAGCTGTAGCACCCATTTCAAGTGGATTAAGCCTAGTCACCAAGATGGATGCCTTCCATTGAGAATTGAATGTGAGGAGTAGGATACTTAGAGATTTCTTAGTTGGGTTGGGAGGCTTCAGTACTATTTACCATGGTGTCCTTCAGATATTATAATAATACAATACAATACAATAGTAGAGTTGGAAGGGACCTTGGAGGTCTTCTAGTCCAACCCCCTGCCTAGGCAGGAAACCCTATACCGTTTCAGACAAATAGCTATCCAACATCTTCTTAAAGACTTCCAGTGTTGGGGCATTCACAACTTCTGGAGGCAACTTTTGTTCCACTGATTAATTGTTCTCACTGTCAGGAAATTTCTCCTCAGCTCTAAGTTGCTTCTCTCCTTGATTAGTTTCCACCCATTGCTTCTTGTTCTACCCTCAGGTGCTTTGGAGAATAGTTTGACTCCCTCTTCTTTGTGGCAACCTCTGAGATATTGGAACAATGCTATCATGTCACCCCTGGTCCTTCTTTTCATTAAACTAGACATACCCATGGCCAGAGAACTGGTAGTCAAAAAATTTGAATCCCACCACTGAATACTCATTAATACACCCATGAGGAAGAACCCACAAGGTCACTTAATGCTTAAATATTTTCTCAATTCCAACCCCCCAGGCTTTATTAAATTGTAAAAGGCCTTTATTGCTATGTGGTATTCCAGAAGCAAAAGGGAGGAACTGAATGAAGAATCTTCCAGTAGTTATATTTTCTACATCTGTTATGAATGAGTTAATAATTTAATATTTACATAAGTGAATCCCAGAGAATACTTGGCTAATGTTCATGTCAACTTCTATTTTCCATAAATGTGAGTCCTAACACATTTTCTTTGGTATTTCTTGTTTTCCTGTTTAGTCTCTGCCTCAGTCCAAATGTGTGGAAAGTTGTCATCCTGGGTTTGTGAAGCGAGCTCGGGAAGGAGACCCTATTTGCTGCTATGACTGTGTTCCTTGTCCAGAAGGAAGCATCTCTACTCAGGAAGGTGGGTGACACTGTAGGAAATGGTGTTGAATCAAAAAAAAAAAGAGCAGGTTTAATGGAAGTGGATTCATCCAGAGTATTTTCATTGATATGCAAGTCAGATTTTCATAAAAGTCAAATTGAACCTTAAGACTTTTCTTGCTTTCAGACTGTGTAATTCCTTATCTAAAGGAAAGAGAAGACCTTGAAGGAGGGGATGAATAGAGGTAGGAGGGCATGATAGGTTAGAGAAAACATTTCTGCTTTTAGCTTGGATGTGTCGTTCCACATTTCCCTCTCTAAGAACATCAGAGTCCGTTGACAGTTGAGAAGTTTTCTTAGGTCCAATTCTTAGAAGAATTGTTGAAATGTGTTCTATAGGGGCCACCCCTTGAGGAAAGTATCACTGGTCCACAATGAGGTGGTGTGGAAAGTTATGGGTGCACCTCACTACACCTACATTATCACTGCTCCAAGTAGCCATTTCAGATTATTTACAGGACTAGCTTTCTCTGGCAGCCAACCAGTTTTTACAAGAGAAACATTCTCTGGACCCAGTATATTAATATTGTAAGTACCATCTAGCAGAATCCAAGATGTTTGTCTAGATCTGTGGTGGCAAACCTATGGCATGTGTGCCAGAGGTGGAATGCAGAGCCCTCTCTCTGGGAACGTGCACTGTCGCCAGCTGCTCTTCTGGTTTCCGGCATGCACATGCTTCATTTTCGCGGGTGCTGAAGCACCAGAAAATGGCCAAATAACTCAACTGAAAATGGCCCCCAAAATTTCCTGGTTTGGGCCATTTTTTAGGCTGTTTCCAGCCCGTCTTTTGGCTGCTTTTGGATCATTTATTGGGCCAAAAATGGCCTGACAATGGCCCCAAAACAGCCTGAAAACAGACCCCAAAACCAGCCCAAACCAGGTGATTTTGGGGACCATTGTCAGGCTGTGTTTTGGGCCAAAAGTGGCCTGAAAATGGCCCCAAAACCTGCCTGAGAATCAGCAAAAAAAAAAGGCATGTGCGTGCCGGCCAGCTGATCTTTGGATTTCCGGTGCTCTGGCATGCATACATGCATGTGCATTCCAGTTTTGGCACTCACTGCCAAAAAGGTTTGCCATCACTTGTCTAGATTATTGTTTATCTTTAAGAACATAGATTCCTGTGCAAGTTTTCCACATTACTTCAAGTCCTAGGTCTCTCCCAATTTCATAGACGAGGGAGAGAGGGAGAGAGGAGGAGGGGGGAAGGGAGGTAGAGAGATAGATGAAGAAAAAATATAAAAGTGTGTGTGTGTGTGTGTGTGTGTGTGTGTGTGTGTGTGTTCCTCTTATCTTTTTTTCTGTGGTGATATTAAAAAACGCATCTTGGAAAATGCTCCTGCTATTAGCTATTGTCCAAAGAAGGTATGGCTTGAAAAGGGCATAGTATTAAATAAATGTTGCGTTTTTGTTTTCTCAGATACGGAAAAATGCACCAAGTGTCCAGATAATCAACATTCAAATGAGGACCGAATCAAATGTATCCCCAAAATTATAATCTTCCTGACTTATGAAGAACCTCTGGGCATCATCCTGGTCTCCTTTGTGCTATTTTGGTTCCTAATTACAGGGCTTGTTTTAATCATATTCATACAGTATCTAGAAAGTCCCATTGTGAAAGCCAACAACCGGGACCTCTCTTACATCCTCCTGATCTCCCTCTTGTTTTGTTTCTTGTCTCCTTTTCTTTTCATTGGTCAACCAAGGAAAGTTACCTGCCTTCTCCGACAAATGGTTTTCAGCATCACCTTCTCAGTTGCCATTTCTTCTCTCTTGGCTAAAACAATCATGGTGGTGCTGGCTTTCCTGGCCACAAAGCCAGGAAGCAAAATGAAAAGATGGTTGGGGAAGAGCTTGGCCAACTCCATCATCCTTTCTTGTTCTGCTGTTCAAATTATTATCTGCTTCTTCTGGCTAGGAGTTTCTCCCCCATTCCCTGATTCTGACTTTCACTCCCAGCCTGGAGCAATCATCCTGCAATGCAATGAAGGATCTGCTGTCATGTTTCACATAACTCTCAGCTACTTAGGCTTCCTGGCTGCTATCTGCTTCGTGGTGGCCTTCCTGGCCAGGCATCTTCCTGGGACCTTCAATGAAGCCAAGTTGATTACCTTCAGCATGCTGGTTTTCTGCAGTGTCTGGGTGACTTTTGTCCCCACCTACCTGAGCACCAAAGGGAAATACATGGTGGCCGTGCAGGTTTTCTCCATCTTGGCCTCCAGTTCTGGTCTGCTGATGTGCATCTTCATCCCCAAGTGCTACATTATCATTGTGAGGCCAGACCTGAATATAAAGGAGCAGCTTACAACCAGAAGAGATATGTAAATGTGAGACAGAGGAATTTCAACTCTCAACATGTTCCAACAGACCAAACATATTAAATGACAATGAGGGCAAATTGGCACTGGCTTCAGGCTTGATAAGGCTGATAATCAAATTGAAGGACATATTTGTTCAGCATCAACTGTAAATCACTGTTCTTGTACACGAATGACTTGAATGACTGTGTGTGTGTGTGTGTGTGTGTGTGTGTGTGTGTGTGTAATAAATAAAATATGATAAAAGTATATTTTAGTGTCACTCCTACAATCTACCCCAATCAGTCCCACATATACTCACCATTTTGCTCAAGTACTGTGCTGTGTTATATGTTCAAATTCTGGCCACACATAAGGTAAGTCACTCTACTAAAGCAACACTCCCGTCATTCCATCATGGAGTTCACAAATTTCCTTGGGGATCCATAGCATCTCAGAATGATCCAGAGAGACTCCCAGCTTACAGTGTCAAATGCCTTTGTCTAGTCAACAGAGAAAAAGTAAAGAGGTTGGTTCTGCTCAAGGACAACATATGCATTTTGGCTGTGGGAGGTTCCTTTTGTTTTGTTTTCCTTTTTTCTATTTTAAACATTTTATTAGATTATAAAATAAAATACAAAAATACAAAAGCAAATAGGAAGACACATTGGGGAGGAAAAGGGGAAAGAAAAGTGAGGAAGGGAGGGTGAAAAAAGCATTGATTTCTGATGCCCTCTGTTGCAGTAAAATAAAGCATTAAAACTGAACCTCAACTTTTTACTTTTCCATAATGATATAAACTAGCCATTTCTATAACAACAAATCAATTTACTCAGTAAAATGCAAAATCAAAGTTTTGTTTTTTTCCACCTCAAGCACAAAGTCCAGAAGTGGTTTCCAAGTAGAAATAAAAGTATTTTTTTTTCTTTGATCAAAACAATCAATAAAATCTCTGCTAACTCCATTGGCTTCTGTAACCATTCATCCATGGTGGGAATTGAAATGTTCTTCCATTTTTGTGTGTACGGTAAGAAGCACAGTGAAGATGGGATGAGTTGGATTGGACTTCAGTAATCCCAGAAGCTCAAAAATAGTCACCTTACAGAAAGCCAATAAAAGGAGATGGGAAGAATTTGGGGATATTTTGAGTATGGGACAGAGCAGTGACGGCGAACCTTTTTTGGCTCGCGTGCCATAAGTGGGGGAGGGCAGGCGGGTCATGTGCAGGCATGCCACACCCATAATGCAATGCACGACACACACTCCATGTGCATGCACGCACTGCAGGTGCGACATCCCCCCACACATTTTTGCATGCTTTTTTCACCCTCCCCAGGCTCCAGAGGCTTTATAGGAGTCTGGGGAGAGTGAACTATTGTGTATAGGGGTCTCAGATACCCTCTCGCAGAGGTGTTGGCAGGAAATTGTTCAGCATCCATTGGACAGTCTTTTAGATTTGTTTGCACCTGGATTCCAGCCTTGTTGCAGGTCCAGAGGAGTTGCCTGGGGAGGCATCTTGCCTGGTTATTTGGGAACAGTTTGAAACTCTTGGACCTCAGAAAGCAGATAGGGTCCTCGGGACTGTGAGATCAACCCAGGGGTGAAATTCAGCAGGTTCTAACAGGTTCTGGAGAACCAGTAGCAGAAATTTTGAGTAGTTTGGAAAACCATCAAATACCCCCTCTACTGTCCCCAGAGTGGCGTGGAAATGGAGATTTTACATTATGCTTCCGCTGGAGTGGGGAGGGAATGGAGATTTTGCAGTATCCTTCCCCTGGAGTGGGGAGGGAATGGAGATTTTACAGTAACCTTCCCCTGGAGTGGGGAGGGAATGGAGATTTTACAGTATCCTTCCCCTGGAGTGGGGAGGGAATGGAGATTGTACAGTAACCTTCCCCTGGAGTGGGCAGGGAATGGGGATTTTACAGTATCCTTCCTCTGGAGTGGGGAGGGAATGGAGATTTAATACAATACAATACAATAGTTGAGTTGGAAGGGACCCTGGAGGTCTTCTAGTCCAACCCCCTGCCTAGGCAGGAAACCCTATACCGTTTCAGACAAATGGCTATCCAACATCTTCTTAAAGACTTCCAGTGTTGGGGCATTCACAACTTCTGGAGGCAACTTCTGTTCCACTGGTTAATTGTTCTAACTGTCAGGAAATTTCTCCTCAGTTCTAAGTTGCTTCTCTCCTTGATTAGTTTCCACCCATTGCTTCTTGTTCTACCCTCAGGTGCCTTGGAAAATAGTTTGACTCCCTCTTCTTTGTGGCAACCCCTGAGATATTGGAACACTGCTATCATGTCTCCCCTAGTCCTTCTTTCTCTTAAGCTAAACATACCCAGTTTCTGCATACCCGTTCTTCATATGTTTTAGTCTCCAGTCCCCTAATCATCTTTGTTGCTCTTCTCTGCACTCTTTCTAGAGTCTCCAATCTTTTTTACACGGTGGCGACCAGAACTGAATGCAGTATTCCAAGTGTGGCCTTACCAAGGCATTATAAAGTGGTATTAACACTTCACGTGATCTTGATTCTATCCCTCTGTTGATGCAGCCTAGGACTGTGTTGGCTTTTTTGGCAGCTGCTGCACACTGCTGGCTCATATTTAAATGGTTGTCCACTAGAACTCCAAGATCCCTCTCACAGTTACTACTATTGAGCACGGTACCACCTATACTGTACCTGTGCATTCCGTTTTTGTTGCCTAAATGTAGAACCTTACTCTTTTCACCATTGAATTTCATTTTATTAGATAGTGCCCAATGTTCAAGTTTGTCAAGATCCTTCTGTATCTTAAGCCTATCTTCTGGAGTGTTGGCTATTCCTGCCAGCTTGGTGTCATCTGCAAATTTGATGAGTTCCCCATTTATTCCCTCATCCAAATCATTGATGAAAATTTTGAAGAGTACTGGGCCTAAAACAGAGCCTTGGGGTACTCCACTGCATACTTCCCTCCATGTAGATGCAGTTCCATTGAGGACAGTAACAGTAACCTTTCCCTGGAGTGGGGTGGGAATGGAGATTTTGCAGTATCCTTCCCCTGGAGTGGGGAGGGAATGGAGATTTTACAGTATCCTTCCCCTGGAGTGGGGTGGGAGTGGAGATTTTGCAGTATCCTTCCCCTGCCATGCCCGCCATGCCATACCCACATAACCAGTAGTAAAAAAAATTGAATTCACCACTGGGTTGGCCTCTTGCTATTTAGATCCATGCCCTTCCTGCCTTGTGAAAGTGGACTTGGTGATGTCATGTGAATGAGTCCCAGCAGTGGTTAATGGTTCAAGGAATAACCCAGCAGTGGGTTATTCCTTGACCTCATATACAGGTTTGATTTACCCCATTCCCTCAAGGAAACATTGCTGGTTCCCATAATACTGATCAATTTTCTGATATCTAACTTCAACTGTTTTACAGAAAGCAATTGAAAATATAGTTGTGGAGACCCTTCAGAGGTCCTTGAAAGAGGTAGATATATGCCTCTCAGTCAGAATTGAGCCCAAGTATGGGATTGACACTGGTCACTATTTTTCATGATCTCTGCTGAGGACTGGATGTTGGTTATGCATCCATCCTTGCCTAATTTGACCTCTCTGGGGCCTTGGATACAATTTACCATGTGGTATATTTAGGGTGTGTAGCATGATGTTATGCTAGTTCATCTCTTTTCTTTAGGGTTAATGTCGATAGAGATTGTCAGACATCCAGGTCGTGGTTGTCCCAAAGGTGCTTCCTCCAGAGGCAACTGCATTTTCTTGCTTTTTTTTTTTCATTGAAGACGCTTCGCTTCTCAACCCAAAAGCTTCTTCAACTCTGACTGGATGGTGGGGAATGGAAGGATTTACAGTATATTCCTTACAAACAGCTGGTCATCTGCATTCTTTTAGAGAGTCATTGAGGCCACTTGGAGGTTTGTCTGTGTCCTCAGGGTCCCTGGAGTAGTGAAAATGTGGTCAATACTTGTCTAGGGTGGAAATTGGACAGGAGATGTCCTGCTCTCAACCCTTTGTCACGTGAAGTATTAGTATTCATCAGGTGAAGTACTGGTACTGCTTTATAAAGCAGTAAGACCACACTTATAATACTGCATCCAGGTTTGGTCACCATATTATAAAAAATATGTTAAGACTCTGGAAAGAGTGCAGAAAAGAACGACAAAGGTGATTAGGGACTGGAGGCTAAAACATATGAAGAATGTTTGCAAGAATTGGGTAAAGATAAAAGTTCCCCTCACACACGTATGCTAGTTGTTCCCAACTCTAGGGGGCAGTGCTCATCTTTGTTTCAAATCCAAAGAGCCAGCGCTGTCTGAAGATATCTATGTGGTCGTGTGACCGGCATGACTAAATGCCGAAGGTGCACAGAACACTGTTACCTTCCCACCAAAGGTGGTTCCTATTTTTCTACTTGCGTTTTTACATGCTTTCAAACTGCTAGATTGGCAGAAGCTGGGTGAAAGGAGCTCACCCCGTTACCAGGTGCTAGGGTTTCAAACTGCCAAGCTGCCGATCTTTCTGATCAACAAGGTCATCATCTTAGCCACTGATCCACCACGTCCCTCATTGGAATTGAGTATGTCTAGTGAAAAGAAAGATTACGGGAGACATGATAGCAGTCTTCCAATATTTGAGGGGCTCCTACAAAAATGAGGGAGTCAACCTATTTTTCAAAGTACTAGAAGGCAAGACAAGAAACAATGGATGGAAACTAACCAAAGAGAGAAGCCACCTGGAATTCAGAAGAAACTTCCTAACTATTAACCCGTGGAATGGCTTGCCTTTAAAAATTGTGAGTGCTCCATCACTGGAGGCTTTTAAGAAGATGCTGGACAGCCACTTGGGAATGGTATAAGATGCTTGAGGAGAGGGGGTGGACTAGAAGACCTCTGAGCTCCCTTCCAAATCTGTTATTGTGTTATTCTAATATTCTGAATCCCAGTAATGATGCCAGTTTTTGTAGAAACAAAAACAGAACCAATAATCAAGGCTCATTTATTTGTTCAGTTAATACTGGAGGAATTTCCCTCCAGAAAGTAATGGGAGGAAATCCTACAGACAAAAGGATGTACTCATATTTATACATTTCAAAAAAAGAATACAAAACAGTAATCATGCATATGCATATTTAATAGATTATGAAAGCACAGATATACATAATTAGAAGGCCTCAGGTAAGTTCCCCAACCATCTACCATTACTTTCCTCAAGAAAGATGTATTGTCTAAATAAAACATCGTATCATCTGCATTGCCATAGCAGTTTTAATAAAGTGTACCGAGAAACAAGGACCTCAAGGTTGCCAAATCAATTACTTCAAATTTTTATCTTGGCAACATGCTCCCATTTCTCCAAGAACTACCTTATTTTTCGGAGTATAAGACGCACCTTCGTTTTTGGGGAGGAAAATAAGAAGCATCCATGGTATTCAGCTGACACATGGTAACAAGGTCAGCCAATGAAAAGGCATAGCAACTAAGTCAGCCAACGAGGGTTATTTGGACTCTGAGCAAGAAGGAGACAGGAAGGAGCCTGGCTTAGCCAAAAACTGAAAGTGAAACTCCTTGTGTTTTGTTTGTATTTACTGCTATCTTGGAAAACCTGCTTTTGGTAATGTGTTGTATATTATTATTATTTTGAATCCTGCTGAATCAGTTACTGTGCTTTCTGAATGTGATTGCTGCTGCAAACGCTGACCAGCCAGGTCAGCTTCAGCACTTATTGCAGCCTGATTCAGCACAGTTGATTGGTGGGTGGATTGGACTGCCGGAATACCCCCAATCAGCTGTTCCATGCTGCAGGGATTGCCATAGACCATCGATGCCTCCATGCCTCATGTTTTTGGCCTCTGGTAGGGGTGGGTGGGGCTACATTCAGTGTATAAGATGCGTCCAAATTTTAACTCTCTTTGGGGGGGGGGAAAGGTGCGTCTTATACTCCGAAAAATATGGTAGCTTTACTCACAATCCTATATTCCAGCTGCCCTTTAATTATTTCAACCACAATCATTGGCCTACATGTAAGGAGAACAACTTGGACCATTTTCCAGATTTGGCCTGTAGGAACATGTTGAGAGCTCACATTCCTCCACCTCACATTTCCACATTTTTTCTACTTGTAAGCTGCTCTTTTGTATTGAGGTCTGGGCTGAAAATGATAATGTAGCACTTGGGGATGAAGATGCAGCCCAACAGCCCAGCACCAGAGGCCAAGATGGAGAAGACCTGAACGGCCACCATGTATTTCCCTTTGGTGCTCAGGTAAGTTGGTACAAAGGTCACCCAGACATTGCAGAAGACCAGCATGCTGAAGGTGATCAGCTTGGCTTCATTGAAGGCCCCAGGCAGATTCCTGGCCAGGAAAGCCACTGTGAAGCAAAGGGAAGCCAAGAAGCCCATATAGCCGAGTGTGATGTAGAACATGAAAACAGAGCCTTCGTTGCATTGCAAGATGATCACTCTAGGCTGGGAGTGGAAGTCAGAATCAGGAAATGGGGGAGAAACTCCAAGCCAGATGAAGCAGATGATAATTTGGACAGCAGAACAAGAAAATATGATGGAGTTGGCCAAGCTCTTCCCCAACCATTTCTTCACTCAGTTTCCTGGTTTCGTAGCCAGGAAAGCCAGCACCACCATGATTGTTTTGGCTAACAGAGAAGAAATGGAAACTGAGAACATAATACTGAACACTGTCTGTCGGAGAAGGCAGGTGGTTTTCCTTGGTTGACCAATGAAGAGAAAAGAAGACAAGAAACAAAGCAGGAGGGAGGCCAGGAAGATGTAAGAGAGGTCCCTATTGTTGGCTTTGACAATGGGAGTTTCTCGGTATTTAATGAATATGACTAAAACAAGGCCTGTGGTTAGGAAGAAAAGTAGCACAAAGGAGGCCAGGATGATCCCAAGATATTCTTCATAAGACAGGAAGGTTGTAACTTTGGGGATACATTGGACTCGGTCCTCATTTGGATATTTATCTTCCGTACACTTGGTGCATTTGTCTGTATCTGAAGAAACCAAAAAGTAGTATTATTGTAATATTTCATTTTTTTACCTTTCAGAAGCAACTTCTTTGGGACAAAAGCTGATAACAGGAGCATTTTCCCAAGATGCTTTTCTTAATATCTCCACCGAAAGAAGATAATATCATATGTTGGTCAACAGTATTAAGTATCTGGGAGTGCAGATAAGTAATAATTTGAATTGGTCTCTCTACACATCATCCTTAGTGAAGCGGGCAAACCAGCACCTGCATTTCCTGCATTAGATGAGGAGAGCACATTTATGTCCTTCTGTCCTGGCCACTTTTTACAGAGGTCTTTTTAACAAACTGCATCCTTGTTTGGTTTGGTGGCAGTAGCGCCTCAGATAGAAAGCCCCTACAGAGAGTGGTAAGGACAGCCAAGATTATAGAAAGCTTGCTTCCTGTTATTCAGGATAGTGCTTATAAGCACTATGTGCTTAGAGCTCAAAGCATTGTTAAAGGCCCCCCCACACACACACTTTACAGTCTGTTTTTCTTGTTCCCCTCTGGGAAGAGGTTTTGAAGTATTTCTAGCAGGACTACCAGATTCTGTTACAGTTTTGTTCCCTACTCCATCCATTTGATAAACTTGCAAGATTTGTTTGTCTCGCCATGTACATGTATACATCTGTACTAGACTGTTATTATTATTATTATTCACATTTATAGACCGCCCCCTCTCCCGGAAAGGACTCGGGGCGGTGTACAGTCACTAAAATACGTTATAAAATACATATACAAAACAGTTAAATAATTAAATACATAGGTGAAGGAGGTTATGAGACTGTAATAGAATAATAAATATAATACATTAAAAGCTTATTAAAACCCCAAACCCAATTAAAATGAATAAATCCCCGGGAGGTGAAACTAAGAAAGTGCCAGGCCAGCTGATTGAAATAGGTGAGTCTTTAACTTTTGCCGGAAGGAACGGAGGTCGGTGGTAGTTCGAATGTCTGGGGGGAGGTCATTCCAGAGGGTTGGGCCCATCACAGAGAAGGATCTACTCCTAGGTGTCGCCCGCTGGCATTGCCTAGCAGACGGCACCAGGAGGAGCCCCTCCCTGTGTGAGCGGATAGGTCACAGGGACGTGTGTGGTAGGATGCGATCCTGCAGATAACTAGGTCCTCTGCCATGGAGCGCTTTAAAGATGGTGATCAATACCTTGAAACGCACCCGAAAGGCCACAGGTAGCCAGTGCAGCTCGCGCAGGAGAGGTGTTACGTGGGAGTAACGTGTACTTCCCATAATAACCCGCGCGGCTGCGTTCTGAACTAGCTGCAGTCTCCGGATGCGTCCCAAGGGAAGCCCCATGTAGAGGGCATTGCAGTAGTCCAGGCGAGACGTCACCAGCGCATGAGTGACCGTGCGCAGGGCACTCCGGTCCAGTAGGGGGCGCAATTGGCGCACCAGGCGAACCTGGTGGAATGCCCCCCTTGCCACGGCTGCCACATGGTCCTCCATTGACAGCCGGGCATCAAGGAGGACACCCAAATTGCGCGCCCGCTCCACAGGGGACAATTGTTCGCCCCCTATGGCCAGCGATGGAGTCAGCTGGCTGAACCGAGTTGCCGGTAACCACAGCCACTCGGTCTTGGAGGGGTTGAGTTTGAGTCTGTTGTCCCCCATCCAGACCCCGACGGCTTCCAAACACCGGGACATCACTTCGACAGCCTCGTTGGGGTGGTTTGGGGTTGAAATATACAGCTGAGTATCATCAGTGTAGAGATGGTACTCAACCCCAAAACCACGGATGATCTCACCCAGCGGCTTCACATATGCGTTGAACAGGAGAGGCGAGAGGACCGACCCCTGTGGCACCCCACAAGTGAGTGGCCTCAGGGACGACCTCTGTCCCCCTGTCAACACACATTGCTTCCGGTCGGAGAGGTAGGAGCCGAACCACCGCAAAACGGTGCCTCCGACTCCCATCCCCTCCAACCGGCGCAATAGGATACCATGGTCGATGGTATCAAAAGCCGCCGAGAGGTCTAATAGGACCAGGATAGAGGAGCAACCCCTATCTCTGGCCCTCCAGAGATCATCAACCAACGCGACCAAGGCTGTCTCAGTGCTGTGCCCGGGTCGGAAGCCGGACTGGCGTGGGTCTAGATAGTCGGATTCGTCTAGGTGTCGCGGGAACTGCTGCGCCACCACATTCTCGACAACCTTCGCCAAGAAGGGGAGGTTGGAGACTGGACGATAGTTAGCTAGCTCCATTGGGTCGAGCGAAGGCCTCTTGAGCAAGGGTCTCACCACCGCCTCTTTCAAGGCGGTTGGTAAGTATCCCTCACCCAGTGAGGCGCTCACCAGGCCCAGGAGCCAGCCTCGTGTCACCTCCCAGGCTGCCAGTACCAGCCAGGAGGGGCACGGGTCCGTTGAACAAGTGGTGGGTCGCAGCCGTCCACGCAACCTGTCCAAATCCTCGGGGGCAACAGAGTCAAACTCCTCCCAGAATGGTCTCTCAAGACTCGCTGTTGGCGGCTCGTCTGGTCCACTGACGGAGGTCCACCCGCTCCGGATCTGATCGATTTTGTCCTGAAGATATTCCCCAAACTCCTCTGCTCTACCCTGTAAGGGTGTCTCCCGCGCCCTCTGCGATAAAAGGGAGCGAGTCACCCTAAACAGGGCGGCAGGGCGGTTATCCGCGGACGCAATAAGAGCAGCACAATGTCTACGTTTGGCCGCTCTTATTGCCACTAGGTAAGTCCGCAAATAGGCTCTTACCTGTGTTCGGTCAGATTCGGAGCGTGAGGACCTCCACCTGCTCTCTAGACGTCTCCTGTGGCACTTCATCACCCTAAGCTCCTCAGTAAACCAAGGAGCCCGGGTGGGTCGATGCCGCAGGAGAGGTCGCAAAGGCGCAACCCGGTCCAAGGCCCCAGTCGTCGCCCTATTCCAGGCAGTCACTAGGTCCTCGGAGCGGGAGCGGGACAAGGCTACAGGAATTGGCCCAAGCTCCGTCTGGAATCTATCAGATTCCATCAGGTGCCTGGGGCGGTACCAGTTTATAGAGTCTGGTTCCGCCTCCTCGCGGTGGGGGATAGCGCCAGGGAAGTCCAGCCGGAGGGATGAGTGGTCTGACCATGACAGGGGCGTAATGACTAAATCCCCTATTCCCAGATCACTCGTCCACTGTTCAGATACAAAAATGAGGTCCAGTGTGTGGCCCCCTTCGTGAGTGGGGCCCTGCACTAATTGGGTCAGGTCCATGGCCGTCATGGAAGCCATGAACTCCCGAGCCACCTCAGAGGCCGCTCCCATTGACGGCAAGTTGAAGTCCCCCATGACCAAAAGTCTGGGAGTCTCAACTGCCGTCGCTGAGATTAGCTCGAGGAGCTCGGGCAGGGCTGCTGATGCATAGCGAGGAGCCAAGTATACAATCAGCAAGCCCCACTGCCTCCCTGGGCCCCAGTTCACACCAAGGGACTCACACCCGGGTATCTGAGGGACAGTGAACTCCCTCGGCTCTAAACATTCCCGCATAACCACCGCCACCCCTCCACCCTTACCCAGGGCCCGAGGCTGATGGAATGCACGGAAACCCGGTGGGCACATTTCCACGAGGGGTAAACCACCCTCGTGGCCCAACCAGGTCTCCGTTATCCCTGCAAGGTCTAGCTCCCCCTCTGAGATCAACTCATTAATGAGGGGGGCCTTGTTGGTGACAGACCTTGCGTTGCAAAGCATCAGTCGCAGGCCCTGGCTCTGTAGAACCTGTCCACCTAGACTGCAGGGGTTGGTACAAGCGACCGGGCGTAACCAACAGCCACGGTCTCCCAACCGACCTTGGGATCTTATCCTGTCCTCGCATCCCCTCCTCCCCGCGACCGTTGCAATAGGACAACCCTCTGCTTTAGTGACCTTTATATTCCCCCCCTCCACCGCATCCCCGTCCTTCCTGGACTCACCTGTCTGTCCGGCTCTGGCCCTCCTCCCGGTCTGATTAACCCTCCCCCCCACCCTGGGACCCCCTAAAAAAGATAAAAAACATTTTACTAAAAATCCCCTTAGCTTCCGGTTCCTGCACCTCTCGGGGTCCACGAACCCGTCATCAAGGCGGGCCCTTGAAAGAGCCAAGGGCCATGCCTGCGAGAGAGGGGCTGTGTGGTTTCTCTGTGTCATATAATATATGTGGGCATATGCATAGTTTTGTATTTATTTATTTCGTCATGTATGTTTATTTTGTAGTGTATGTTGGAGGTGGGGACCCCTTGAGAGTTGTATTCAACAACATTTCATTTTGATGTATGCCGATTAGTATACATTCAAATTGACAATAAAGTTATTCGAAATGTAAGTCTCTTTTCTAAAAAGAATGTAATGTCCAGAATCGTCAAAGTAACCTACATTGTTTTTGGTAAATAATTGAATCTGTTAGTCTTTCTAGCTAAATTTTCTGGGTTCTTCCAGAGGGCACTTCTTAATATACTGAATCCGGAGGATGCCTATCTTGTGAAATTGAGTTGGCTGGAAGAGGAAGCCAGTCCTGCAATGGTTACTGAGACCAGTGGTAATATGGGTGGAATGAGGTGCATCCATAATAATAATAATAATAATAATAATAATAATAATAATAATAATAATAATAATAATAATAATAATAATAATAATAATAATAATAATAATAATAATAATAATAATAATAATAAACAACTTTAATTTATAAACCGCACCCTTTCCTAAACAGGACTCGGGGCGGTGTACAGTCATATTAAAACAGTATGAATACAAAATATAGATATACTTAAATATACAAATAGGTAAATGGAGGAGGTAGGATATGGACTGCACAATATTTAAATTAAAATACAAATAAACATTAAAATTACCCTTAAAAACTACCCAATAAGATGTTTGCCAGGAGGTTAAAATGGGACTATAAATCAGTTAAGCCAGCTAATTGGAACAGGTGGGTCTTAAGCTTCTGTCGGAAGGAGCGGAGGTCGGTAGTAGTTCTAATATCGGGGGGGAGGTCATTCCAGAGGGTTGGGCCCATCACAGAGAAGGCTCTACTCCTAGGCGCCGCCCGTTGACACTGCTTAGTGGATGGCACCCAGAGGAGTCCCTCCCTGTGAGAGTGGATTGGTCGCAGGGATGTATGAGGTGAGATGCGATCCCGCAGGTAACTAGGTCCCGTGCCATGGAGCGCTTTGAAGATAGTAACCAACACCTTGAAATGCACCCGAAAAACCACAGGCAGCCAGTGCAGCTCGCGCAGGAGTGGTGTTATATGGGAGTATCTTGTCCTCCCCATGATGGCCCGCGCGGCCGCATTCTGAACTTGCTGTGGTCTTCGGGTGCATCTCAAAGGGAGCCCCATGTAGAGAGCGTTGCAGTAGTCCAGGCGAGACGTCACCAGCGCATGAGTGACCGTGCGTAAGGCGTCCCGATCCAATAGGGGGCGCAATTGGCGCACCAGGCGAACCTGGTGGAACGCCCCCCTTGCCACGGCTGCCACATGGTCATCCATTGACAGCCGGGCATCAAGGAGGACGCCCAAATTGCGCGCCCGTTCCACGGGGGGCAGTTGTTCGCCCCCTATGGCCAGCGATGGAATCCACTGGTTGAACCGGGGTGCCAGTAGCCACAGCCACTCAGTCTTGGAGGGGTTGAGTCTGAGTCTGTTGTCCCCCATCCAGACCCGAATGGCTTCCAAGCACCGGGACATCATTTCGACGGCCTCGTTGGGGTGGTTTGGGGTGGAAATGTACAGCTGTGTGTCATCAAACTCAAACTCAACCCCTCCAAGACCGAGTGGCTGTGGGTACCGGCACCTCGGTTCAGCCAGCTGACTCCATCGCTGGCCATAGGGGGCGAACAACTGTCCCCCGTGGAGCGGGCGCGCAATTTGGGCGTCCTCCTCGATGCCCGGCTGTCAATGGAGGACCATGTGGCAGCCGTGGCAAGGGGGGCGTTCCACCAGGTTTGCCTGGTGCGCCAATTGCGCCCCCTACTGGACCGGAGTGCCCTGCGCACGGTCACTCATGCGCTGGTGACGTCTCGCCTGGACTACTGCAATGCCCTCTACATGGGGCTTCCCTTGGGACGCATCCGGAGACTGCAGCTAGTTCAGAACGCAGCCGCGCGGGTTATTATGGGAAGTACACGTTACTCCCACGTAACACCTCTCCTGCGCGAGCTGCACTGGCTACCTGTGGCCTTTCGGGTGTGTTTCAAGGTATTGATCACCATCTTTAAAGCGCTCCATGGCATAGGACCTAGTTATCTGCAGGATCGCATCCTACCACACACGTCCCTGCGACCTATCCGCTCACACAGGGAGGGGCTCCTCCTGGTGCCGTCTGCTAGGCAATGCCAGCGGGCGACACCTAGGAGTAGATCCTTCTCTGTGATGGGCCCAACCCTCTGGAATGACCTCCCCCCAGACATTCGAACTACCACCGACCTCCGTTCCTTCCAGCAAAAGTTAAAGACTCACCTATTTCAATCAGCTGGCCTGGCACTTTCTTAGTTTTACCTCCCGGGGATTTATTTTATTTTAATAGGGTTTGGGGTTTTAATTGTGATGTTTTTAGGATTAGAACATATTTATTTCTTAGTACAGCCTATCTCCCCCTCCAAATGTATCTTAAATGTATTTAATTATTATGACTGGTTTTATTTGTATTGTCTGTACACCGCCCCGAGTCCCTTTCTGGGAGAGGGGCGGTCTAAAAATCTAAGAAATAAATAATAAATAAATAAATCAGCGTACAGATGGTATCCAACCCCCAAACCACAGATGATCTCACCCAGCGGCTTCATGTATGTGTTGAACAGGAGGGGCGAGAGGACCGACCCCTGCGGCACCCCACAAGTGAGTGGCCTCAGGGTCGACCTCTGCTCCCCTGCCAACACACATTGCATCCGGTCGGAGAGGTAGGAGCAGAACCACCGCAAAACGGTGCCCCCTACTCCCATCCCCTCCAGCCGGCGCAATAGGATACCATGGTCGATGGTATTGAAGGCCGCTGATAGGTCTAATAGGACCAGGATAGAGGAACAACCCCTATCTCTGGCCCTCCAGAGATCATCCACCAACGCGACCAAGGCCGTCTCCGTGCTGTGACCGGGCCGGAAGCCGGACTGGCGCGGGTCTAGATAGTCGGTTTCCTCCAGGTGACGTGGGAACTGTTGTGCCACCACACTCTCTACAACCTTCGCTAAAAAGGGAAGGTTGGAGACGGGACGATAATTAGCTAGCTCCACTGGGTCCAGGGAAGGCCTCTTGAGTAGGGGCCTCACCACCGCCTCTTTCAAGGTGACCGGCAAGGACCCCTCCTCCAATGAAGCGTTCACAAGACCCAGGAGCCAGCCTCATGTAACCTCCCAGGATGCCAGTACAAGCCAGGAGGGACACGGGTCCAATAAACATGTAGTGGCTCGCAGTCGACCACGTAACCTGTCCAAATCCTCGGGGGCAACAGAGTCAAACTCCTCCCAGCGTGGTGCCTCAAGACTTGCTTCCGACGTCTCCCCTGGGCCACTGAAGGGGGCCCATCCACTCCGGATCTGAGCGATTTCCACAACACCTCATTTTGTATCAGAGTCATCTTCCCAATGATTCTAAAGGGGAGGCCCATGTATAGTGTAATGCAATAAACCTTCTAGGCAGTGGTGGGATTCAAAACTTTTTACTACCGGTTCTGTGGGCGTGGCAGGGGAAGGATGATGCAAAATCCCCATTCCCTCCTCACTCTCAAAATGTCTGCTACCTTCTCCAGAACCTGTCAGAATTGGCTGAACACCACCTCTGCTTCTAGGACCGTGATGGTGGACCTATGACACGCGTGCCATAGTTGGCATGCAGCACCCTCTCAGTGGGCGTGCTAGCTGTTGCCCCAGTTCAATTCTGCAGTGCATGTGCTTGCACCTCCCACTGGCCAGCTGGTCAGCAGGTCTCTGCCATGCATATGTGAGTGGGCCATGCATGCATGCAGGGGTGGGTGGGAGGCATGCAGGGGACATGTGGGGAGCATGTGCACATGTGCAGGGGTGGGGAGCATGCACAGGGTGTGTGCACGCATTGCATTTTGGGGGTTTGGGTGCACATGCACGCATTCACGCACGCATTCATGCATGCATTCATGCAACATTCATGCAAGTGCACGCTTTGGGCACTTGGTCCAGAAAAGGTTAGCCATCACTGTTCTAGGAAATGGACCTAAGATCATTCCTGAAGTTTGACAGAATTCAGATGTTTCTAGAAAGGTAAACATGGAAGAAGGCATCCCTATTGAAAAGCAGAAGAGAGATTTTATCCGGCAATAGTCAAACGTGTCCAATCTGCCACATCTTCCTGTCTCTTCCTTGCCCCTCGTTAGGTCATTTTGTTATTCTTTCCTTTCCTGAAAATAACCAAGCCCACAGCTGAGCTTCAATCTGTCTTTTAACTTGCACTTTCATGAACATGCTCTGCAGGGGTGGTATTCACTTACCTTCCTGTTCTGACCCCCACCCACCCACCCACTCACACCTGTGAATAAACCAGAAGACAGGCTTGGCTGTTTGCCACTGTTTAATTACTGAGATAACGAATCCTTTGGCTGAGGGCCCAGACAACTCACGTTCAATAGAGTAGCTCTGCAGCAACCCAAATAATTCAAATGAAGCAATGCAGATAATCCAAACAACATGGGTAGAATACACAGATAGATTTTCTTAACTACTAATTCAAATGGTTGTTTCCTGCAAATGTCCCCTCCCAACACCTCACCTACAATCCCTCTTGGGAGGGGCCAATCCACAACCACCTGTGCTTAATCATCTTCTGTGAGTCTGCCTACGGAGTTGCTGCTTCCATTTGTCAGCCCTTCTCAATCTAGCACTTTTGGCGGAAAAGGGGCCAAATGGGATGCCGTAGAGTCGGGGTGGGTTGGGGGAGCCAGCCACGATTTCCGCTACCAGTTCAGGCAAACTGGTCTGAACCAGTAAAATACCACCTCTGATGCTCTGGATGTATCCACTTCCACAAGTAGTGGTGTCCTTTTCTCTGGTGTCACCCACCTTCCTGAATGGAAATGGTCCCCTCCGGACAAGGAATGCAGTCATAGCAGCAACTTGGCTCTCCTTCTCGTGCCCACTTGCGAAATCCAGGATGGCATTTTTCCACACATCTGGACTGAGGCAGAGACTAAGCAGGAAAACAAGGAATGCCAAAGATGTATTAGGGTTACAATCCATGGGAAATGGATGTTGACATGGACATTAATCAAGTAGTCTCTGGGCTTCACTCAAGTAAATATGAAGTAACTGATTCATTCTAAACAGATATATACCTATGAGCAGATTGTTCATTTAGTTCCTCTGTCAGGGAATTGTCAGAGACACTGACACAGAATTGTACTTTTATATAAATGAATAATTTGACATTATCTTTTCAACAGACAAGATAGTCCGGAACACAGGAATATCATGAGGTAAATCTAAACAGTATACAGAGCACACAGAAGAAAAAGGAGGGAAAAGGGGAACCACCCCTTTTATAGCCACAGCAACCAATCATAGCATAGATTGCCTCATGCAGGAGCCAGCAGTCCCCAACCAATCAACTACAACTCTGTGTTCTGGCCCATTTTACACTTTACTGTTCTAGCTACTAAATTAACTATCCTAATTTCCTCCTTTTTGCTTTTGGCATCTAACATTGCAACAGAGGTCTTTTCTAGTTAATTATATCTGGAGGGATAAAATTAAGAAAAGTTTTAAGTGTTCAGGGACATCCAGTGTACTTTTCCTCGTGGACTTACTAATGCACTCCTCCATTCTTCAGATGATTTTAAAGTATGATGATCTGCTTGTATTAAATTTGAAAATAAACTTTACTCTCAAAGATTTATTACACTTTTGTTCTATTAGATTTATTAAAAATTGAATAAAGGTAGAATGAAGAAGACCAATTGGATCCGGAAATTTTGTGGATTATATAATCATTGAAAAACCATTCCACTTTGAATGTCAACCTAAGGTATCTCCCAGTTAAGATACCATTTGATATGTCTGCCGTGTTGATGAACTAAGACTAAAACTCACTATCTGGTTTCTAGAACTGATTCATCCTTCTAGTTCCAAATATATGCATGAAACTATCCACTCTGCAATACCATATTATACAAATTGCAACTACGTAGCAAATTACAAATAGTTCTTTTACGTTCTGAAGACATCCTAGCTGGAGACTTGTGTTCATGTTTCTTTCTTGGGGCTTGCTATCATTCACGTTGGCCTTATTGATTCTAATAGATCAGTAGCCTATATTTCCATCTCCCACAACTGTATTTCGTAGAGCATGAACCATCCCACTGAGGACACACTTTCCCCAAGCAGGACAAGATGAAGGTTATTTCCAAATAAGATCAAAAGGGCCTCAATACAATAATACAATAGTAGAATTGGAAGGGACCTTGGAGGTCTTCTAGTCCAACCCCCTGCCTAGGCAGGAAACCCTATACCGTTTCAGACAAATAGCTTAAGATAGGCTTAAGATACAGAAGGATCTTGACAAACTTGAACATTGGGCACTATCTAATAAAATGAAATTCAATGGTGAAAAGAGTAAGGTTCTACATTTAGGCAACAAAAAGGAAATGCACAGGTACAGTATAGGTGGTACCTTGCTCAACAGTAGTAACTGTGAAAGGGATCTTGGAGTCCTAGTGGACAACCATTTAAATATGAGCCAGCAGTGTGCAGCAGCAGCCAAAAAAGCCAACACAGTTCTAGGCTGCATAAATAGAGGGATAGAATAGGGTTGTGAATGCCCCAACACTGGAAGTATTTAAGAAGATGTTGGATAGCCATTTGTCTGGAACGGTATAGGGTTTCCTGCCTAGGCAGGGGGTTGGACTAGAAGACCTCCAAGGTCCCTTCCAACTCTACTATTTTATTGTATAGAATCAAGATCACGTGAAGTGTTAATACGACTTTATAATGCCTTGGTAAGGCCACACTTGGAGTACTGCATTCAGTTCTGGTCGCCACGATGTAAAAAAGATGTGGAGACTCTAGAAAGAGTGCAGAGAAGAGCAACAAAGAGGATTAGGGGACTGGAGATTAAAACATATGAAGACCGGTTGCAGGAACTGGGTATGTTTAGTTTAAGAGAAAGAAAGACATGATAGCAGTCTTCCAATATCTCAGGGATTGCCCCAAAGAAGAGGGAGTCAAACTATTCTCCAAGGCACCTGAGGGTAGAACAAGAAGCAATGGGTGGAAACTAATCAAGGAGAGAAGCAACTTAGAACTGAGGAGAAACTTCCTGACAGTTAGAACAATTAATCAGTGGAACAGCTTGCCTCCAGACGTTGTGAATGCCCTGACACTGGAAGTTTTTAAGAAGATGTTGGATAGCCATCTGTCTGAAACAGTATAGGGTTTCCTGCCTAGGCAGGGGGTTGGACTAGAAGACCTCCAAGGTCCCTTCCAACTCTACTATTGTATTGTATTATTGTATTGTATAAACCATTCGACATCACAGTAATCCAAGTCTATGTCCCAACCACTGATCCCAAGGAGACTGAAGTTGATCAGTTCTATGAAGACCTATAAACCTTCTAGAACTAACACCCCAAAAGATGTCTTTTTCATCCTAGGGAATTGGAATGCTCAAGTAGGAATTCAAGAGCAGATATTTTTAATTGGGAATTTCTAGGTCATTATTTTAACTTTAACTTTTTGGGGTATTTTTAGGGGTTATTTTTACTATAAAAAAAAAAAGTTTGGGGAGAGGGAACAAACTATTCCAGTAGAGGGTTGTTTTATTACAACGGTCGCGGGGAGGGGGGGATGCAAGGACAAGAGAAGATCACAAGGTCGGTTGGGAGACCGTGGCTGCTGGCTACGCCCGGTCGTTTGTACCAACCCCCGCAACCTAGGTGGTCGGGATCTACAGAGACAGGGCCTGCGGCTGATGCTTTGCAATGCAAGGTCCGTGACTAACAAGGCCCCCCTCATTAATGAGCTGATCTCTGAGGGGGAGCTGGACCTTGCAGGAATAACAGAGACCTGGTTGGGTCACGAGGGTGGTTTGCCCCTCGTGGAAATGTGCCCACCAGGTTTCCATGCATTTCATCAGCCCCGGGCCCTGGGTAAGGGTGGAGGGGTGGCGGTGGTTATACGGGATGGTCTAGAGCCGAGGGAGTTCACTGTTTCTCAGATACCCGGGTGTGAGTCACTTGGTGTGAAATGGGGCCCAGGGAGGCAGTGGGGTCTGCTGATTGTATACTTGGCTCCTCGCTATACGTCAGCAGCCCTGCCCGAGCTCCTCGAGCTGATCTTGGAGACGGCGGTGGAGATCCCCAAACTTTTGGTTATGGGGGATTTCAACCTGCCGTCGACGGGAGCAGCATCCGAGGTGGCTCGGGAGTTCATGGCTTCCATGACAGACATGGGCCTGACCCAACTAATTCAGGGCCCCACACATGAAGGTGGCCACACACTGGACCTTGTTTTTGTATCTGAGCAGTGGACGAGTGATCTGGGAATAGGGGACTTAGACATTACTCCCCTGTCATGGTCAGATCACTCCTGTCTCCGGCTAGACTTCCCTGGCGCTACCCCCCACCGCGAGGAGGCGGAACCAGTTTGTCCAAGCTGGTACCGCCCCAAGCATCTGATGGAACCTGATAGGTTCCAGTCGGAGCTTGGGCCGCTACCTGTAGCCCTGACCCGTGCTCGGTCGGAGGACCTAGTGGCCGCCTGGAATAGGGCGACGGCTGGGGCCTTGGACCGGGTTGCGCCTTTGCGACCTCTCCTACGGCAGCGACCCACCCGGGCTCCCTGGTATACCGAGGAGCTGAGGGTGATGAAGCGCCAGAGGAGACGTCTAGAGAGCAGGTGGAGGTCCTCACGCTCCGAGTCTGACCGAACACAGGTAAGAGCCTATTTACGGACTTACCTTGTGGCATTGAGAGCGGCCAAGCGTAGACATTGTGCCGCTCTTATTGCATCTGCGGATAACTGCCCTGCCGCCCTGTTTAGGGTCACCCGCTCCCTCTTGGTGCAAGAGACGCAGGGGGCACCCTTACAGGGTAGAGCAGAGGAGTTTGGAGAATATCTGCAGAACAAAGTCGCTCAGATCCGGAGCGGATGGGCCCCCTCCAGTGGTCTGGACGGGCTGTCAACAGTGAGTCTTGTGAGTCCACTCTGGGAGGAGTTTGACTCTGTTGCCCCCGAGGATTTAGACAGGTTGCGTGGAAGGCTGCGACCCACCACATGTTCATTGGACCCGTGTCCCTCCTGGCTGGTACTGGCATCCTGGGAGGTGACACGAGGCTGGCTTCTGGGCCTGGTGAACGCCTCGTTGGGTGAGGGATCCTTACCTACCGTCTTGAAAGAGGCGGTGGTGAGGCCCTTACTCAAGAGGCCTTCACTCGACCAAATGGAGCTAGCTAATTATCGTCCAGTCTCCAACCTCCCTTTTTTGGCGAAGGTTGTTGAGAATGTGGTGGCGCAGCAGTTTCCGCGTCACCTCGACGAATCCGATTATCTAGACCCACGCCAGTCCGGCTTCCAACCTGGGCACAGCACTGAGACAGCCTTGGTCGCGTTGGTTGATGATCTCTGGAGGGCCAGAGATAGAGGTTGTTCCTCTATCCTGGTCCTATTAGATCTCTCAGCGGCTTTTGATACCATCGACCATGGTATCCTTCTGCGCCGGCTGGAGGGGATGGGAGTCGGAGGCACCGTGTTACGGTGGTTCGACTCTTACCTCTCCGGCCGGATGCAATATGTGTTGACAGGGGGGCAGAGATCGACCCCGAGGCCACTATCTTGTGGGGTGCCGCAGGGGTCGGTTCTCTCGCCCCTTCTGTTCAATGCATACGTGAAGCCGCTGGGCGAGATCATCCGTGGTTTTGGGGTTGAATACCATCTGTACGCTGATGATACGCAGCTGTACATTTCAACCCCAAACCACCCCAACGAGGCTGTTGCAGTGATGTCCCGGTGTCTGGAAGCCGTCGGGGTCTGGATGGGGGACAACAGACTCAAACTCAACCCCTCCAAGACTGAGTGGCTGTGGCTTCCGGCACCTCGGTTCAGCCAGCTGACTCCATCGCTGGCCATAGGGGACGAGCTACTGCCCTGTGGAACGGGCGCGCAATTTGGGCGTCCTCCTTGATGCCCGGCTGTCAATGGATGACCATGTGGCAGCCGTGGCAAGGGGGGCGTTCCACCAGGTTCGCCTGGTGCGCCAATTGCGCCCCCTACTGGACCGAGATGCCCTACGCACAGTCACTCATGCGCTGGTGACGTCTCGCCTAGATTACTGTAATGCTCTCTACATGGGCCTTCCCTTGGGACGCGCCCGGAGACTGCAGCTAGTCCAGAACGCGGCCGCACGGGTTATCATGGGGAGGTCTAGATACTCCCACGTAACACCGCTCCTGCGCGAGCTGCACTGGCTACCTGTGGTTTTTCGGGTGCGTTTCAAGGTCCTGATTACTATCTTTAAAGCGCTCCATGGCTCAGGACCTAGTTACTTGCGGGATCGCATCCTCCCACATACATCCCTGCGGCCAATCCGCTCTCACAGAGAGGGCCTTCTCCAGGTGCCGTCCACTAGGCAATGCCAGCGGGCGGCGCCGAGGAGTAGAGCCTTCTCTGTGATGGGCCCAACCCTCTGGAATGACCTCCCCCCCCCCGACATTAGAACCACCTCGGACTTCCGCTCCTTCCGTCAAAAATTGAAGACTCACCTGTTCCGACTAGCTGGCCTGGCATGATTATAAATGTTACATCTATGAACTCCTGGTAGTATATTCTCATCTGGTTATTTTAAGGGTAATGTTTTAGTTTTAATTGTTTTTAGGGCTTTTAGCTTCATATTTATTTATTCTTCTGTACAGGACTCTTAATTTTAACCTCCTCCACACACATATATACATACATATATTTATAACCCTATTTATATTTGTATTTTATCTGTGATTTATTGTGGACTGTACACCGCCCCGAGTCCCTTTTTGGGAGAGGGGGCGGTTTAGAAATGTGAATAAATAATAAAAATAATAATAATAATAATAAAGTTATTTTTAAATACTGTTTTTTAATCGCTTTACTTTAAGATACAGTTTTTATAGCCTCCTCATCTAAGTATTTAAGGATCTGTGTATTTATATATTTATTCTTATGTATTCCTTGTGTTTTAATTTGACTGTACACCGCCCCGAGTCCCTTTCGGGAGAGGGGGCGGTCTAGAAATTTAAAATAAAGTAAAGTAAAGTAAAGTAAAGAGGTGACCAGAATAACTTTTGGTCTTGGAGTACAAAATGAAGCAGGGTAAAGGCTAACAGATTTTGTTAAGAGAACATGTCAGTCATAGCAAACACTGTTTTTCAACAAACCAAGAGGAGACTCTACACATGGACATCATCAGATGGTCAATACCAAAATCAGATTGATTATATACTGTGCAGCCAAAGATGGAGAAACTCTATACAGTTGGTAAAAAGAAGATTGGAGCTGGCTGTGGCTCAGATCATGAGCTTCTTATTGCAAAATTCAAACTTAAATTGAACAAAGTAGGTCAAACCATTTGGCCATTCATGTATGACTCAAATCATATCCCTTATGAATATATAATGCAGTCTCCCCCTACACTCACTGTCTTAATGCAAAAACTGAGCAGTCATCAGTCAGAACAGCTGGGATGCCAAGAGGAGATTGGGCTAGATGGCCTTAAGCAATCCCTTCAAATTTATAAAGATAATATTTTACACTGCTAATCACAAATCCACATATACATGTAATTATTTGAACATGCATGTATACTGCTAAAATTAGCAGTGTGTAATATCGGGGTGAGATGGACAGCACATAAACCCAATGGATGAACTGATAGATGAATTGATAGATGAGTGAGTGAATGAATGAATGAATGAATGAATGGATGGATGGATAGATCCATTAATCCATTAATCCATTAATCCATTAATCCATTAATCCATTAATCCATTAATCCATTAATCCATAAATCCATCAATCCATCAATCCATTAATCCATTAATCCATCAATCAATGGTGTTATGGTATAGGCTGCTTAGAAATTTTTCACCTGAGCTATTAGATTGGCCAATCCTGTTGGCATTTTATAGCACAAGGAGGTTTCAATAGTACCCCTGATTCTCCTTCTGATGTCTTCAGAAATATTACTAAGGTTAATGGATCCATATTGGGACCCCTTACCTGCCATGGCTGCAGCCTTGGAGCATCCAAACTCTCTTCACTCTCTTTCCTTCTCCTTCTAGATCTGAGGGTATATGCAGCATTCAAGGTGTAGGCCAGAGTCTTAATGATAGTGTGATAATGTTCATAATTTCTGATCCAGATCCTGTTCCTTTTCTCTTGAGTCTCCAGTGGTGCTTTTTCAATGCATCTTCTCCGTCCCTTGACAGAAAAGGCATGCTTTGAAAATGAACAGCGAAAAGTGTGACCTATAAACTGGGGATCTAAAAAGAAATGGGGGTCAAAGGCCTCGTGTTTTGGTTGTTTTTTCTGCAGAAAAACAAAGGTCCAAACACTATGGATGTACAATACAATACAATACAATACAATACAATACAATAGTAGAGTTGGAAGGGACCTTGGAGGTCTTCTAGTCCAACCCCCTGCCTAGGCAGGAAACCTATACCATTTCAGACAAATGGCTATCCAACATCTTCTTAAAGACTTCCAGTGTTGGGGCATTCACAACTTCTGGAGGCAACTTCTGTTCCACTGATTAATTGTTCTCACTGCCAGGAAATTTCTCCTTAGTGCTAAGTTGCTTCTCTCTTGAGAATTACTTTGTACTTGTACTTTGTACTTGAGAATTCATTTGTAATGTATTAAGTATAATCCCAAAATTGTGGTGATCCAGATTTTCCCTTCAACGGGTCCTGACAAACGCATAAGTGTTAAATAGAAAGGAAGAATTCTGTCCCAAAGGGCTTCCCTTTCCATGAAGTTAACAAAGACGTTGACCTGTCTCCACTTAGACATGGCAGCCCTGAGGGGTGCAAAATTTCCTGTTGTTGAGAATTGTTGCAATATAACGACACAAATTCCATTCCTGACAAGCAAAGGAGGAAAGATCCTCAGGAAATTGTCTCCGCTTTCATTGTCTGAAGCAAAAAGACCAATCAAGGTCCATTTGAAATGGAGGAGCAGTTGGACAATTATTGGATACTGAGCCCCATCTTTTGGGCATATCCGGTAGAAAAAGGGGAATTGTCTTTTATCACTCAAAGCCTCTGAGGAACTTCTGTGACTGATCTGAGAAAGCAATGAAGAATGCTGTGTTATAGTTGGGGGTCCGAACAAGTCCCAAAAATATGATCTTTTAATAAACCCAACTTTGTTCTGATGAACATACATTGTTGGAATAATTAGTTGATTAGCCATTGTTTAAATATCAAACACAGAATATTAACAAGATTGTATATAATAATGGAATAAAAGAATCAAATTAAGTGAAAAAGGTAATAGCAAATGCCAAGGCAAATCATATTTGTGTATCACCACTACCATTTACTACAATTAGACTCACAACCAAAGTGTTTCGTTACAATAAAGGGCCATTTTATATCTAATTTATGAGGATTGCTGCATTTTTCTCAGCTTCTATATCCCAGATTCTTTGTGCAGCAATCTTTTTTTTAACTTCTTGACCTGCTGAACAAGAAGCAGGGATACCACAATACCCGATACCATTTCATTTGTACAATCCAAGAGCTCTTTAACTGAAATTTTGTGTCTTCTAACAGACACAATTATAAGGGTCTATCAGCTTCCATAGCTTTAATTTGATACCAATAATTGTAAGTCCTGATTTTTACACAAAGAAGAAATTGTGCAAATTCCCAATTCAGCTCAGTAGGCAGCTGCTGAAGTCCTTTTCTCCACCTCAAAAATATTTCTCAGATGTTGTGATTTGGTTTGTTGTAGTAGTGATAACGGTTAAGGAAATTGGATAGCTATGAGTTTTTAGAATAGAATAGAATAGAATAAGGCAGGGCAGGGCAGGGCAGGGCAGGGCAGGGCAGGGCAGAACAGAACAGAACACAACAGAACAGAACAGAACAGAACAGAACAGAATAGAATAGAATAGAATAGCAGAGTTAGAAGGGATCTTGGAGGACTTCTAGTCCAACCGCCTGCTTAGGCAGGAAACCCTACGCCACTTCAGACAAATGGTTATCCAACATCTTCTTAAAAACTCCTATGGTTATAGGGAAAAGCAGCTCTTGAATTCCATAGAGAAGATATGGTTGAGCCTATGACTCACCCGCTACCACCCCAATCATATCAACCTAGACACAAACCTGTAGGATTTTGTAGGGACCTACTAATGTTGATATCTGGATGGTGATGTCCCTGTCAGCCCCATCAACAAGAGCCAAAAGGTTGTCTTTCCTTCCGCAGCTGTAGTTGGGAATATTAGCTTCTCCAGTAGAGAGCATGTCCAGCAAGGCCTCTGAAGTGCCTAATTCACTCAAATAGTTATCATGAATGTTGTAGCCAAGTGTGAGATTGTGCAGGAGCTTGTGATTTTTATTGACTATTTGAATATTGAAAATAAAACGTACTGCTCCTGCCATATCATAAGGTAAGCTAGTGTAAAAGAATACTCACGTTAACATCAGCATCACGAACAGTAATAACAAAACACATTTTTTTGCTATTTAATCCTCTTTTTTTCCACAAGACTACCGAGTCTTAAACCAGTATTAATCCAGAACCAGAGGGAAAGAATAGTCCCTCCTCGCCATGTAATAATTGTGAGTGTTGAGAAGAAGGGATTAAGCTAGTCCTCCCCCAATGATTAAATCACAAATAAATCATAATACATAGCAGTACTCATTTTCATCACCCCAATTAACAGGTTACAAAGTAATCCAATCATTAAGTAGAACAGAAAGGGAAGAGCAAGTTTCATAAGTGTAACTCAGAAAAGCCATTCTAAAAACAAGTCATCCTCTATTCCAATAAACATCAGGCATTGAATGTCAACAGGTGTTTAAGGAATATAGAAATGAGCTGAGCAGGGGAAACTACAGCAATCATCACTTTTAGCAAAAGTTATTATTCATATCATGAATTCAGGATTGGACGGGGAGAGGAAAATAATATGAACTTCTTTCAGGGTTTTTTTTCTTCCCCGCCTCATCTTTGGATTTGAGTCTCTTCCACAAAAAGAAAGCAAAAGATGGAAGCCATAGAAATCAAAACAATTCAAGAAATCAATTCTCTGCAATAAAGAAGCTAAACCTGTGAGCTGATGTGTCGGTGAATTATGGGAACCCTTAAGTACATTAGTTCAGTGGCAACAACTTGAAAAATACTTTATAACTAAAATAAAGTGGGAAAACCTTTCTTCCTACAAGGGTCATATTCACATAACATATATCACCTGTCAGTCCTCAGGCTGCCATCCAGGCGGACCCTGTCCATCACCATGCCCACCATGCAACACTGCCACGTTGATGTTGCCTCTCTGATGTCGATTGAGCCTGTAGCTGCATGTGGCTCCTCTACCCAGGTGCAACTGCCTCCTCGGTTGTAATTCTTCTACTCGGGTACTCTGATGTAACTCTTTGCTCGGATGCGGCTAACCAGGAAAGAGACTATGATGACACTGAATGGGGGTGTGGCTGGAGGTGTGGGCCATGGTGATTGGTGATGGTGGGTGGGTGTCATCTGGGTGGAGTTGTGGGTGGAGCTGGGTGGGGTAATGGTATATATATATATGGGTGATGGTGTTAACTTGGTTAGAACTGACTTGGATTTGATTACCTTTGTATCATTGTCATTTAGTGCTGGTTATCACGTAGTTTGTTAGATAGAGATAAAAGTTGTTCACCAAACAAACTGAATCTCTGTTTGTATGCAACGTGAACGCCGGAACGTGACATCACCATGGTGGGAAAATATTCTTAAAGCCACCCTGAGATGAAAAAACAGGTCTGGGTGCAGCCTGCTGAGAGAGCGTCCTTAGGACTCTGACCTCAGCCACTTGCTCTTTAATTCCATGGCCCTTCTAGATTGTTAAAGCAGCCTGGGGGTTGTCATGTGACTGGTCCCTTGCAGTGCTTAATGGTTTTTGAGTGAGGGGGTGTTCCTTTATCTTGTAAATTGCCATTAGTTCACCCCCTACTCAGGAAAAGATTGGTGGACCCCACCATACCCATTAATTTTCATCCAGTTCCTGTTGTGGCCCAGCAGGAGCCATTGGAGCTGCCACCAGACTCCAACAGCGAGGGTCCCTATGAGTCGGCTCTGGAGGATGTGGAGGACCCTGGACAGGGTTCTGACTCCGAGCAGGGATCAGAGAGGCTGGTTGGCCACCTGGAGGCGCCTGAGGCATGGAGCAGTGGTGAAAGCCAAAGGGAGTGTGCTCCTGATGTCATGCATTGGAGCAGTGGGGAGGAGACAAGGGAGTGGTTTCTGGATGCCCGGCAATGGAGAGCTGATAGACGTAGAGAACAGCTACGCATTTACAAGAGATGATTGGACTCAGGTGATCGTAATCAGGCTCCTCTCAAGGCTATTTAAGGAGGGACTTTCCGAAAGTTGTTTTGCAGGAATCAACTTATCATTAGAGTTGGAGACGCTCTCAAATCTGTGTCGTACCTCAGCAGGCTGGATTGCTGCCAAGGTGTTATCTGGACCTGGATTGCTGCCAAGGTTTACACTGTATGTAAATAAAACATCTTGCAGAGACCTTGTTTCAGAGGGCTTTGGTATATGAGAAGGGGGGTCAGAACAAGTTCCTAACTTCAATTTTTAGAGAAAATTGTACCGGCACTTGTACTTAGATTTAGATACCACTTCACAGTGCTTTACAGCCCTCTCTAAGAGGTTTACAGAATCAGCATATTGCACCCAACAACCTGGGTCCTCATTTTACTCACCTCGGAAGGATGGAAGGCTGAGTCAATCTTGAGTCTGGTGAGATTTGATTTGCCAAACAGCTGGCAGCCAGTGATCAGCAGAAGTAGCCTGCCGTACTGCACTCTAACCACTGTGCTGCCGTATTTCCAAAATGATTGGAAATGTAATTGTATAGCTACTTCAAAAGCCTTGGAAGAAGCAGATTATCAAGATGCCTTTGAGTCAGGACTGAGCCCAAGTATGGGATTGAAATGGCATTGGGCACACTTTTTCATGACCTCTGGTGGGGGTAGGATGAAGGTTGTGCAGCCATCCTTGCCGTATTTGACCTCCTATGATCTTAGATGCATAGGAGGTGGTATTCTTCCAATTAGCTCAGAGGATTCAGCTGGGTGATCCAAGGACACATAGAGCAGAGAGGAGATAGGCACAACTCCACCAGCTAGACTACGCAAGAGGAGGCAACCTCACCCCATAACCTCACCTGGCATTGTGCCTGTCTCCTCTCAGCTCTACGTATCCTTGGTTCTGGAGGAGATCTGGGATCCACTTATTCCTCACCCTCCCCAGGCTCCAGAGACTTTCCTGAAGCCTGGGGAAGGCAAAAAAAAGGATTCCAACGGACCAACCGGAAGTTCAGAAACAATCCATTTCCGCCTTTCAGAAAGCTTCGGGGGGGGAGGCCATTTTTGCCTTCCCCTTTTGTGTGTAAGATAGCATGCACACACACAATTTTGGCACTCCTTTAGAAAAAGGTTAGCCATCACTGATCTAGAAAGATAACCAGGAAAAGGGCTCCCCCAGGAATTGTCTCTGAACCTGCAACAAAGCTCATATCCAAGTGGAAGTAAAGCTAACAGACTCACTCTTGAACTTAAAAATAAAGGGGAATCAGAATATTTTGAAGTCTGGAACAGATTTTATGATTGGTATAAGACAAGGTGACAAGACTGGAACAAATGTATATATTGTGATTGGACAGAAGGATAGACAATGTATTAAGTAGGCTAATTGTTAATGGTTGAGACTAGCTGTATATAATGTGAATGTATGGCCACTTCGACTTCACGGTACTGCAATGTTTTAAATGTAAAAATAATAAAAATATATTTTTTAAAAAGCTAACAGACTGTCCAACTGATGCTGCACAAATTCTTCCACCCCTGCAAGAGGTTATCTAAGATCCCTCTACCCAAAAGGGCTCATGTCAACTGAAAGAGGATTATCAGGGAGCTATATCAGTATGCAAAAAGGGTGGAGTACTATTTGTCTCCCTCACTGACACAAGGTAGGCCTTAACAGCAGCTCTAACCAGACTTTGATTGAGTTTGTCCTGTGCTGAGCACCAAACATCTCTTCCCTTGCCTATTGCCTCGGCGTGCCCCATTTTCGGCCTCCGTGCACCCCATTTTCTGCCCACTCCAATCCCCACCGCCCAGAATGGGTGGAAAATTGGGCATGAAAAGGCTGAAAATGGGGGGGGGGGGACGGAGGCAGCAATAGGCTAAGGCAATCCCTACAGCCTGAAATAGCTGATCGTTGGGAGGACGATGGAGCCAACAATCAGCTGCTTGTGCTAATCAGGCTGTGCTGAAATTGAAACTGAAACAGGCTGTTTGCTGCAAGGAGACAAATTGCTGGAAGACAGAGGCCAGGGGGGGGGGCAGATGGATGGGACTACATCTGGTGTATAAGACACACCCAAATTTTCACTCTCTTTTAGGGGGAGAAGTGCATCTTATACTCCGAAAAATATGGTAAATTAAAAACCAATTCTACAATGAAGTGCAACCTCTAAATTATCTAATGTGACACCACCAAATTCCACACATAAAATGCGCTCAAGAAAAAAGGAATTAACATACCCAGAAGGCATGTTTCCCTCTGAGGTCCACTAGAACGAACACTTTGATTTACACATTTAAAAAACCTCACAAAAGACCTACTTTAGTATAAACATTGCTATAGGCAGATTTTCTTTTCTTGTGCTAATCAGGCTAAACTGAAACCGAAACAAGCTGTTTACTGCAAGGAGGCAAATTGCTGGGAGGCAGATTTTTTTCTTGTTTTATTCCCCAAAATCTAGGTGCGTCTTATACTTTGAAGCATCTTATACTAAAAAAATATGGTAATTCATTGCTAATATTTGCTTTTCCCAAGACAAGATGTGCTATCAATTATAGGCTGAAAGAAGCTTTAGCTGCTGTTAGTGAGAATAATTGCTCAATTCTTAAAATATGTTGTGATCATTGGCAGCGGCTGAACATCAAATTTCTCTAAATGATTTTTTATGAGTTCTTTTTAGAACATTTATTTTGATGAAAGGGAAGGGAGCTGTAAGAATTCCATTCAGCCATTTCCCACTGAGAAACATCTACATTTGATTTTCTTTGACTCCAGCATACAATCAAAGTGGAATTAATTAATATCTTCTTTCAAATAAAAGGAATATTTACAATTCTTCTGATCTAATGCTGTTATGCCTCATGTTTTACATTTATTCTGGCAGTAAGGTACTCCTTTGTATTCATGTCTGCTCTTACAATAATAATGTAACACTTGGGAATGAAGATGCAGCCCATCAGACCAGCACTGGAGGCTAAGATGGAAAAGACCTGCACAGCTATCATGTATTTCCCTTTGGTGCTCAGGTAGGTTGGCACAAAAGTCATCCAGACACTGCAGAAGACCATCATGCTGAAGGTTATCAGTTTGGCTTCATTGAAGGCCCCGGGGAGATTCCTGGTCAGGAAAGCCAATGTGAAACAGATGGCAGCCAGGAGGCCCATGTAGCCAAGGGCAACATAAAACAGGGTGACAGAGCCTTCATTGCATTGAAGGATGATTACTCCAGGTTGGGAGTGGAGGTCAGAGTCAGGGAATGAGGGAGAAACTCCCAGCCAGATGCAACAGATACTAATTTGGACAGCAGAACAAGAAAGTATTATGGAGTTAGCCAAGCTCTTCCCCAACCATCTCTTCACTCGGTTTCCTGGTCTTGTGGCCAGAAAAGCCAGCACCACCGTGATTGTCTTGGCCAAAAGAGAAGAAATGGCAACTGAGAAGATGATGCTGAAAACCATTTGTCGGAGAAGGCAGGTGGTTTTCCTTGGTTGACCAATGAAGAGAAAAGAAGACAAAAAGCAAAGCTGGAGGGAGACCAGGAGGATGTAAGAGAGGTCCCGGTTGTTGGCTTTGACAATGGGAGTTTCTCGATATTTAATGAATATGATTAAAATAAGGACAGTGATTAGGAATAAGATTAAGGAAAAGGAGACCAAGATGATGCCTAGATGTTCTTCATAAGACAAGAAGGTTAGAACTTTGGGGATACATTGGACTTGGTCTTCATTTGGATATTTATCATCCAGACACTTGGTGCATTTTTCTGCATCTGTGAAAATGAAAAACAATATTTAATATCCCTCCTTTTACAGTTCAAGAAATACTTTCTTTGGACAACAGCTGATAGCAGAACAATTTTCAAGTTATTAAAATGCTCTGGATTGATCCATTTTTACAACACCTGCTTTTCTTCTGGTGTTACCCACCTTCCTGAGTGGAGATGGTGCCCTCTGGACACAGAACACAGTCATAGCAACAAACTGGCTCTCCTTCTTGAGCCCGCTTCACAAATCCAGGATGACAATTTTCTAGACATCTAGATTGAGGTAGAGGCTAAGCAAAACAACAACAACAAGGAATACCAAAGAAAATGTTTTAGGACTACATTTCTATTTTTAAAAAGGACATAGAGATACGGAATAGATTTTCATCATCTCACTTGGCTAAGGCTTCTCAAGTAGTTTGCAAAGGATATTTTCCTTATGAATGAAGGATATTAACTTTGCAAGTTTGTATGTTTATGTGCACCAGAGATAAATTCTTTATGTATCCAATCACACTTGGCCACTAAAGTATTTTAGTCTAGTCTAGTCCAGTCCAGTCCAGTCTTGTCTATTTATTTTCTGCTCTCCTCGGCTCTCTTCTATTCTATTACAGTCTAGTCTAGTCTATTCATTTTCTGCTCTGGTTTGCTGTACTCTAAGCCTAGTCTAGTCTATTTATTTTCTACTCTGCTCTGCTCTACTCTATTAAAGTCTAGTCTAGTCATTTTCTGCTCAGCTCTACTCTAATTCTAGTCTAGTCCATTCCAGTCTAGTTTATTCATTTTCTGCTCTGCTCTGCTTTGCTCTACCCTATTCTATTCTACTCTATTCCAGTCTAGTCTAGTCTAGTCTAGTCTCTATTCATTTTCTCCCCTGCTCTGCTCTGCTCTAATTCTATTCTATTCTATTCTACTGTACGATATTGATATTCCCCAGCAAATAAGAAGAGTCAAAATGACCCCATGATTGCTTGGGCAGTAGTTACTAAAGATTTCTGTTTGACTCTGAGGCTAGTAGTTATATGAGCTAAAGGAAAACTCATAAGAATGCATCCTTCAAAAAGGGCTAATAAAGTCCTCTTTTGCTGCGACAAGTGGAACATGAGGATGATCCTGTATTGAAAAGGACCTCCAAGACAAGATCCTTTCTGTTCAAGGACTACTGGTCCAAAATTGAACTTGAGCACTGGTCAATGCATTTCCTCCTTTGGCATTTGAGAGGATACAGGATAACTTGATACTATCAGCATTGTTGTACCCAGTTTCTGATGACCTCCCCTGGCAGTTGAATGGAAAAAATAAATGGCAGAAGAGGCATAACTCAACCATGATCTATGTGAATGCCGGATATAACTGAATCCATGTGAAACAGTAATGCAAACTACCACACCTTCCAGGGAGTTCTGAAGGACACTTGATCAATAGTACTGAAACCTCTAAGAAGGCTAAAAAAACCCAGTAGAGATTCATTCCCCACATTCAGTAATGAATGTAAGTCATCTAACATGGGGACCAGTCTTTTGAACTGAAATAGATCCTGAACATCTGTGTCCTCTACATGTTTTTTTAGACATTGCTAAACAGGGAAAAGAAGCCATCATTTCCCAGACCTTCTTCAGCTTCAGCCATGAGAGAGAATCCTGGTTGATGATAAGTCTTTGCCTTTCAATACTCCCCACTTGCACATTCACTTCATTATGAAAAATCATTGACCTCATGACGTTCAGGTCAGCTCCTATGTCTCCATTCTTCTCCAAGTACAGTTTCTCATGGGAAATATTGCAAAACTCAGAGGGTTCCAGGAAGAGATTAAACTAAAATGGAAATAATCCAGGAAAATAGCCTTCTTATCTCATTTGATCTTTTCACATATTCAAACTTACAGACTTGTTTACAGTATAATAATTAACTCCTAGGAACATCAACATTTCCACTGCCCAAAAATTCATGACTTCCTTGTCAATCTCCTTTTGTTCAGGTGTTTGTGTGTGTGTGTGTGTGTGTTCCAGCATAACTCTGGAATGCCTCAAGTAATTTCAACCAAACTTGGTGCACAGATGACTTACTCTCTGGAAACAAATACTGTGGGGATAAGACGCCCCTAACACTCCATGGGATGTGTGTTCTGTTAAGATGCAGCCTGTTGTGCCTTAAAATGGCTTCTACTGTACTGCCGTAAAATGGATTCTACTATACAGCACAGTGGAGTTGCCATGGCAATAGCTTCATAGTATTCCACGAGGGGGCTCCCTCTGGTAAGGGGAAAAATCCAACATTAGAAATTACATTTGCTCTGGACATTTCCCCCCTATAAATAAATACCAGGACAACGCCAGGTTATCAGCTAGTACTAGGGGTGGGATTTGGAGGTTCTCTGAACCAGCCATAACGTTAACTATGGTTTCTCCCGAACCCCGGCAAACCTGTAGCAGCCCACCCCTGTATATACCACTTTACAGTGCTTTACAGCCCTCTCTAAGTAATTTACAGAGTCAGCCTATTGCCCCCAACAATCTGGGTCCACATTTTACCGACCTCGGAAGGATGGAAAGCTGAGTCAACCTTGAGCCTGGCGAGATTTGAACAGCCAAATTGCAGGCAGCTGGCAGTCAGCAGAAGTAGCCTGCAGTACTGCACTCTAACCACTGCACCGCTGCAGCTCAATGGAGGTAATTGCTGTCAAATATCTCATTTGATAGCAATATTTGTGAAAATTATCTCAAATAGTAGTGGATTGCAAACCGAATGCTCACAACCACTGAGCAGAAAGAGTTGGGCAAGGCAGCAAGCAAAAACCACTGGAAAAGCAGGAGGGGGTTGAGATGGCTCCTCTTCCTTTGGATTCCTGCTCAAAAGAAACTTAAGTTTGGTGGATCCTTGTTGAAACTTCATACCTGCCATGGCTTCAACCTTGGAGCTCCCAAATTCTCTTCACTCTCCTTCCTTCTCCTCTTGGATCTGGAGGAATACGCAGCATTCAAGGCTTGGGCCAGAGTCTTAATTATACTGTAAACATGGTGGTCATTTGAAATCATGTCCCTGCCTTTTTCCTTCTGGCTCTCCAGCGATGCTTCTTGTGTGCATCTTCTCTGGCCTTTGACAGAAAAGATGTGCTTTGAGAAAGAACATTTAAAGATCTTAGATCTAAAATGACGTTCCACATAGAGATTGGATTCAAAGACATCCCCCTTTGGCCTTTTTTTTCCCTGGATACCAAAGTTCCAAATACTGTGGACATATTTGAAAAATATCCGACTCAGCAGTGAAAAGGGAGCCACAGTTGTGGCAATCCAAACTTTCCCTTCAATGGGTCCTGGCAAAGCTTCAAACATTGCATGGACACGGATAACTCCATTCATGAGGTTCCCGTATTCTATAAAGTAAACGAAGACATTGACTTGTCTCCACTTAGAAAAGGATTCCCAGGGGGGTATTTCATTTCTGCTCACTGAGAATCGGTGTGATATAACTACACAAATTCCATTCCTGACAAACTCAGGAGTCAATGTCCTGATGAAATTCTCTCCGTTGTCTATGTCAAAAGCAAAAAGACCAATCAAATTCCATCTGAAATAGAGGAGGAGTTGGACAATTCCTGGATACTGGATCCCTTCTTTGGGGGCCATCCGGTGGGAAAAGGGGAAATGATTTTTATCGCTCAGATCTTCTGAAACAAGTTTATAGCTGATCTGAGAAAAAAAAATATGGTCAGATCAAGTTGAGAATGTTAGGTTGTTATTAATCCAACTTGGTTGCTATTAACCTTTGGGTAGAAAATTAACTAGTTTGTGGGTAATATGTTTGCTAATTCTATCATATCTCAAGACCTAAAATAGACACCTAACATCAAAAATGTCATCAAAAAAGCACAACAAAGAATGTTCTTACTGTGCCAACTGAGAAAGTTCAAACTGCCCAATGAGCTGCTGATACAGTTCTACAGAGGAAACTTTGAGTCTGACATCTGCACCTCCATAACTGTCTGGTTTGTTTCCGCAACCCAACAAGACAGACACAGACTTCAGAGGATAATCAGAACTGCAGAAAAGCCAATTACTGCCAACCTGCCTTCCATTGAGGACCTGTACACTGCGTGAGTCAAAAAGAGGGCCATGAAAATATCTACAGACCCCTCACACCCTGAACATAAATTGTTTCAACTCCTACCATCAAAACAACACTATAGAGCACTGCACACGAAGACAACTAGACACAAGAACAGTTTTTCCCTGAACGCCATCATCCTGCTAAACAAATAATTCCCTCACCATTGTCAAACTATTCATTAAGGCTGGATTACTATTACTATTAGTCTTATCATCATTCCTATCACCCATCTCCTCCCACTTATGATGGATGACTATAACTTTGTTCCTTGAATCCTTACGATTTATATTGATTGCTTCCTAGTAAGATTTGATTCCTTATTGTACCTTATGACTATCATTAATTGTTGTACCTTATGATTCTTGACGAATGTATCTTTTCTTTTACATACACTGAGAGCATATGCACTAAAAACAAATTCCTTGTGTGTCCAAACACACTTGGCCAATAAAGAATTCTATTCTATTCTAATATTTTAATATCTGGTTAATGCTAGCACTCATGAGGAGTCTATAACATTTATTTGGTGTTACCCAGTTATGGTGTGGGCCATAATAGTTGTAGATGGGACAATTTATTTGAGTTCTTTTCAGGAATCAGGAATATTTTTTTGGCTAAAAGCATGGATAAGGAATCAAAGATATAAGGAGGATTGCCTTAGAGTTCAGTTAACTTGCAGAAATTTCAGCACTCAAATTTATCCTGGTTGTAACCTGCAAGTCTATCAGGAGCCTGTAATATAAATCAATGCCATCTCGTAAAAATAAACCTGTTAAATGTTAGAAATGCAATCAAATACCAGGCTCATATTACCACATGTGGTGGACATGTTCCAAAGCAAAAAATAAATAAAAAATACTGGAAGAAAATACACATTTGGCTGGAAATTATGACAAAACAACAAATAGATTTGAAACCTGAAACATTTTTGTTGGGGACGCTTCCAGGAAACCATAATAAGGGTAACACATATTTGGTTTTACACATCCTAACAGCAGCCAGGATTGCATATGCACAATGCTGGAAAAACCCAGAAACCCCTACAGAAGATATTATAATCAAAAAAATTATGGAATGTACAGAGATGGATAGATTAACCCTAAAAATCAAAGGATCAAACCATTCTACAAATGGTTAAATGACAGATATTGAGGTTAGAGGAGTGGATTTATGTGAAATATGGATTACGTGAGAAAGAAAAACCAATAAGTAAATATTTTGATGGTGATATAATGATTGATATTATTGCATATTTGTGTCTGTGTGTGTGTGTGTGTGTATACATGCATGCATACATACATACATACATACATACATACATACATACACTTACTATGATGATTGTATGTTAACAACCCTGGACACCTAGAGAATACACTGCTCAACATAGAAATGGAATGTATGATATAAAACAATAAAAAGTACTTAATTAAAAAAATTAATGCCATCTCCTATCACAGGTTTATTATTTTGCAGCACACGTGTTTGAGGGATTGACAAACAAACAAAATCCAATAAACCTGCAAAACCTCTTTTTTTGCGGGGCGAAACAAAAATACAAAGAAGACGATCCTTTGGACACAGAGTCTCTCCTTACCCTTTGTACTTCTTGCAATTTCACAAATGTGAGTACCACAGAGAAGAAAAACTGGAACTGTCTCCCACCCATGCATCCTTCCCACTCATTTTGTCAAATAAAGAAACACACACACAAACCTGTGGGATTTTGTAGGTGTTTCCCATGATTGACATTTGGAAAGTGATGTCATTTCTGGCTCCATCAAGAAGCGCTAAGAGGTTGTCCTTCCTTCCACAACTGTAATTAGGAATATTAGCTTCTCCGGTAGATAGCATGTTCAGCAAGGCATCTAAAGTGCCAAGTGTATTCCTATAGTTGTAGTGGATTTTGTAGCCAAGTGTGAGATTGAGGACGAGCTGGGGATTCTCGTTGACCACTTGAATGGCAAATATGAACTGTAGGATTCTTGGCAGATCTTCAGATATAATACTGTAAAAAATGTCCATGTTATCAACATCAACAGTCAAAAACTATTCTTAAATGTACTCATCTTCGTCTCCACAAGCCCATTAAGTCTTAAGACAAGACGTATCCAAATGCAGAGGAAATGGGCAGTCGCCCATCACAATTTTATTTTTATGAGTGTCAGATTAACAGAGTTGGAAGGGATCTTGTAAATTGTCTACTCCAAAAAAATCCACCCAGGCAGGAGATCCTACACCATTTCTGACAGATGGCAGTCCAGGATCTTCTTGAAAGCCTCCAGTGATGAAGCTCCCACAACTTCTGAAGGCAACTTCTGTTCCATTGGTTGATTGTTCTCACTGTGAGAAAATTTCTCTTTATTTCCAGGTTGAATCTCTCCATCACCAGTTTCCATTATTCCTTGTCTGCCTTTAGGTGCTTTGGAAAACAGGTTCTCATCCTCTCTGTGACAGCCCTTCAAATATTGGAAAACTCATGTCTCCTCTGGTCCTTCTCTTCATTAGACTTAGCCATGCCCAATTCATGTAACCGTTCTTCATATGTTTTAGTATCCAGTCCCCTAATAATCTTCGTTGCTCTTCTCTGCACCCTTTTGAGAGTCTCAACATCTTTTTTATAGTGTGGTGACCAAAACTGGATGCAGTATTCTAGGTGTGGTCTTACTAAGGCTTTATAAAGTGGTATTAATAAATCACTTCTTCTTGATTGAATCCCTTTGTTAATGCAACTACATTAGCTTTTTTGGCTGCCACCACACACTGTTGGCTCATATTTAATTGGTTGTCCACTAAGACTCCAGGATCCCTCTCACAGTTACTACTATTAAGCCTGGTTTCACCCAGTCTATATTTGTACTTTTGGTTTTTCTTGCCTTCCTCCAGGATTAAGTCACAAATATAGATTTATAGTACAGGTAGTCCTTGACTTACAACAGTTCATTCAAAGTTACAATGGAACTGAAAAAAGTGACTTATAATCATTTTTCACACTTATGACCATTGCAGTATTCCCATGGTCATGCGATTTACATCTGGATGCTTGAGAACTGACTCATATTTTTGTCGGTTGCAGTTTCCCATGGTCATGTGATCACCTTTTGTGACCTTCTGACAAGCAAAGTCAATGGGGAAGCCAGATTCACTTAATAACTGTGTTACTCATTTAACAACTGCAGTGATTCACTTAACAAATGTGGCAAGAAAAATTGTAAAGTGGGACAAAACTCACTTAATAAATTTCTAACTTAGCAACATGTTGGGACTCTAGAAAAAGTGCAGAGAAGAGCAACCAAGGTGATTAGGGGACTGGAGACTAAAACATATGAAGAACTGGGCATGGCTAGTCTAGCAAAGAGAAGAACCAGGGGAGACATGATAGCAGTCTTCCAATATTTGAGGGGCTGCCACAAAGAGGAAGCTATTTTCCAAGGCACCTAAAGGCCAGACAAGGAATAATGGATGGAAAATGATCAAGGAGAGATTCAACCTAGAAATAAGGAGACATTTTCTGAGAGTGAGAACAATCAACCAATGGAACAGAAGTTGCCTTTAAAAGTTGTGGGAGCTTCATCACTGGAGGCTTTCAAGAAGAGATTGGACTGCCATTTGTCAGAAATGGTGTAGGGTCTCCTGCTTAGGCAGGTAATTGGACTAGATAACGTACAAGGTCTGTTAATCTAATCTAAACATAAATTTTGGACTCAGTTGTGGTTGTAAATTACAGGACTACCTGAGGTTCTGATTTTCGTTTGCCCAATAATGAAGATTCAAAAATCATTCAATTATTAAAGTAGAACCACCATTAAAAGCAAGGATGGATGGATGATGCACCAGCAAAGCAATTTTAAAAAGAAATATCTTCTATTTCTATAAGGACGGGCATTGAATACGAGCTCAGCAGAGGCAACTACAATCCTTTCTGTAATTATATGAATGAAATGTCCGTATTCAAGAGCTAAATTCAGGAATGGAAGAGGAGTAAGTTCTCTGGACTTCTGTGTCTGCCTTTCTTGGGCTTTTTTAGTGTTTCTTGAGTCCCATCCTTGCATATGAGGGTCTCACACAAGGTGGGACTAAAGGGGAGAGCCCCATGACTGAAAAGGATCTAATAACTTACATATATCCTGTAAATTGGGAAGAAGTGGAAGAAGAAGAAAGGAAGAAGAATGTTAGAAATGCAAATGGAGGGAATGCAACTCCATCATGTTGCATGACTTACGGAGGAGAAGAAATGTAACGAGCTCCATTAAACTGTAATGGCAGAAGCAAAGATTTTGTTGCAGTGACAACCACGCTAATGATATGATCTCCTTGCCTGTAATAGCTCCATGTATGTCCTTTGTTTTGCCTCTTCAAAATCAGGGGGCATTTGGTCCTGAGCCTCCCAGAGTTTCTCTGGGTTAGCACAAACAGTAGCATCATAAGCAGAAGCACCAGATCCATTCTCCCCTTAGCTGAATCAGTCACTTCTCTGTATCTAAACAACAAGAAATCAGAAGAATTGAAAGCACTGTCACAGGATGGAAATGCCAGTGGCTTTCCTGATTCAGAGACACACCACGCTTTACATGGAGAGAAAAGGATACATTTGACAGCATAAACTCTACCTCTCCTAAATTTCGTGCAAAACGTTCAACATGACTGGAATTCAGCCTTTATTTTATTTTCTGTGCAAGATCCCTTCCATATTGCTTCAGTCTGGTGATTATATCAAATGCAGCCACAGGAGAAGTAGAAGACATTTCAAAGATTGCGGGGGTGGTAATTATAGTTAGAACCAAATTCTCCTCTCGGGATTGGATCCTGAACTTTCTTCCAAGGCTCTATGTGAGGAGGGGTAGGTGGAGAAAAGCAAGTTAGTGAAAAATTGCAGAGACATACCTGGGGGAAGTGTTCTGTAGAGATTATTGTCCTTCATGTCAAGACACGCCTAGAAAGTGATGCTAGAGGAAGTCAGTTTAATACCCAGGTAGTTGACTTTGGCTGTCTGCCTGGCAACAGGTAAGATCATTCTTTTTCTTTTCTTTTTGTAATATGTATTTTTTAATATAATCATTCCATGTTCAGTTGAACAATGTGTTGTCTGGGTACAAATATCTCTGTTAAACAATCATCAAAATTGCAACCTCCTTCGTTAAATTAATATTGATTCTGCAATCTTCAACATAATAATATTCCACATATTAATTCTACAATATTAACATAATAATATTCAACATACTCATAATATTTACTTATCTCTTTTAGCATATCTTCTTTATTTTGTTTCCCTATTTCTAACTTCCATTTTCATTATTTAGCCACTGGTAAAATGGATCCCATACCATATCGTATTCAGTTTGCTCTTTCTCCTTCATTGCCAGTGTTAATCCATTCATTTCTGCACATTCTAATATTTTCCTAATCACATTCTCATCTGTAGGTATCTCTTCACTCTTCCAATTTTGTGCAAATACAATTCTAGCAGCAGTTAATATCAGTGGTGGGATTAAAAAAAATTACTACCTGTTCTGTGGGCGTGGCATGGCTTGGTGGGCGTGGCAGGGGAAGGATACTGTAAAATCTCCATTCCCTCCCCGCTCCAGGGGAAGGTTACTGCAAAATCCCCATTTCCTACCCATCAGCTGGGAGTCGGGAAGCAGAGAATAGATAGTGGTGGGGCCAGTCAGAAGTTTTTACTGGTTCTCTGAACTACTCAAAATTTCCACTACCGGTTCTCCAGAAGACCTCCCATCCCCATTCTGGCCTTGCTTGCCCTCTCCATGCTATGCAAGGAGCTGGTTCCACAGATAGGAAGACCAAGCAGATGCTTTCATGATAAAATGCATATAATTGATCTATATGTTATAGGTAGGGAGGGAGAGAGAGAGAGAATTGGGAGGGACCTTGTAAGTCATCTAGTCCAACCCCCCCCCCCAAGCAAGAGACCCTACACCATTTCTGACAGATGGCAGTTCAGTCTGTTCTTGAAAGCCTCCAGTGATGAATCTCCCACAACTTCTGAAGGCAACTTCTGTTCCATCGGTTGATGCTCTCACTGTCAGAAAATTTCTCCTTATTTCCAGTTTGAATCTCTCCTTGTTCAATTTCCATACATTATTCCTTATCTGGCCTTCAGGTGCTTTGGAGAATGACTTGACCCGTTCCTCTGTGGCAGCCCCTCAAAAATTGGAACACTGCTATCATGTCTCCCCTGGTCCTTCTCTTCACTAGACTAGCCATGCCCAATTCCTGCAACCATTCTTGTATGTTTTAGCATCTAGTCCCCTACTCATCTTGGTTGGTCTTCTCTGCACTCTTTCTACAGTCTCAACATCTTTTTATAGTGTGGTGACCAAAACTGGGTGCAGTAGTCTAGGTGTGGTCTTACTAAGGGTCTGTAGAGTGGTATGAGTACCTCACTTGATCTTGATTGTATCCCTCTGTTAATGCAATTTAGGATGACGTTGGCTTTTTTAGCTGCCACTGCACACTGTTAACTCTTATTTAATTGGTTGTCCACTAAGACTCCAAGATCCCTCTCACAGTTACTGCTATTTGTTCTGACGTAGGCTTCCCAAGAGCATGAAGCAAACTCCTGGTCCCGACAAAAAACCCTTTTATTAATTTACTGTGAATTCTGCTCATTCATATACAGCAAAGTCTTTCAAGGGAAGATTTACAGTCACAGGCGTAGAGAGCTGACAGGCCAATATCTGCAAAACTTGCAAGGAGTCTCAGAGAGTCACGAGCCAATTCATCAAACTAATTGTCTCCTCCTCCTCCTCCACTCCCCTTTAGTTCCTCTTTTATTTCCTCTCAGAGGGGCCATTCATCATGCACTTGTGCCCTTACTCCCAAATTGACCCGTGTTCTTTAGCTGTTCCCTTCATCTGGCAACTCTGTGAATGTGTAGGCCAGGAACAGGCTCCAGCTGTTTGTCTGCCTCACTGATGTCTGACTCTGAAGGCATCTGATAACTGGCATACAGCTCTGGCTCCCTCTCTGCCTCCGACACAGAGCCCTCATCAGAGCCTTCCCCAGACTCCAGGACTGGCCCATGTTCCTCCCCAACCTCCTCACTGTCCAAATCTGCTGCCAGCTCTGCTGGCCACTGCTGGGCCACAATACTATAAAGCCTGGTTTCACCCAGTCTATATATGTACTTTTGGATATGAATGGATGATGGATGGACAGATATAAGAATGATAGATTAGACAGATGGATGGATAAGATAGATAGATGATAGATAGATAGGATAGACAGACCGAATATATCTATTCTATATGCTGCACAACACAAGGGATGTCTTAGGACCATTTGAAGGGGGATTTTATAATAGGATAGCACTCAGACTTATATACCCTCTCTAAACAGTTTACAGAGTCAGCATCTTGCCCCCAACAATCTAGGTCCTCATTTTACCCACTGGATGGAAGGCTGAGTCAACCTTGAGGGAATGTTTCTGGTTTTACTAACAATGTTTCCAGCCTGCCTGAACTTCAGTGGACTCTAGCTGGGGAACATCAAAGCAAACCAAAAAATGTCAATCACAATATAAACTATATTCATTTTATTTATTTTATTTTACTACATTTGTTTCATTTGTTTACTTATCAAAACAAAGTTGTTCAGATATAATCATGCATGCTTGTGTTTTTTGTGACTGTATCCTGAAGCTGTAGGGCCAATATTATTGAACTGTAAAAAAAAACCTACAAGGAAAACATTAAGCAAAAGTAAGCATAATTCTTGGGAGTGAGAAACCAAAATCAAAAAAACTTTACAATATAGATGATACATTTTGAGCTCTAACTTTGTAATAATAATAATAATAATTTGGAAGGGAATATCTATTTTGTTTTTATCAGCATCCTACAAATCTAAAGATGGCAGGTTGAGTTTCAAAATGGAAAACAAAAAAAAATGTTTTGTCATGAGGAATCTTAAATTATTATCTTAAAATACAAAAAAAAGGCAACCCCTATATTCTTACTTTACTTTTAATATAAGCTGTTCCTTTGTGTTGAGATCCGGCCGGAGGATAATAATATAGCACTTGGGGATGAAAATGCAACCCAACAACCCAGCACTGGAGGCCAAAATGGAGAAAACCTGAACAGCCACCATGAATTCCCCCTTGGTGCTCAGATAGGCGGGCACAAAGGAAATCCAGACACTACAGAAGACCAGCATGCTGAAGGTGATCAGCTTGGCTTCGTTGAAGGCTCCAGGCAGATTCCTGGCCAGGAAAGCCACTGTGAAACTAATGATAGCCAAGAAGCCCATGTAGCCCAGGGATCCATAAAACATGGCAACAGAGCCTTCATTGCATTGCAAGACAATCTCTCCAGACTGGGAGTGGAGGTCGGAATCAGGAAAGGGGGGAGAGACTCCTAACCAAATGGAACAAATGAGAATTTGAATCCCAGAACAAGAAAGAACAAGGGAGTTGGCTAGAGACTTCCCCAGCCACCTCCTCATGGTGTTGCCTGGCTTTGTGGCCAGGAAGGCCAACACTACTGTGATTGTCTTGGCTAAGACTGAGGAGACAGCAAGTGTGAAAACAATGCTGAAAAAGGTTTGACGGAGAAGACAAGTGACTTTCCTTGGCTGGCCAATGTAGAGGAAGGAGGTCAGGAAGGACAACAACAGGGAGATAAGAAGGATATAAGAGAGATCACGGTTGTTGGCTTTGACTATTGGCGTTTCCAAGTGTTTAGTAAAGATTGTTAACACAAGCACTGTAGCTAAAGACAAGATCAGGGCAATGGAAACCAGTATATTCCCAAGAAGTCCTTTATAGGATAGGAAAGTTATGATCTTGGGGATGCACTGATCTCGTTTCTCATTTGGATGCTGATCATCTGGACATTTGGTGCACCTTTTTGCATCTGCAAATAAGAGAGATGAAAGAAACATCATTATCTACCTCCAGCAGCCTTTTCTCCTTCTGTCTGTCTTGTCCACCTTTATCATCTCTTCCATGAATGCATCATCTGACAATTCCATCTATTTTTGTTGTTGTTTATATTTTCCCAACAATCAATTTCACTCACATTTGCCTTTACCTGAGAGTCTTATACATTTTAAAATATCCTTTTTCTTGTAACTCTACATGACTTTTCTCTTAATATAGAATAGAATAACAGAGTTGGAAGGGACCTTGGAGGTCTTCTAGTCCAACCCCCTGCCTAGGATGGAAACCCTACACCACTTCAGACACATGGTTGTCCAATCTCTTCTTAAAAACTTCCAGTGTTGGAGCATTCACAACTTCTGGAGGCAAGTTGTTCCACTGATTAATTGTTCTAATGGTCAGGAAATTTCTCCTTAGTTCTAAGTTGCTTCTCTCCTTGATTAGTTTCCACCCATTGCTTTTTGTCCTACCCTCAGGTGCTTTGGAGAATAGCTTGATTACCTCTTTGTGGCAGCCCCTGAGAGACTAGACATACTCAGTTGCAGCAACCATGTTTTACGTCTTATGTTTTAGCCCCCAGTCCCCTAATCATCTTTGTTGCTCTTCTCTGCACTTCTAGCATGTCAACATCTTTGTCCTTTTCGACTTGTAAACAAGTTTTTAAAACAAAGTCAGCATGGGGAATTTTGAAATATAGATCCTTTTTCATATAATGATCCTCTTTTCTCATCAGAAAAACTGATGATCAAAGGAAAAAGAGGGCCTGGCTGAATTGCATAGTCTTTCTCCCAGATTATTTCTTACAACTCACTTCATGAAACTCCTTCTCAAGGCAAGGAAACCAGTAAAAGAAAGACCCCAATTGAGAAATTAGAATCTCTGATTGCTTCTACTGGGGAAACTTTAGAGCCACCAACCTTCCTGAGTGGAAATGGTCCCTTCAGCACAAGGAATACAGTCGTAGCAGCAAGGGGGCTTCCCTTCCTGAGGCACCTTTACAAATCCTGGATGGCAGCTTTCCACGCACTTGGATTGAGGGAGGGACTAAACAAAAATAGAAGGAACATCAAATATATGTTAAAAGGCAATATGTAGGAAATAGGAGTTTATCCTTATTGCTTCTGCCGATAGCCACTGGGTGGCTCTTTCTAAGGTGACCTGGTGTTTGTTGAACACAGGTGAGCTATAGCACCATTTGCAGAGCCCCTGGGAGGAATTGTAGAGATGAAAATATGGTTTGCTGGGCAAAGAAGTATGAAACATTTGTAAATCCAGAGCAAGAATATTTTGAAGTGGCTCAGGCATACATCTCTCTAACTCACTGATACATCAAAAGGGGTGTATTCTCTTTTTGTTTTTACATTCAATTATCAATATATTCAATCACTTTTGTATCCCTTCCAGGGATTACATTATAACAACAATTGCAATAATGTTTCAACTCATTTTTGTGACCTGAGTCTTCTGAGTGTTGCATCCTCCCCCCTGTCTGCCGGCAGAGCCGCGGCCCCTCCCTCCTTCATATCTTGTGTACTGTGTTTCTTAGTAAAGGCCTTTGCCTCCACAACTGTGTTGATTCTAATTCTGCTGCCCTCCCAGAAAATCAGCATTCCTTCTGGCAATAGCCATCTAAACCAGATTCCATTATTATATAATTTCTTTGCTAAAGAGGAATATTTCTTCCTCTTATCTCTTACTTTCTTTGGAATCTGTTTAAGAATGGTTATTTCTTTGTCTTTATATTTTAGTGGTTCCACCCTTTGAGCTCCTAAGACCTCGTCTCTTGTAGTCTTTCTAAGAAATTTAACATGTATTTCCCTTGGCACGTTGTGTGTTCTAGCATATGCTGAGTTAACTCTATAGATCAAATCAATATCCCACCATAGCTGTTGTTTATCTCTTTTAATATATTCTGCTAAGATTGTGGTCATGATCTCCTTGAGATCTTCATTCTCTGTTTCTGGCAAGTTTTGAAATCTAAGAAAAAAAGACATTCTCTCAAATTCCACCTTTATCATATGATTTTCAAATTCTATATTCCCCTTCTGGATTGACTTAACCTCTTCCCTTAGCCCAGTCATGCCCTCCTCCAGCACACTTATTCTCTGTTTATTTTGTGTTGCTTGTTGTTGCGTTTCTCTGAGCTCATCAGTTAAATCTGCCAGTTGCTTTTTCAGTTCGTCCTGTCCCTTTATAATAGTTTGAAACATTTGCTCCACGGATAGTTCCTTTGAGCTCTCTTCAGTCACATTAGGTTATAAAAATGAAGCCAATGGTATCTTTTGGGTGACCGGGCTGGACGTAGAAGATGTTATTTATTTATTTATTTATTTATTTATTTATTTATTTACTGCGCTTCTAGACCGCCCCCTCTCCCAAAAGGGACTCGGGGCGGTGTACAGTCCATACAAAAATACAACATAATATAATTAAATAGCTGAACAATTAAAATTGTTAAATAGGTAGAGTTGGGACCGAAGACGGCTTGCCAGGCGGTAATTTTTTAGGACCCATATCAAGTTCAGAGATAGCTATAAATATGCACAACGAAATGGTGTCTGTGGAAAGACACAACTGGGAAAAGTCAAAAGGCAAGCAAATCCAGAGAATGTCACCGCCACTCATCACTGCCTCTCTGTGCCCCACTTTCAGTCTCTGTGTGTCCCAATTTCAGCCCATTCCAGGCAGCAGGGGATTGCCACTGCTGCCAATGGCAATCTCTGCCGCCTGGAATGGGCTGAAAACAGGACACACAGAGGTAGAGAAGTAGAGAAGGAAACAAGAGGATCAGCCATACTGGACTTAATTCTCACTAACAGAGAGGAAAGGATAGAAGGTGTTGAAGCCATAGGAACCCTGGGGGCAAGTGACCATGCAATATTGGAATTCAACATTATCCAAACACAAGTAGTAGAACAAAGTCAAACTAGAGTCTTGGACTTTAAGAAAGCTAATTTCAATAAACTTAGAGAGAGCTTGGGAAAAATTCCATGGATGAGAATCCTCGAGGGGAAAACAACTCAAGAAGCTTGGGAAATTTTGAAAAATGAGATTACAAAAGCCCAGTCTAACACAATACCAATGAAGAAGAAAAATAACAGCTCCCAAAAGAAACCAGCATGGCTGCATAAACAACTATCTGACAAACTGAAAGAGAAAAAAAGTAAGTATAAAAAGTGGAAGGAGGGGGACATAACTAAGGCAGAATATCAGCAAATAGCCCGAGCCTGTAAAGATGAAGTGAGGAAAGCTAAGGCTCACAATGAAGAAAGGCTTGCCACAAAAGTAAAAATTAACAAAAAAAGCTTCTTCCAACATGTTAAAAACAAGAAAAAAGTTAAGGAAACAATTGGTCCATTGCTAGGAGAAAGTGGCAAGAAGGTGACAAGCAACAGGGAGAAAGCAGAACTATTTAACTCATGTTTTGCATCTGTCTTTACACAAAGGGATAAAACAGTCCAACCTATCAAAAGCAGCACCACAAAATTAGGAACACAAATTGAAATAGGGAAGAAAATGGTAAGTGAGCACCTGTCTACCCTAGACGAGTTCAAATCACCAGGACCGGATGGATTACACCCCAGAGTTCTGAAGGAACTAGCAGACGAGATCTCAGAACCACTGAATTATATCTTTCAGAGATCCTGGAACACCGGGGAACTACCAGAGGACTGGAAAAGAGCTGATGTGGTTCCCATCTTCAAAAAAGGGAAAAAATTAGATCCAGGAAACTACAGACCTATCAGCCTAACCTCAATACCAGGAAAGATTCTGGAAAAAATAATCAAGCAACGAATTTGCGAACACCTAGAAGCAAACAAAGTAATAGCCAAAAGCCAACAAGGATTTGTCAAAAACAGATCATGCCAGACTAATCTTATTGCATTCTTTGATAATGTGACAAAATTAGTGGACCAGAGGAATGCCGTTGATATAGTTTACTTGGACTTCAGTAAGGCTTTTGATAAGGTAGACCATAACCTACTACTAGATAAAGTAGAAGAATGTGGGTTAGACAGCATCACCACCAGATGGATTCGTAACTGGCTGACCAACCGCACTCAACGTGTAGTTCTCAATGGAACTGCATCTACATGGAGGGAAGTATGCAGTGGAGTACCCCAAGGCTCTGTTTTAGGCCCAGTACTCTTCAACATCTTCATCAATGATTTGGATGAGGGAATAAATGGGGAACTCATCAAATTTGCAGATGATACCAAGCTGGCAGGAATAGCCAACACTCCAGAAGACAGGCTTAAAATACAGAAGGATCTTGACAAACTTGAACATTGGGCACTATCTAATAAAATGAAATTCAATGGTGAAAAGAGTAAGGTTCTACATTTAGGCAACAAAAACGGAAGGCACAGGTACAGTATAGGTGATACCTTGCTCAGTAGTAGTAACTGTGAAAGGGATCTTGGAGTCCTAGTGGACAACCATTTAAATATGAGCCAGCAGTGTGCAGCAGCTGCCAAAAAAGCCAACACAGTTCTAGGCTGCATCAACAGAGGGATAGAATCAAGATCACGTGAAGTGTTAATACCACTTTATAATGCCTTGGTAAGGCCACACTTGGAATACTGCATTCAGTTCTGGTTGCCACGATGTAAAAAAGATGTGGAGACTCTAGAAAGAGTGCAGAGAAGAGCAACAAAGATGATTAGGGGACGGGAGACTAAAACATATGAAGAACGGTTGCAGGAACTGGGTATGTTTAGCTTAAGAGAAAGAAGGACTAGGGGAGACATGATAGCATTGTTCCAATATCTCAGAGGTTGCCACAAAGAAGAGGGAGTCAAACTATTCTCCAAAGCACCTGAGGGTAGAACAAGAAGCAATGGGTGGAAACTAATCAAGGAGAGAAGCAACTTAGAACTGAGGAGAAATTTCCTGACAGTGAGAACAATTAATCAGTGGAACAGCTTGCCTCCAGAAGTTGTGAATGCCCCAACACTGGAAGTCTTTAAGAAGATGTTGGATAGATATTTGTCTGAAACGGTATAAGGTTTCCTGCCTAGGCAGGGGGTTGGACTAGAAGACCTCCAAGGTCCCTTCCAACTCTACTATTGTATTGTATTATTGAGGCCGAAAACAGGGCACATGGAGGCCAAAAATGGGGCGCGCAGAGGCAGCCATGGGTGGTGCCGACGATCCCCGCAGCCAGAAACAACTGATTGCTGGTATTTCGGGAGGCCAATTCAACTGCCAGTCAGCTGCTTGTGCTAAATCAGGCTGTGCTGAAGCTGACTAGGCTGTTTGCTGCAAGGAGGCAAATTGCTGGGAGGCAGAGGCAGATTTTTTTTTCTTGTTTTCCTCCCTAAAAGCTAGGTGTGTCTTATAGTCTGGAGAGTCTTATACTCCAAAAAATGCAGTATTCATTGAAGTCTGTGTTTGTCTTGATTGGTTGCAGGATCAAACCAGACAGTTATAGAGGTGCAGATGACAGACTCAATAATTCCTCTTATCAGAGTGCATTTCACCAAGGCTGCCCTAGGCAGCGCTATCTTGAATTATGTTCAACTTTACCTGGACATTAACACTTTGCAATGCACTTTGAAGAGGAAGTCCCTGAGGTTGGTGCAGAAGGAGTTGGTACATTGCAATGACTCTCTGACTAATTAATTTGTTCTGGCTGATGAAGCTGTTTGGAAAAGTAGTGAAATGTCTCGACTAACAAGTAAAATATGAGGGTTGCCATGACTCAACCTTCAGACAACTGGGGAAGAAAGATTTTCTTCACCTGGTTGAGCCATTTGGGGGGCAACATTGCATCCTGGTCAATAGTAAATATGGCATCTTCTGATTGCTGTTTTGTTAAGCTCCCAAATTTTGACCGGACAACTGACATATTGGGAAACTGGAATGAACTCATGATGTCAAAATCAGCAGCCAGGTCTCCATTTTCATCCAGATATAATCCATCCAAAGAGGTATTGTGAAGCTGGAAAATGTTTTTCAGGAAACGATGAAACTAAAATAATAGAAAGGAGGGAAGGAAAAAAGGACAGGTATTCTGAACACAGTTCTGCACTTCCAGAATTCCACATCTAAGTTTACCCATAGAGTTTATCATTTCTCTATGTATCATGGGTGCAATTAATTAGAAAAAAGTAAGGTTCTACATTTACACACACAAAAAAACCAAATGCACAGGTACAGTATATGTAGGTACTGTATATGTGGTACCTCGCTCAATAGTAGTAACTGTGAGAAGGATTTTGGAGTCCTAGTGGACAACCATTTAAATATAAGCCAGCAGTGTTCAGAAGCTGCCAAAAAAGCCAGCACAGTCCTAGGCTGCATAAACAGAGGGATATAATCAAGATCACGTGAAGTGTTAATACCACTTTATAATGCTTTGGTAAGGCCACACTTGGAATACTGCATTCAGTTTTCCTAGCCATGATGTAAAAAAGATGTGAAGACTCTAGAAAGAGTGCAGAGAAGAGCAACAAAGAGGATTAGGGGACTGGAGGCTAAAACATATGAAGAACGGTTGCAGGAACTGGGTATGTCTAGTTTAAGAGAAAGAAGGACTAGGGGAGACATGATAGCAGTGTTCCAATATCTCAGGGGTTGCCACAAAGAAGAGGGAGTCAAACTATTCTCCAAGGCACCTGAGGGTAGAACAAGAAGCAATGGGTGGAAACTAATCAAGGAGAGAAGCAACCTAGAACTAAGGAGACATTTCTTGACAGTTAGAACAATTAATCAGTGGAACAGCTTGCCTCCAGAAGTTGTAAATGCTCCAACACTGGAAGTTTTTTTAGAAGATATTGGATAACCATTTGTCTGAAGTGGTGTAGGGTTTCCTGCCTAGGCAGAGACCTCCAAGGTCCCTTCCAACTCTGTTATTTTGTAACCTATTCTGCCTTCTCTAGCTTATTTAAAATTGTTATTTGAAAGTTCAGTTGAACACAGCCCGGATAAACAGTGGTCAGTATTTGTAGGACCATCTAGTTTTCATTATTGCATGTCAAAAATTGTGATGAAGGTGGGAGACCTGAACATCTATTTAGGGGGGAAAGAATGGTCAAACATGGCCCTCTCAGGAAATGCTCCATTAGCTTGTTGATTACTTTCTTCTTCAGAAAAATAAACGAGGTTCATTTAGTTGATAATAATCCATAGAGAAATAGAAAGAGAGAGTCACAGAAATACTGGGGGGAAAGTGACCTTATTTTAGAGTTCTTATCTTTAGGTACTAACAGCAACTAATCACTTACCTTGGAGTTCAAAACAGCAAATGCTAATAAAGTCCATGGCACTGGCAAGAAATGCTTATAAGGGGGGGGGGGGAAGCCTTTACATTATAAAGCACAAGTCTGCATTAATAAATCGAAAGATCTTTATAATGTACATTGAATTCATTCTAAACCTGAATGAATTCAAGTTTATATCTTGGATTACAGCAAATTCTAATAAAATCCATGGCACTGGCAAGAAATGCTTATAAGGGGGAAAAACCTTTACATTATAAAGCACAAGTCTGCATTAATAAATCGAAAGATCTTTATAATGTACATTGAATTCATTCTAAACCTAAATGAATTCAAGTTTATATCTTGGATTACAGCAAATTCTAATAAAATCCATGGCACTGGCAAGAAATGCTTATAAGGGGGAAAAACCTTTACACTATAAAGCACAAGTTTGCATTAATAAATCGAAAGATCTTTATAATGTACATTGAATTCATTCTAAACCTGAATGAATTCAAGTTTATATCTTGGATTACAGGGTAAAGGATTTCAACTTGGAACAAAGCTCCATAAAGCTAAATTACTAGGGAAAAAAGCTGCAGATGGTTGACGTGATCATGTTAAAAAGTATATCATAAAAAAGATGCTATTAAATGAAAATCACATACAATAAGGCAAAGAATAGAGGAGGAGAGAAAAAACTAACTTTCTATGTTAAATGTCTGGAGATTCTCAGCCATCCGGGTCACGGTTGTCCCAAAGGTGCTTTTTCAAGGGGCAACTGGACTTTCTGGTTTTTCTCTGAAGACATTTCACTTTTGCAAATTCAACAGTTCCAAGAAGGCTCCACACCCCTTTGCACCACTCAGGTGACCCTGATGACACAGATAAACCTCCAGGTGACTTTTGCAACCTGCTAAAAGAATGGAAATGTCCAGCTGTCTGCAAGGAGTATAAATCCTTCCATTCCCCATCATCCAGTCAGAGCTGAAGAAGCTTCTCGGATGAGAAGCGAAACATCTTTAGAGAAAAATCAGAAAGTCCTATTGCCTCTTGAAAAAAGCACCTTTGGGATTTCTATATTAAAACTAATGAAGATCCGAAAAATAAAAGGGGATGGAAAATCAAAAGTAGATGGAATGAGAGGTTACTATGGATAAGTGGATACAGGTAGCTGTAGAGTCGGGGAAACTAAATTGCTGAATAAAGTAATGAACTTCATCACTAATTCTAGTTAAAAAAATGGAATTTTTTTTTGGCAAAAATGGGATTATGCCAAGGGAATACCTGCCATGGCTGCAATTCCTGAACCGGCAATTGATCTTTTTCATCCTTCACTTTCCTCTTGGATCTGGATGAATACGCAGCATTTAAGGCCCTGGCCACAGTCCAGATAGAGCGATGGATGATGTAGTTGTCGAGAGACAGGATTTCTTCGATCTTCTCATGGGGCAGAGCTTCCGGGTCCTCTTTCTCTGAGCATCTGCTCCAGCCTTTCATGGACAAGCCATGCTTAGTATATGAACATTGAAATATTTTGTTTATAAAGTTTAGAGTAAAATAATAAAGAGATTCAAAATCATCAGATTTGGCATTTCTGCCAGTCTGGATCAAAAAGGAAATGTAGCCATAAATGACTGGAATAATCTGTGAATGATACTGCAACTCCAAAGTAAAATCCCACAAAGCTGTAGTGATCCAGACCTTTCCAATTCTGTTTTTTAAGTAGTTTTCAATTATATCTTGTATAATTATTATTGCCATCATGAAGGAATTGAACTCGGCAAAGTAAACAAAGACATTGACTTGTGTCCACTTGGAGAATTGGAAGACATCAATCATTACATGATACGTAGTCACAGGAACGATTTGGGATAAAACAATGCAAATGCCATTCCTGACAAGCAGAGGAGTCAAACTTCTCATGAACCTTTCTCCACCATCCGTGTCTGGTGCTACCAGACCAACCAACGTCCACCTGAAAAGCTGTAGGAGCTTAATAATTGCGGAGTACTGAAAGCCTTCTTTGGGGACCATTTGGTAGGAAAAAGGGAAGTTGGATTTCTCATTCAGAGCCTGTGAAACAGAAATATAACTGATCTGAAAAAGAAAAGAAGTGTTGAGTCAAATCCAAGTCAAGATATTAGCAACTGAAATCTATGATAAAAAAATCCTGGTCCTTATAAGGTAGAGGAAGACACTTCAATGTATTGTTGAGGACAATATTCATATGACAGTTTTCCTGATTGGTATGTTCCTAAATTGCATCCTGTTCCTCTTAGCCTTGAGTTTAAGATGTTTCTTTTATAAAGAAACTCAGATTTACCCAGGTATTAGAGATCTGGATCAGTGGTGGGATTCAAACTTTTTTACTACCAGTTCTGTGGGCGTGGCTTGGTGGCCGTGGTTTGGTGGGCATGGCAGGGGAAGGATACTGCAAAATCTCCATTCCTTCCCCACCCCACTAACCTGTTTTCCAGCTCCATTCTCCTGTGCAGGGCAACAGAAGAAGACCCAGCCAATCAGCTGGGACTCGGGAGGCAGCAAATGGATGGGGGTGGAGCCAGTCAGAGGTTGCTTTTGCCGGTTCTCCAAACTACTCAAAATTTCTGCTACCTGCTACCGGTCCTCCAGAACTGATCAGAACTGGCTGAATACCACTTCTGATCTGGATGTTTTAGGTATTTGACCTGTGTGAGAATTGAAACCAGCTCCAATTGCGTTAGACCAACGGTTACAATGATGAAAAGCTACCATTAATTTTCATGGAAAAATCAAAGTAGAAGTTGTGTCCCCCAACACATGCACACACCTGTGGAATTTTATAAATGCCCAATGTATTTGACATCTGGATGGAGATATCATCTTTGGATCCATCAAAAACTACCAAGGGCCCATTATGGCTTCCACATCTGTAGTTTGGAATATTTGCCGCTCCACTGGAAAGCAAACCCAGCAAAGCATCCAAAGTCAGGATTGCGTTGAAATGGTTGTCATGGAGGTTGTAGCCCAGGGAGATGTTGGGTAGGAGCTGGAGATCTCGGTTGATCTCCTGGATTGCAAAAGGAAAGGAGAGAATTTTCCAAGTCATCAGGGTTCCCTTCCTGAAAATATATACATTTCAAACCATCGTTAATGAAAATAATTCATTTTTATGTAACTTCACAATGGTTTCTGTTTAAATCTAAAATGAATTAACAGCCAATATATTAAAAAGATGTCTGCATATAGTAAATGGTCAGTGTTACGTTTTAATGTCATTAGCATAATCATTTGTCCTTTTTGGAATAACTCTATGGATAGGAAATTTGAAGTTAAGTAAAATAGTGAAAAGACCAAAAATTTAGATGCATTAGTATGCATTACAAAATGGGGGGGGGGGCTCCAAATGGCACTGTAAAAAGCCTTTTTTAAAGTCAGCAAAGATATAATGGTTTATCTAAAATTAATGCTTTGAACATCGTTTTGTCAGAGATATTTTGGATGTTGTGTTTAAAACAGAGAAGACCGTTCTTTTGTTCAGCCCTTGAAATCTCCGTCAAGCATCCTTGTAATTGGCCCAGGAATTGTAAGACCAAATTGATGTAAACCTCATTGGTGTTATCTACACATTCTTTGAGCAGTTTAATACTTCAAGACTTCCAAGGCAAGGTGAAAAAAAATTAACCTTTTTACCAATGACGATCCATAATTTGCTGAGATGCTGAGACTTCTCTTCCAGAGACAGAAGTCACCAACTCCTGAGCTGTGAAATAGCTCCTGTGTTTCGAAAGCTAGCCCAGCAGCTATACTTCCTGCTCCTTTGAAATGTCCACCCCTTGCTCCTAATCTTGAAAAACTGGTTTCCATATATTGGGAAGCAGCTATCCCATGTCTCCATCATCTTCTCTTTTCCAGCACAAAGGGAACACTTTCAAGAATTCTGTTTTCATATTAACACTTACCATTAAATAATTAATCATAAAGAGTGCAGGGGGGAGGGAAGAGATGCTATCTCAGTTAAGATCTTTATGTCCAGATATTTGGCAAGTAAATGAGTGTTTTTTCCACTTTATTGAATGGAAAGATGATTTTACATTTGAGAAGATGCACAGGGAATGCAGAAAGTCGTTTAGCGGATGATATCTTTGCACTGGTGCACCGCAAAGAGAAACCAAATGGGGAAACCTGATCTAAAGAGAAGTGCTGATATTGGACTCAAAAGATAGAATAGAATAGAAAAATAGAAAAGAATAGAATTTCTTTATTGGCCACATGTGATTGGATATTCAAGGAATTTGTCTTTGTTGCATATGCTCTCTGTGTACATAAAAAGACAAGATACATTCATCAAGAATCATAAGGTACAGCACTTAGTGATAGTCATAGGGTACAAATAAGCTATCAGGAAACAATATCAATATAAATCGTAAGGATAGTTACAGTGCTGCAGTCATAAGTGGGAGGAGATGGGTGATGGGAACGATGAAAAGACTAATAGTAATAGTAATGCAGCCTTAGTGAATGGTGTGACAGTGGTGAGGGAATGATTTGTTTAGCAGAGTGATGGCATTCGGGGAAAAATGTTCTTGTGTCTAGTTGTCTTCGTGTGCAGTGCTCCATAGTGTTGTTTTGAGGGTAGGAGTTGAAACAATTTATGTTCAGGGTGTGAGGGGTCTGTAGATATTTTCATGGCCCTCTTTTTGACTCGCGCAGTGTACAGGTCCTCAATGGAAGGCAGGTTGGCAGTCATAGTTTTTTCTGCAGTTCTGATTATCCTCTGAAGTCCGTGACTGTCTTGTTGGGTTGCGGAAACAAACCAGACAGTTATAGAGGTGCAGATGAGAGACTCAATGATTCCTCTGTAGAACTGTATCATCAGCTCCCTGGGCAGTTTGAGCTTCCTGAGTTGATGCAGAAAGAACATTCTTTGTTGTGCTTTTTTGATGATGTTTTTGATGTTAGGTGTCTATTTTAGGTCTTGAGATAGGATAGAACCTAGAAATTTGAAGATCTCTACTGTTGATACTGTGTTGTCTAATACACTATTGTAAGAGGTGGTAGTATGGGAAGGTTTCTCCTAAAGTTTACCACCATTTCTATGATTTTGAGTATGTTCAGTTCCAGATTGTTCCAGTCACACCATGAGGCTAGTTGTTCAACGTCCCGTCTGTATGTTGTTTCATTGTTGTCATTGCCCCCTAAATTGCTGTCAAGAGGGATTATCTGGCTGCATATTTATCACTGTTCTGTCTAAAGGAGTGTTGCAATCATGTTTGTGAATTCTACACACCCACCCACCCCATCTTTCTTCAACACAAGAAGATGGCAATAGATGAAAGATGACTGTGAAATAGTGCAGTCACATACCTAGAAGTCTGGAAATTAGCAATGACCAGCAGAGAAGCAGTTTCATTGTACCTACCCAAACACCTTTGCAGAGGGGCTTCTGCTGAAATCGTAAGGGAGGAAGGATGTTCTAGTTGCGCCAATGACCCCACCCAGAAGAAGGCCTCCTGGCTTGTAATAATTTAGTGGGTCAGCTTCATTCCTCTTCAGGTTCAGAGGGCATTTCAAACCAAGCTTCCCATTAACTGCATGAGGAAGCAGCATGAGAAGGAGAAGCAGGAAAACCATTTGTCTGCCTGAGCCAATCTCCTGCCTTGTAGCTTCTCTTTTTCTCAGATAAAATCTGAAAGAAGGGGGAAAAAAGCTTCCTTGAAATGCATTGCATTAAAGGGGGATAAAGGGAAATCCTTAGCATTGTCCCAGTTGTTTGCTGAGATTGTAGATCTTGAGCTCATCAACATATTATCATATAAGATGTCATTTCTTTTTTTTCCCCTGCAGGTTGATGTTTATGTCCAAAATTTTCTTTGGAGACCATCCCTAGAGATGTGACATGAGGGAATGAGAAAATCACTGTGATTTTGTTGATGTGAAGAACAAAGAGCTCTGTAGGGCTCCATCTGGTTTTGGAAGTCCCAAATAGGGTTTCAAAGTTGAAGTGAATGTGATAGGAGGATGTGGCCAATCCAGAGGTGGCATTCAGCAGAATACCAGTTCTGGAGAACCAGTAATGGACATTTTGAGTAGTTTTCAGAACTGGCAAATACCACCACTGGCTGGCCCCGCCCATCTATTCTCCGCCTCCTGAGTCCCAGCTGATCGGGAGGGAATGGTGATTTTGCAGTAACCTTCCCCTGCCATGCCCACCGAGCTATGTCACTCCCACCAAGCCACACCCACAGAACCAGTAGTAAAAAATTGTGAATCCCACCAGTGGGCCAATCCATAGAATTACAGAATGGATTGATCAGAAGGGATATTGCAGGGCATCTAGTCTGACTGTTCAGAATTCATTGGAAAACCTCCCTTTCCCATCATTGTTCTAGGCAGAGACTTCCACGGTTAAGAAAACTTTCAGACAGGAAATATCTTCTAATATTTAGCATGAATCTCCATTTTAATTACATCTTTTTGGTTCTTATTTTGCTCTGGGAGCCCTCAATGTTTTCCTTTCTTTGTAGTGTGAACATGACAAGAAATATTTTTATTGCATTTGAGATAGTTCAACAACCCAATTCTATGGGTTAAAGCCCACCAGTGACGTGCAGTCAGGGGAGGCAGGAGAGGCACAGCCTCACCACTGTCATCATGAAAAGAAAAAAAATGTAAAAGGAAAAAGCTGAGGTCAGTCTGAGATAGTTGCTGCCTCACCGTGGATGACTCTGCTTAACTGTTTAAAAAAGCCTCTAAAAAAGCACCCTCTACTATGAGGCAGGAGAACTGCATGCCTCATCTAGTCTGACTTTAGGCGTTTTATGATCACTCGAGCAGAGTTAAGCAAGGGTTAAAAGCCTAAAAATTCCTGACGTAGGTGAGGTATGCAGTTCTCCTGCCTCATAGTAGAGGGCGCTCGTTTGGGCGGGGCTTCTTCAGAGGACCCGAGGCAAGAGCAGAGTTGAAATCCTCTCTGAAACAGCTGGAAAAGGTACGTGTGGGTCGGAAGGAGGGGGAGGAATTCAAACTTCATCCTCCTGATGCGGGGCTTTGGGCAAAGGCTGGAGGGAAGGGTTAGGGTTTGATTGCAGGCAGAGCCACGTTGCCTTTTCAAACCTGTAATCAGTGAAGCTGGGCTGGATCCTTTCGGAGCTGGGGGAAAGTGTGTGTAGTCCAATCCAACTTCTCTCTCTGTGTGTGTATGTGTGTGTGTGTGTTTAAGAGAGGGGGGAGGGAGGGAGAGAGGGAGGAAGGAGGAGAAGGGAGAAGAAAAAGAAAAAGAAAGAAGGAAAATTCTTTCGCAAAGGAGAAAAACAAATGCTGTCACTTTAAATCGGAACTGAGCATGCCTGGCTGTGGAATTCTGGGAGTTGAAGTCCACAATTTTTAAAAAATTGAAACCCACCACTGGGTCAATGCCTCACCAGCCATAAACCTCACCGCACGTCACTGCCATGGCCTTTGACCTGCTCATGTCAACATGTTTTAGAAGGCATTTTTAAACTTGACTTTAAAAAATATTTTCTTTTAATACGTATAATTCTTAGGGAGTTACAAGAAATAGTCTGGTAATTTAAATAGGGAGCAGTACATTAAAAACAGCAGATCAATCAATCAAGAATTGGAAATAGAAGAGAAATGGCATTTCTTTTTCTCTATCTTATTTATTGGTGAACCTCTTGCATTTTTTCTTGGTGTCTGCAGAAAAGAACTCCTTTTTGAAAAAGTTTTTTTATTTTTATTTTCAAACATGTAGCATCAATTATACCATTACACCTTAACAATCATTATTTTGTATTATCCAGTATTTTACCAATTTCTCTTGCCATCAATCCACAACAACTGTCGTTTCCTCTTCTGCTTTCTATACACCATATTATACCCTATGTCACCTCCGCCCTCTCTCCTCTCTCTCCTCCCCCACCTCCTTTCTTCCCTCTATCATCTTTCTCTTCTCTACTTCCCCTTCCTCTCTCCTCTTTCCATTCCTTCTCTCTCTCCTCCTCTTTCTCTCCCTTCTGTTTCCCTCTCTCCTATCCCCACTCTTCCTCCTTTCTTCTCCCTTTCTCCTCTCCACTCTCTCTGCTTAGTTTGCATGGTGTATTTCAGCGTCCAAGCAAGTTTCATTCAATATTGATGGTATTAATAATTGTGCAGGTCTTCTCCATGTTGGCTTCCAGTGCTAGCCTCTTGCTATTAATTTTTCTCCCCAAAGCTTATATTATTTTCCTAAGACCAGATCTGAATACAAAAGAACATATGATGTTAAAATAAAACAGTAAATTGAGTTTGAACTGGATATGTTTAGCTTAAGAGAAAGAAGGACTAGGGGAGACATGATAGCATTTTTCCAATATCTCAGGGGTTTCCACAAAGAAGAGGGAGTCAAACTGTTCTCCAAGGAACATGAGGGTAGAACAAGAAGCAATGGGTGGAAACTAATCAAGGAGAGAAGCAACTTAGAACTGAGGAGAAATTTCCTGACAGTGAGGACAATTAATCAGTGGAACAGCTTGCCTCCAGAAGTTGTGAATGCCCCAACACTGGAAGTCTTTAAGAAGATGTTGGATAGCTATTTGTCTGAAATGGTATAGGGATTCCTGCCTAGGCAGGGGGTTGGACTAGAAGACCTCCAAGGTACCTTCCAACTCTACTATTTCATTGCATTGTATTAAGTTCTATGTCTATGTCAGTTAATGCACCAAATGAGGTTTGATACTTTAATGTTTTTTTAATTAAATAAAAAATGAGTCATTTCTTTAGGTTGATAGAAATGAACTCCCAGTTATAACAGTCTTTTTGCTGTTCAGTGTATGGGAAAGCATGTGGGGAAGGGGTGGGTTCCAGCAGCTGCTACTACTGGTTCGCTCAGGGTCACTTTGCATGTGCATGCATTGGGCAGATGCACAGTAAAACAAAAATTTATCTCCACATGCGCAAAAGCCAAAAAGAAGATAGGAGAACTGGTTTAATAATAAAATAATAATAATAATAAATTTAAATTTATTAGCCGCTCCCTTTCCAGACAGGACTCGGGGCGGCGTACAATGGAGTATAAAACATAAAACATGTATACAAACACATAAACCTACATATATACAGGACATAACATGCACGGAGGAGGTAACAAATTACATCACATTGGACAATTAAAAGTCACCATTAAAATACCCCAATTGTAAAAACACAATTTAAAATTTAAAAAATTTAAAAGAACTGTCAGGAGGAATAAGAAAAATTTACGGTTGAGCCAGGCCAGATAATTGAAAGAGGTGGGTCTTCAACTGTACACGGAAGGAGCGGAGATCGGAAGTAGTCCTGATGTCACGGGGGAGGTCATTCCATAGGGCTGGGCCCATCACAGAGAAGGCTCTGCTCCTGGGTGTCGCCCCCCGACACTGTTTGGTGGACGGCACCCGAAGAAGTCCCTCTTTGTGTGAGCGGATTGGTCGTAGGGATGTATGGGGCAGGATGCGATCCTGCATGTAACTAGGTCCTGTGCCATGAAGCGCTTTAAAGATCATAATCAAAACCTTGAAACGCACTCGATAGACTACAGGAAGCCAGTGCAGCTCGCGCAGGAGAGGTGTTACAGGGGAGTATCTCGTCCTCCCCATAATCACCCACGCGGCCGCGTTCTGGACCAACTGCAGTCTCCGAGTGCATCTCAAGGGAAGCCCCATGTAGAGAGCATTGCAGTAGTCCAGGCGAGACGTCACTAGCGCCTGGGTGACTGTGCGTAGGGCATCCCGGTCCAATAAGGGGCGCAATTGGCGCATCAGGCAAACCTGATGGAACGCCCCCCTTGCCACGGCTGTTACATGGTCATCCATGGACAGCCGGGCATCTAGGAGGACGCCCAAATTGTGCACCTGTTCCATGGGGGCCAGTTGCACGCCCCCAATGGCCAGGGATGGAAGCAACTGGTTGAACAGGGAGGCCGGAAGCCACACCCACTCCGTCTTGGAAGGGTTGAGTTTTAGTCGGTTGTCATCCATCCAGACCCGTACGGCCTCCAAACACCGGGACATCATTTCGACGGCCTCATTGGGGTGGTTCGGGGTGGAAATGTATAGCTGAGTATCATCAGCATACAGATGATATCCCACCCCAAAACCACGGATGATCTCGCCCAGCGGTTTCATGTAAGTGTTGAACAGGAGAGGCGAGAGCACCGACCCCTGAGGCACCCCACATGTGAGTGGCCTCCGGGTTGATCTCTGCTCCCCTGCCAACACACGTTGCGTCCGGTCAGAGAGGTAGGAGCCAAACCACCGTAAAACGGTGCCCCTGACTTCCAGCCCCTCTAGCCGGTGCAACAGGATACCATGGTCAATGGTATCGAACGCCGCCGAGAGATCTAATAGGACCAGGATAGAGGAACAGCCCCTATCTCTGGCCCTCCAGAGATCATCAACCAATGCGACCAAGGCCGTCTCCGTGCTGTGCCCGGGTCGGAAGCCGGACTGGCGCGGGTCTAGATAATCATTCTCCTCCAGGTGACGTGGGAACTGTTGTGCTACCACACTCTCTACAACCTTCGCTAAAAAAGGAAGGTTGGAGACTGGACGATAATTGACTAGGTCCATTGGGTCCAGGGAAGGCTTCTTGATCAGGGGCCTCACCACCGCCTCTTTCAAGGCAGTCGGTAGAAGCCCCTCGCCCAACGAGGCGTTCACTAGGCCCAGGAGCCAGTCGCGTGTAACCTCCCAGGATGCCAGTACAAGCCAGGAGGGACACGGGTCCAATAAACATGTGGTAGGTCGCAGACGTCCACGCAACCTGTCCAAATCCTCGATGGCAACCGAGTCAAACTCCTCCCAAAGCGGTCCCTCAAGACTTGCCGCGGGCGTCTCAGCTGGACTACTGAAAGGGGCCCATCCCTTCCGGATTTGAGCGACTTTGTCCTGTAGATATTCCCCAAACTCCTCTGCTCTGCCCTGTAAAGGGGCTTCCCGCGGTCTCTCAAACAAGAGAGAGCGAGTCACCCGAAACAGGGCGGCAGGGCGGCTATCTGCGGATGCAATAAGAGCGGCACAATATTGACGTTTGGCCACTCTTAATGCCACAAGGTACGTCCTCAAATAGGCTCGTATCTGTGCTCGGTCAAATTCGGAACGGGAGGATCTCCAACAACTCTCTAGGCGTCTCTTGTGGCGTTTCATCACCCTTAGCTCCTCGGTGAACCAAGGGGCCAGGGTGGTTCGTCGCCGCAGGAGAGGCCGCAAAGGCGCCACCCGGTCTAGGGCCCCGGTAGTCGCACTATTCCATGCGTCTACCAGGTCCTCCACCCGGGGGCGGGACAGGTCCACAGGAGGTGGCCCAAGCTCCGTCTGGAACCTATCTGGTTCCATCAGGCGTTTGGGGCGGAACCATGGGGCATGGCAGGCCTTTGTCACTGCCAGTTCCAGCGAACCAGGCCACCAAGCTACTAACGGTTTGGCCAAACCAGTATGAACCAGTCTGAACCCACTACTGGTGTGGGTATGCCTGGATGCTAAGGCTGTGTGTGTCTGTATTTTCTGTTGATACATTTGAACCAGAGACAAGGACTCCTTTCTGTTGAAGCACATTTTTTCTTATTTATGTTCAGGACAAAAGGATGGGCCTAAAGAAAGGAGGATTCCCCACCTTTTACATTATACAAATTGATGCATACTGTTCTGACTGAGGCTTCCCAAGAGCACGAAACAATTTCCTTGTCCCAGCAAAAAACCCTTTCATTAATTTACAGTGAATTCTGCTCATTCACAGGTGGCAAAGTCTTTCAAAGGAGGATTTATAGTCACAGACCTTATCTGGCTTGGAGAGCTGACAGGCCAATATCTGCAGAACCTGGCAAAGAATCTCGGAGAGTCACTATCTGATTAGCGAACTAAATGTCTCCTACAAACTCCACTCTCCTTTCGCTCCTCTTTTATTTCCTCTGGGAGGGGCCATTCATCATCTGGTCTTACTCCCAATTTGACCTCTGTTCTTTAGTAGTTCCCTCCTCTGGTAACTCTGGGTATGTGCACACTGGTAACAGGCTCCAGCTGTTCGTCTGCCTCACTGATGTCTGCCTCTCAAGGAAGCTGATGGCTGGCATATGGCTCTGGATGCCTCTCTGCCTCCAACACAGTGCCCACATTAGAGCCTTCCCCAGACTCCAGGAATGGCCCATGTACCTCCCCAACCTCCTCACTGTCTGAATCTGCTGCCAGCTCCTCTGGCTGCTGGGGGGCCACAACACATACAAGGGATTGGGAACAGAAGCAAGTGAAAAGATAGGGTCTGGGCAACAGCAAGTATGTGATTGGGCACAGGACATCAAGGTCTATTGAGATCCACCAGGCAATTAGTTCATAAATAAATATAGTAATGACTCCACATCCCCCAAAATCTTACTCTGCTACTGCAGAAGCTTCTTGGATGAGAAGCGAAATGCCTTAAAGACAAATGAGAAAATCCAGTTGCCTTTGATATAAAAGCACCTTTGGGACAACGGTGACGTGGATGAATGACAACCTCTACAGATCTCTGCACATAGGTCCCCAAAAGAACTCATGATCCCCAGAGAAGAAATTGCCACTCACTATAATTATCACCATCCTGATTTTTGGAAACTCTTCCGTCACTTCTCCAGTGGCTGCCTTTGATGTAAACATCATATTGAAGCAAGGTGCAAAGGACTTTACCTCACAAAAGGCTGCATGAATAAACTTGTACTCTCTGTGGCACAAATTTTGGGACATCCAGGGACTGTGCTTCTCCTTTCCTCTCTCTCCTTTCCAGGTGAAGTTCTATTTATCTCTCTCTCTCAGTCAACAAAGTTACTCTCATTTCCATATTGTGAGAGTGCTTCGAATTAGTCAAACTCTCTTGTTGTTCCTCAGAAACAGGAAGGGGATTGATTCAGCCCCATGAATTATGGACCTCCTGCTTCTGCTTCTGCTTCTGCTGCTGATGTCCCAGCCAGTCTCTGGGAAGCTGAGAATGAAGTGCCTGCTGAGTTTGAAGGAGCAGGAGGGGAAAAAACTACGGAGCTATTACAGGCCAGGAGACCACTTCATTAGCATAGTCTCCATTGCCACAGTAATGTCCCATTTAATGCTGCCTTTCAACACAGCTCCTTATACTCAATCTCCCTCGTAAGTCATTTAGTGGGATGGAGTTGCATTTTCTCCATTTGCACTCCTAACACTCTTCTTTTATTTCAGTTACTCCTATCTTGTGGTGATGGGTAACTATAATTTGCTTCTTGTTTTGGACTCTTTTAGCTTAAGACTGAATGGGCTTGTGGAGAGAAAGAGCAATAAATGAAAGTATACTTTGTTGTTGTTAGAGATGATGTTTATCATGAACATTTTTTACAGTAGCTCATTGACTGATCCAGAAATAATCCTACGCTTCATTTTTGCCATTCAACAAGTCAACAAGAATTCTCAACGTTTGTACAATCTAACCCTTGGCTACAACATCCATGACAACTATTTCAACAACCTTGGTACTTCAGATGCCTTGCTGGACATGCTCTCTACTGGAGAAGCCAATATTCCCAACTACAGCTGTGGAAAAAAGGACAACGTGATGGCTGTTGTTGATGGATCTCTTGATGACATCTCCATTCAGATATCAACATTAGTAGGCACCTACAAAGTCCCACAGGTTTGTTTTTGTGTTTCTCTATCTGGTAAAGTGATCAGGTTGTTGGTGGTTGGTAATATATTCAATCATGTCTTTTCTATGGAATTCACGGGCTGATTTTCACCATGGTCATTGCCAAGGCTTGGGATTGGGATCCACAGTGGGGAGGCAGCCTAAACATTGACTTGAGTAAGTCTTAAGGAACTGGACACAATGTTAAATATGGAACATTTAAGCAAAATTTTAAAAATGAACTGATTTGCATTTGCAGTACTCTAGAGATAGAAGACATAACATGTTTTTTTTTACAGAATGCAAATTTTATTAGAAAAAAGAAAGTGAAATATCTTAGACCCCAGATTAGACAAATGATTATATTCAATATTGCTAATATTTTGCATGTTGTATTTTTCATCTTGATATGGCTTAGGGGTAAAAAAAAAATTAACTATTCTAATATATTTGTGAGAACCACACTGGATGTGTTTAAAGCTTACATTTTGGACTTGATATGATCTAAATATAATACACTACTCTTCATTGCTTCTTCAGATCAGTTTTGGAATTGTTCCAGAGGGTCTGAGTGATAAAAGTCAATTTCCTTTTTTCCATGAGATGCTGCCCAAAAATGGGTTCCAATACTCAGGAATTGTCCAACTTCTCCTCTGTTTCAGATGGATTTTGATCGGTCTCTTTCCACCAGACACAGAGGAGGGAGAGAATTTCATGAGGACTTTCACTCCTATGCTTGTCAGGAATGGAATTTGTGTCGTTATCTCACAACAATTCTCAATGACTAGACCTACAGAACCTCTCAGAAATGCCATCTCTAAGTGGAAACAAGTCAATGTCTTTGTTCACTTCGTAGAATTTGCTTCTCTTGTGGATAGAGTTCGCCACATCCATTTAACAATGGAAGGTTTGCCGGGAACCATTGAAGGGAAAGTCTGGATCACCACAATCGTGGAGAAAATGACAGGGACAAGGCATTCACTATTCAAATATATCCATAGTATTTGGACCTTTGCTTTTCAGGAAAAAAAAAGGCCAAATGATGACGCCTATCCATCCAGCCTTTTTAGGGATTCCAAATTTGAAGATCAGTCTTTTCGCTGTTCTTTTTCAAATCATGTCCTTTCTGTCAAGGGCCGGAGACGATGTACCCAGATAGCACCACTGGACACACAAGAGAAAAGGAACAGAGTTCAGATAAAAATTGACCATCGTTTTTACAGTGTTGTTAAGACTCTGGCCCATGTCTTGAATGTTGCCTATTCCTCAATATCTAGGAGGAGAAAAGCGGAGAAGAAAGAGAGATTGGGAGTGCCAAAGCTAGAGCCATGGCAGGTATGGGCTCCTGACAAGGATCCATCAAACCTACCATATTTTTCGGAATATAAGATGCATCTTTTCCCCCCCAAAAAAGTGGGTGAAAATCTGGGTGCATCTCATACACTGAATACAGCATTTTTGGCCTTTTGAAGCGCTGCCCCCCTTGCCAAAATGGATGTGCAGAGTCTTTGGGAGGTTTGCAAAGTGCTCCTGGGGCTGAGGAGGGCAAAAATGAGCGAAAGAACTGGCCATTTTTACTCGTTTTTGCCACACCCCCGCCCTAAGGAGTACTCTACAAGACTCCCAAAGCTCTGCATGTCCTTTTTTTGTGTGCAAAAAATGAGGTGTGCAGAGGGTTTGGGAGGCTTGTAGAGTGCAAAACCAGCTTGTATTTGGTGTTCTGATTTGTTTTGCCAATGTGTAAGACAGAACATTTGTTGGTTGAGATTTGAAGTTGCCAGTTGTTTGTAATATGATCGCAAAGGTCATTTATGTAAAGCATAAAGAGTATTGGTCCTAAAACACTGCCTTGGGGGACTCTGCTGTTAACAGGTGCAGGATTTGATAGGGTTCTCCCTATTTTGACCACTTCTTACCTATCTGACAGGAATGTAGCTATCCAATTAGGTAGGGATCCAGAGATGCCATAAGGTTTAATTTTAAAAGTAGTTTATCGTGTACCACTGAATCAAAAGATTTACAGAAGTCTATGTAAATTGCGTATATTGCTTTGTGTTGCTCGAGTTGTGTTGTCCATATGTTTTTGCAGTGTAGGAGTTGTAGATTGTAGGATAAGTTTTTCCTGAAACCGATTTTTTTGTTAGAGAGTAGGTTGTTCATTTCTAAGTGGAGGGTAACCAGTTGGTTTATGATTGATTCCATGACTTTGGAGGTGATGCCACATAAAGAGATTGGTCTGTAATTTTCAAGTAGGCTGGGGTCTCCCTTTTTGAAGATAGGAATGACTGTGGCTAGAGACCATAGGTTGGGCAAGGAGCTTGTTCTGAAAGATTTTTCAGAGATTATCCTTAGATATTCTGCTATGGCAGTGGAAAGCATTTTTAAGAAGGAGGCACATAGTCCATCAGGTCCAAGAGATGGAGATGGTTTTAGGTTGCATGGTGCCTTTTCAACGTTACCTTCTGTAAAATTGATTTGTGTTAGATCGTTGCAATTATTTGTGGTACGACTAGGAAATATTGGCCATGAGCCATTGCTGTTTACAAAGACTGAGCTGAAGAATATGTTAAAGATTTTGGCATTAATGACTTCATCATTACAGTCTTTGCCATTAGGTCCTTTTAGGGGTGGGATGGATCTTTAATGACTATTTCGACTTCAAGGAAAAAATATTATAATAGTCTTTGGCAGTATTACAGAGAGTGAATAGAATGTGCCAATCAAGAGATGAGAGGTCAGTGTCTATGAGATTATAGTTGGCTTTTTTAAAGTTATACTTGGGTATAATTATATTTATAATTGTAAATATATTTTACAATTTAAACAAATTCAATTTAAATAATGTAAATACAATTTAAATAAATGTTACAATTTAAATAAAAACCCTAATGGTTTTTAATTACTATGATAGAATTTTACATTCATAAATTTCAGCCATGGTGGCATAGTTAGAATGCAAGTATTGTTGGCTAACTCACTGCTCACTGCCAGGAGTTTGATCCAGACTAGTCCAAGGTTGACTCATCCTTCCATCCTTCCAAGGTTGATAAAATGGGGACCCAGATTGTTGGGGGCAAGAGGCTGATTCTATAAACCACTTAGAGATAGATGTAAAAGCACTGTGGTATATAAGTCGAAGTGCTATTTATATTCACGCAAATAATTAAGGTGGGGACAGAACATCTCTTGTTCACTGGCTCAGCTTTAAAATTGCTCCTCCTTGTAGGATGTTTCAAGTTGCTTTCAAAATTCCTGGATGTTTCCATTCTAGTTCCATCCCTTTCTGGAGAAGAATGAATTTTGTAATTTTTCTTGGGAAAAACTATACATGGATGAAAGTGGAAATGTAGCAGCAGATCTGAATATCATAAGTTGGTTGATTTTCCCCAAGGAGGATCCCATCAAAGAGCAACTGGGGAGTTTTGAAAGACAGAGGCTTATTATCAACCAAGATGCTCTTTTACGGCTAAAGTCGCTCAACAAGGTGGTTGAAACTATTGGCAACATTTCTCTGTCTGTATAGTTGGTGTTAGTATCCCCTGAAAGAGCAGGCTCAGGTATTTTCAAAGAGCCATTATTTGACCAGTTATTTATGCCTCTGTCTCAACTGAATGGGATAGGCCTCCTGCTGCTAGGAAAAGGATCCATGATGTTCAGGCAAAGAGGAACCATAATGATGTCAGGTTCCAAATAGCATCCAAAAGTAAATCAGTGTCAGAGGCAAAGTATTGCTCAAAGTTCCAATTTATTAAAAGAGCCATGTTGGCAGATCTGGGAAAACCGTCTGATGTGAGATAATGCCTTAATCTAGAAAAATGAAGGACTGAATGTTACCTTCACCCCTCCAAAAAACTTTCTTGACTCTTGAAATAATGAGATAATGAGAGTTCATTTGTAATGAAATGCTACTTAGATTTGATCTTTGGCTTCCAAGCCATTTAAAAACCCTTTGAATGCAATTGTTTATTTTGATTGTCAGCTACCTTAAGTCTTCCACTGAAATAAAAAGTGATCTAAATTTAAGTAATAAAGAAATGTGGGTCTGTCTTTCCATATCATCTAATTCTAATTTTGAGAGACGGTGGAGGATAAGGGGTTCTGCAGTGCTATGGTTCTTGGGCAGAGATGGGATTCAGCAGGTTCTGACCAGTTCTGCAGAATGGTAGCAGATATTTTGAGTAGTTTGGAGAAGCGATAAATACCACCTCTGACTGGCCCCACCCCCATTTATTCTCTGCCTCCTGAGTCCCAGCTAATCGGGAGGAAATGGGGATTTTGCAGTATCCTTCCCCTGCCACGTCCATGAAGCCACGCCCACAGAACCAGCAGTAAAATTGTTTGAATCCCACCACTGTTCTTGGGGGCTCAAAGAGTTGGACACAACTAGCAATTAACAACAAAACTGTAATTGTTCAATGAAAAGGACCTCGTCTTGAATACCTCACTTGGCCTTAGAAATATCCCTTTCCCACACAGGACTCATGTGCATGTCTCATGTGCTGCAGCAAAAGATGCCTGGCTTACCCTTTTTGAGGGACACATTCTCATGACTTCACCTCCACTCGTCCTCACTATAATTCCAGAAACTAGACAGAAATCTTTAGTCTTATTTCACCAGCATGGCAGCTGTACGAATTGAAAATATAAACATGCAGATATAACTAAATAATACCTGATTTGAGGTTGACAGCCCTAGTTTGTGAGGAATTTTTTCTTTATTTTTTAATTGGAAGAAGGATTTGCATTATTTTCAAAGGAAAGTGGCTTTGGAGTGGTGCAATGGCCTAGAGGTGAAGCTCTCACCTCACAATCAGGAGGCTGTGAGTTCGATCCTAGGTAGAGGCAGATATTTCTCTCTTTGGAAACACTGAGAATATATCTGCTAAATAAAACTCCGCATTGGCAACAAGAAGGGCATTTGGCCATTAAACACTCTGCTAGCTCCATTCAGTGGACCAGACTCCATCCCGCAAGGGATTATGGGTCATTAAAAGAAGAAGTAGCTTTGCAGTGTTTTATGTAGTCCAGAAGAAACCTTTTCCTCATCAGAAGTTTCTTTCTTAAGCACAGCATAATTTTATAAAAAATTTGGCAGATGTTTTGGAATGATTTTTGTTTTTCTGCTTAGTCTCTGCCTCAGTCCAAATGTGTGGACAATTGTCACCCTGGATTTGTAAAACGGGGTCGGAAACAAGAACCCATTTGCTGCTACGATTGTATTCCTTGTCCGGAAGGGACCATCTCCACACAGGAAGGTGAGTGACACCAGAGGAAAGGGCATTGGATTCAACCAGAGCATTTGATCAAAGTGCATGTTAAAAGACATTTTATTCTTCATTGCTATTTTTAACATCTCCAATTTATTCCATTATGGGAGGAATAAGATCTTGAATAAGATCCAATCCATTTCCGTGTTTTTGTAAATGCTCATTGATATCTAATGCCTGATCCTAATAAAAATGGAGACTGAATTCTTTTTAGATGATAAAAAGTAAATAAAAAGCAGTAAAATAAGGGGCTGTCACAGAGAAGAGGCGGTAAACCTATTCTCCATAGCACCCAAAGGAAGGACAAGAAACATTGGATGGAAGCTAATCAAGGAGAGAAGCAACCTAGAACTAAGGAGAAATTTCCTGACAGTGAGAATAATTAATCAGTGGAACAACTTGCCTCCAGAAGTTATAAATGCTCCAACACTGGAAGTCTTTAAGAAGAGATTGGATAACCATTTGTCTGAAATGCTATAGGATTTCCTGCCTAAGAGGGGGTTGGAGTAGAAGACCTCAAAGGTCCCTTCTATCTCTGTTATTCTGAATTGATTACCTGGCACTCTCTTCCTATTTTGGCGGTAATTGTTTAATGATTGAATGATTTTGAATCCTGTTTACTTGGCAGATGAAAATTTGTATTGCTCAAATTGCTGGGTTTCCTACATTGTTCCATACTATACCAAAACTGTCGAGTTTCCTAACGATGCCGTAACTGATTCATAATAATAGAACCAATGTTTTATACAAAAACCAGTGATTTTTTGATAGCTTTATTAGGGAAGATTTGTTCGCAGCCAAATCTTTGCTTTGTTTATCTGCTTCTGGACTTTACCCCTGTTCCTTCCCTCCCCTCAGTCTGTGTCATAAATCACGTTACCCAATTGATACACCCCTTCCAGCCCAGCAGCAGTAATCTGAGATCCCATTCCAGCCGACAGTATGCGTGGAATTCACTCCCTCTCATTCTGTCGCCATCACAACACGGAGAGTTGACAACTACTGTGTAAGCTACACAGGCTCCCAGTTTCTCTCCAAGTGCAATTAAATTTACTTTCAAAGCCCGACTAGGCATAGGAGCAGATATCTCTGGGGCCTCTTCTCCCTGAGGATATCTATTTGTCCCCCATTGCAGATATAATAGACACACTGTATGTTCCCCAAAACATTGACACCATAGAGTTACTCCAAAGTCTGCCCTTTTTTGTTGCAGCTCCTGCCCTTTTGAACACCCTCCCCATTGAAACCCTAACCTCCTAAACAGCCCCCCACTCATAAACCGATGGAGATTGTTCTTCCAGGCTTTGGTATGAAGTGATTACAACAAGGCATATTGGTTCAGTGAAGGCATATTGTTTCAGTGAAGAGTGGTATATATATATATATTGTTTTTTAAACTGGACTGGAAGCTGCCTACATTTGGATTAAGATGGGCAACCATAATATTTTTATCTTTCTATGTCTATATCTATATTTCAGTTTACCAATTACTAGGGCTTTCTTGTCTCTCAGTGTCAGCTGTTATCCGGAGAAGGTCTTTCTTGGGAGGTGAAAGGACTATAAAAATAATATTACTTACTGTTTTCTCAGATACTGAAAAATGCACCAAGTGCCCAGGTGATCAATATCCAAATGATGACAGAGTCCAATGTATCCCCAAAAGAATATCCTTCTTGTCCTATGAAGAACATCTGGGCATCATCCTGGTCTCCTTTGCTGTACTCTTGTTTCTAACAACAGGCTTTGTTTTAGCCATATTCCTTAAATACCTAGAAACTCCCATCGTCAAAGCCAACAACCGTGACCTCTCCTACATCCTCCTGGTTTCCCTCTTGCTTTGCTTCATGTCCTCCTTTCTCTTCATTGGACGACCAACGAAAGCAACCTGCCTTCTCCGACAAACCATGTTCAGCATCATCTTCTCAGTAGCTGTGTCTTGTGTGTTAGCGAAAACAATCATGGTAGTGCTGGCCTTCCTGGCCACAAAACCAGGGAACAGGGTGAGGAGATGGTTGGGGAAGAGCTTGGCCAACTTCATCATCCTTTCTGGTTCTGCTGTAAAAATTGTAATTTGCGCAATCTGGCTGGGAGTTTCTCCTCCATTTCCTGATTTTGATCTGCATTCCCAATCAGGAGTGATCATCCTACAATGCAACGAAGGCTCTGTCACCATGTTTTATGTTGTTCTCGGCTACATGGGCTTCCTTGCTGCCATTTGCTTCACAGTGGCTTTCCTGGCCAGGAACCTGCCTGGGGCATTCAACGAAGCCAAACTGATCACCTTCAGCATGCTGGTCTTCTGCAGTGTCTGGATCTCCTTCCTGCCCACCTACTTGAGCACCAAAGGGAAATCCATGGTGGCTGTGCAGGTCTTCTCCATCTTGGCTTCTGGTGCTGGCCTGCTGGGCTGCATCTTCTTCCCCAAGTGCTACATTATCATCCTGAGACCAGATCTAAATACTAAGCAACATTTAATGATAAAAGTCAGTATCTGATCATGAAGCAGTTTCTTAGGCTCATAACACTTAATTATTTATTGCAGTTATTATTGAGTTTGTATGCATGTTTTGACAATTATGGTTATTTAAAATAAAAGGAAATAAACATATAAAGAAAGTAAGACTAACTAATAATAATAATCAAAGTGTAAAATAGAAACAATTAATAATTTCAATTTTCATGAAACTAGGGAAGGACAAGATAAGAAATGACATTTTATTATTATATATATTATATAATATCAACATAATGCATTTACAGATAAGACGAGACTTCCCAGATTGGGGGGTGGGGGAGGAATATGACATCATCTATCTCCAGTCCACAACACAGACTTTTCAGCAGTCCCAAGAAGGCTTAATAACCATTTGCACTATTTTGGTGACCCAGAGGACACAGATAAATCTCCAAACGACTTCAATGTCTCTGCAATGCAAATGACCAGCTGTTTGCAAGGACTATAAATCCTTCCATTTCCCAATCAGAGCTGAAGAAGCTTCTTAGATGAGAAGTGACATGTCTGGTGAATGCCTCATTGGGTGAGGGATCCTTACCAACCGCCTTGAAAGAGGCGGTGGTGAGGCCCTTACTTAAGAGGCCTTCACTCGACCCAATGGAGCTAGCTAATTACCGTCCAGTCTCCAACCTTCCATTTCTAGCGAAGGTTGTAGAGAATGTGGTGGCGTAGCAGTTTCCATGACACCTTGACGAATCCGAGTATCTAGACTCACGCCAGTCCGGCTTCCGACCCGGGCACAGCACAGAGACAGCCTTGGTCGCGTTGGTTGATGATCTCTGGAGGGCCAGAGATAGAGGTTGTTCCTCTATCCTGGTCCTATTAGACCTCTCAGCGGCTTTTGATACCATCGACCATGGTATCCTATTGCGCCGGTTGGAGGGGATAGGAGTCGGAGGTACCGTTTTGCGGTGGTTCGGCTCCTACCTCTCCGACTGGAAGCAATGTGTGTTGACAGGGGGACAGAGGTCGACCCTGAGGCCACTCACTTGTGGAGTGCCACAGGGGTCGGTCCTCTCGCCTCTCCTGTTCAACACATATGTGAAGCCGCTGGGTGAGATCATCCGTGGTTTTGGGGTTGAGTATCACCTCTACGCTGATGATACTCAGCTGTATATTTCAACTCCAAACCACCCCAACGAGGCTGTCGAAGTGATGTCCCGGTGTTTGGAGGCCGTCGGGGTCTGGATGGGGGACAACAGACTTAAACACAACCCCTCCAAGACTGAGTGGCTGTGGCTACCGGCACCTCGGTTCAGCCAGCTAATTCCAACGCTGGCCATAGGGCGCGAACAATTGCCCCCTGTGGAACGGGTGCGCAATTTGGGCGTCCTCCTTGATGCCCGGCTGTCAATGGATGACCATGTGGCAGCCGTGGCAAGGGGGGCGTTCCACCAGGTTCGCCTGGTGCGCCAATTGCGCCCCCTACTGGACCAGGATGCCCTACGCACGGTCACTCATGCGCTGGTGACGTCCCGCCTGGATTACTGCAACACTCTCTACATGGGGCTGCCCTTGGGACGCGCCCGGAGACTGCAGTTAGTTCAGAACGCAGCCGCGTGGGCTGTGATGGGTAGTACGAGGTACTCTCACGTAACACCACTCCTGCGCGAGCTGCACTGGCTGCCTGTGGTTTTCCGGGTGCATTTCAAGGTGCTGATTACCATCTTTAAAGCGCTCCATGGCACGGGACCTAGTTACTTGCGGGATCGCATCCTCCCACATACATCCCTGCGGCCAATACGCTCACACAGGGAGGGACTTATCCTGGTGCCGTCCACTAGGCAATGCCAGCGGGCGACACCGAGGAGTAGGGCCTTCTCTGTGATGGGCCCAACCCTCTGGAATGACCTCCCCCCCGACATTAGAACCACTTCTGACCTCCGCTCCTTCCGGCAAAAACTGAAGACCCACCTGTTCCGATTAGCAGGCCTGGCATAATTCAACTGTCCCTCCTGGCAAATGTATTATATCTGGTTATTTTAGGGTTTTTTTAATTTACTGTATTTGTTTTTAGGGGTTTTGAATTTATTTTATATCTGCTTTGTACAGTTCTTTTAATTGCATTTTAACCTCCTCCATGTCAATTGTCAACTGTACATATTTAATTTTATTGTATCTTGGTATATTTTGTATTTTGTATTTTGTATGAACTGTACACCGCCCCGAGTCCCTTTCGGGAGAGGGGGCGGTCTAGAAGCATTAAATATTATTATTATTATTATTTAAATAAAAACAAGAAAGTCCAGGTACCTCTTGAAAAAAGCACCTTTGGGACATCACCATACTATAAATCTACACTTCAACTGTAGTCTCAAGGGATGATAAAATTGAACAAAGCAAAAAAGAAAAACTTTACCTCAAATTTTGGACATTATGCTCATCAAATAAAATAACATCTTTTGTTCCTTAATGCTTAAGCATTGATTTGGTAGATAGCTCCAGATCCCAATGATGGAGCATCGCAATGCAGATGGTTGATGAACTAAGAGGCAATCCCACCTCTCGCCACCACACACACGTCCAGCTACTTGCCTCCCCATCAATTAACTATAATTCTATCTTGATTGCAGTTTCCATTTTCATTGTTTTAGAAATATTTTTCTTTTATGATTTTAATGCATTTAACAGCATAAGCCTCCCAGAGTTGTTTCGAAACAAGATGAATGGCAAAAAAGCCAAATCAATGAATGAACAAACAAACAACCATTTGAAACAAGTTTACCCGTCAGTGGGTGGTGTCCTCTTTAGGTCATTTAAAAATGAAGCACATTACATCTTTCCATCTTTGTAAAAACTTTTTTTTTTTTGTAATATTTTGCAATATACAGTAAAGAGGTGATTTTAGAGTTGTTTTTGGAAAACTTTATAAATGCTTTTTGAAACTGATTTAAAGACTATGAAGCTAATTACAAAGAATCTCTTGTGTGGGAAAAAGTGTTCTTATTTGCTAATCAATTGAAAAAACAAAACTTTGAAAGTGGATTATCAGAACACAAGATGACTACTTTAAAAGGATCATGTGTCAGGCCTGTAGTTATGTTCCTTTTAGGATCTTTGGCCTGCCACACTTTCTATTATTTCATTATGCTGTTTCATTAGTGTAGTAATTAGGAGGGGGAATAGAAAATAGTAGAATTGTGGAATGTGTTGTTGTCATTCCTTTCTAGAAGCCCAAGGGCATCTTTTGTCTCCGCATCTCTGCACCTGACCGGAACCAGCTGGGTGGAGATGCCAGCGTGGACGAAGAAGATTGGACCATGTGATGGATTTATGAGTGTGGGGAAAAGATCATGAACTTTAAACTGGGTGGAATCCCAGGAGGTTTTTCAGAATTGGGATTTCCACAGTACGACGCCAACATGTCTGTTTTATTAAATTGGAACTTTAAGGATAGCTCTGCCTTGGACTCTGATTTAATTCTGCATGATATTTGGAATGCTGACATCATGTTATTTATGGGCCAGTAAAATGCTAGAACTTTTTAACACTTTACTTCAACCAGAAATGACAAGTGAAGGCAAATAAATCCTTTAGGGGACAACTGAAATGGATTGACTGGAGTTAGAAATGCACTTGGGTGACCACTTAAAAATTGAACAAGACATCATGGATTACCCTGACAGACTGAAATATATACAGATTGTTTTTCTTTTGATCATGGAAATATAATAAGAATTTTGAAAAGAAGAAAAGATGATAGAAGAAAACAGGAAGCAGGATTATTTTTTTATTTATTTGCTTGTTTGTTTCTTTATTGGACTTAAGAAAGGTTGGGAGAAAAAATGAATATAACATATATACAATATATACACATATACATACACATACAGTACATATATACGTACGTACATATATATGTATGTATGTATATATGTACACACACACACACACACACACAAACACACACACACACACACACTATTTCACCTCTGTCCTCTCTCCTCTCTCTCTGTCCTCCCCCACCTCCTTTCTTCCCTCTACCATCTCTCTCTTCTCTACTTCCCCTTCCTCTCTCCTCTTTCCATTCCTTCTCTCTCTCCTCCTCTTTCTCTCCCTACTGTTTCCCTCTCTCCTATCCCCACTCTTCCTCCTTTTTTCTCCCTTTCTCCTTTCCACTCTCTCTGCTTAGTTTGCAAGGTGTATTTCAGCGTCCAAGCAAGTTTCATTCAATATTGATGGTATTAATAATTGTGCAGGTGTTCTCCATGTTGGCTTCCAGTGCTAGCCTCTTGCTATTAATTTTTCTCCCCAAACGTTACATTATTTTCCTAAGACCAGATCTGAATACAAAAGAACGTATGATGTCAAAATAAAACAGTAAATTGAGTTCTGTGTATGTGTAGTAGTAGTAACTGTGAAAGGGATCTTGGAGTCCTAGTGGACAACCACTTAAATATGAGCCAGCAGTGTGCAGCAGCTGCCAAAAAAGCCAACAAAGTCCTAGGCTGCATCAACAGAGGGATAGAATCAAGATCACGTGAAGTGTTAATACGACTTTATAATGCCTTGGTAAGGCCACACTTGGAATACTGCATTCAGTTCTGGTCGCCACGATGTAAAAAAGATATGGAGACTCTAGAAAGAGTGCAAAGAAGTGCAACAAAGATGATTAGGGGACTGGAGACTAAAACATATGAAGAACGGTTGCAGGAACTGGGTATGTTTAGCTTAAGAGAAAGAAGGACTAGGGGAGACATGAAAGCAGTGTTCCAATATCTAAGGGGTTGCCACAAAGAAGAGGGAATCAAACTATTCTCCAAGGCACCTGAGGGTAGAACAAGAAGCAATGGGTGGAAACTAATCAAGGAGAGAAGCAAATTAGAACTGAGGAGAAATTTCCTGACAGTTAGGACAATTAATCAGTGGAACAGCTTGCCTCCAGAAGTTGTGAATGCCCCAACACTGGAAGTCTTTAAGAAGATGTTGGATAGCCATTTGTCTGAAACGGTATAGGTTTTCCTGCCTAGGCAGGGGGTTGGACTAGAAGACCTCCAAGGTCCCTTCCAACTCTACTATTGCATTGTATTGTTTCCCAGAAATGTCAGTTAATAAATGCACCAAATGGGGTTTGATACTTTAATGTTTTTTAAAGTATATAAAAAATGAGTCATTTCTTTATGTTGGTAGAAATGAACTCCCAGTCATAATAAATGTGTTTCCCCTCTTTTTGCTGTTCAGTGTATGGGAAAGCGTGTGGGGAAGGGGTTGGTTCCAGCAACTGCCACTGCCAGTTCGCTCAGGGTCACTTTGCATGTGCATGCATTGGGCGCATGCACAGTAAAACCGAAATTGCTCTGCACATGCGCAAAAGCCAAAAAGAAGATGGGAGAGCTGGTTTGGGGGCATGGCAGGTCTAGGTCACTGCCGGTTCCAGCGAACCAGGCTACCAAGCTACTAACGGTTTGGCCAAACCAGTATGAACCAGTCTGAACCCACTACTGGTGTGGATATGCATGGATGCTATGGCTGTATGTGTCTGTATTTTCTATAGATACATTTGAACATGAGACCAGGACCTACGTTCCCTCTAAGCTGCGCGGCTGCGCGAGCGCGCACTTGAAAAGAAAACGCCGCGCAGTAGCTTCCAACTTCCATGCAGTGTTTTTTAGCATGATGAATCCTCGGCTCTGCCAGCTGCCTTCCTCCCCCGAAACGTAACTACCCAGCCGGGGAGAGCAACGAAGCCGAAATGACACCATTCAATTCAGGACCAAGAGGAATCAACAAGCTGGGCAGGTAACCCCCCCTCCCCGCCGCCGCCACCACCGGCAGCAACCCCTGTCCCAGGACTCTGTTCAAGCTTGTCGCGGAGTGGCTGCCAGTTCTGTCTTTCAGCAGGCCCAGCCAATCACCGCATGAGCAACTTAAAGGCGGTCATGAATAATAAGTGTCTCCAGGACCTCGGGGATAGACTCGGCCTCCGCAGAAGGAAATGTGCGATGGATGGGAGGGAGGGGTGGTGGAGAGGGAATTGCGGCGGCAGCTTGTGTCTCAGTTCGGATGGGCGCGTCGCATCCATTTTGCCGTGTGGCCTGGCGAGCGCTGGGGCTGCTCCTGGTGGTTGCCTCCTCTTTCCCTCTGGGTAGAGCAGAGCGTTTCAATTGCCCGGCACCTGCAGCCCCCGTCACTTATTGGCGTCTATCCAGGACTGCTTTTAAAGCTCTGAGCGTGTAAGGCAGGCGGCGAGTCCGCAAATTGTTTTCCTGAAAATAATCTCCACTTAACGGAGAGGGGCTTCCTTGTGATAACTGTGAACAGGACCACCGGCCCCGAAGGGCTGCTGGAAGCATATTAGAGCACTCTGCCTTTGGGGAAGCGGTTGGATTTCAGGTTACCGATCGGTCTGTTGCACATATCTATTGGAAAGTATAGGCGCGTAACACACACACACACACATTTAGTCTGGGAGGGGATTTCTTTCTGTTTGATTCTGAAAGTGTAGGGTCATATACCTCTTTCCCTTATCTATCAGGGGAAGGCTTTGCTGACACTTGCATGCTGTCATTATCTATTTTCTTTTTAAATGCTTTGAATTAGTCTTCTGTTTTTTTTACCAATGGCACCAGAGAAGAAAGGGATAATTTTCAGGAAACAGAAAACTGACCTAATGTATTGGTTTGCCTCTTTTATGCATCTTTGTCTGAAAATCTGAAAATTAGTACTTACAAATCAACATTTCATCACACATTCCATGCATTATTATATCATTTGCGTATGAAAAGGCTGTATATTAAATGAGCCATTTAATATATTGAAAACCAACTTTATTTTCTGTTGGTTCATCCTCTCAAAGGTGACTGATCAGATTTCTTTAGCAAGTTCAAATTGGCCAACCTCCATGTAGTTTGTTTTGGCAGCAGTACAGAGTCTACTAGTTTTGGGGGGATCAGCCATGGTCAGCTAGGTGATACCATCCATAGTATTGATACAGCAAATGGTTCCAGTTCTTGGATCATCATATAAAAACAAATGGTTAAATATATTTTACAGCCAGCCAATATATAAATGTTGAATACATGCAACTCAATAAATAATAGGTTTGTTTCTTTATGTACCCCAATTGCTAATCTACATCAATTGGTAATTTATTCATCACTTGCTAATATCACTGCAGACTATTGGATAGTAAGGGGGAAAGTATGAAGCATATAAAGTAATTCATAGTATGGAAAATGTGGATAGAGGGAAGTTTTGATCCTTTTCCCATAGAGAGTCATCCATTGAACTTGAATGCAAGTAGTCCTCAACTTACTATATATATTACATAGTTATATATTATATAACAGTTTTAATTAAGCGGGTATCTTGAATAAACATAACTTTGAATTTCAAATAACACTGATTTTGTTGTTGTCTTGGGTGACATCTGTGAAAAAAATTCAGGTGCTCAGGCATGAAAATGTGCCGCTCAAACACTATACTTTTCCGCTCACACTGAAAAAAAATTAGAGGGAACATTGACCAGGACTCCTGTCTGTTGAAGCACATTTTTTCTTATTTATGTTCAGGACAAAAGGATGGGCCTAAAGGAAGGAGGATTCCCCACCTTTTACATTATATAAATTGATGCATACTGTTCTGACCGAGGCTTCCCAAGAGCACGAAACAATTTCCTTGTCCCAGCAAAAAACCCTTTCATTAATTTACGGTGAATTCTGCTCATTCACAGGCGGCAAAGTCTTTCAAAGGAGGATTTATAGTCACAGACCTTATCTGGCTTGGAGAGCTGACAGGCCAATATCTGCAGAACCTGGCAAGGAATCTCGTAGAGTCACTATCTGATTAGCGAACTAATTGTCTCCTGCAAACTCCACACCCCTTTCGCTCCTCTTTTATTTCCTCTGGGAGGGGCCATTCATCATCTGGTCTTACTCCCAATTTGACCTCTGTTCTTTAGCTGTTCCCTCCTCTGGTAACTCTGGGCATGTGCACATTGGGAACAGGCTCCAGCTGTTCATCTGCCTCACTGATGTCTGCCTCTCAAGGCAGTTGATGGCTGGCATATGACTCTGGCCGCCTCTCTGCCTCCAACACAGTGCCCTCATTAGAGCCTTCCCCAGACTCCAGGAATGGCCCATGTTCCTCCCCAACCTCCTCACTGTCTGAATCTGCTGCCAGCTCCTCTGGCTGCTGGTGGGCCACAACACATACAAGGGATTGGGAACAGAAGCAACTGAAAAGATAGGGTGTGGGCAACAGCAAGTATGTGATTGGGCACAGGACATCAAGATCTATTGAGATCCACCAGGCAATTAGTTCATAAATAAATATAGTAATGACTCCACATCCCACAAAATCTTACTTTGCCACTGAAGAAGCTTCTTGGATGAGAAGCGAAATGCCCTAAAGAAAAATGAGAAAATCCAGTTGCTTTTGATATAAAAGCACCTTTGGGACAATGGTGACATGGATGAATGACAACCTCTACAGATCTCTGCACATAGGTCCCCAAAAGAACTCATGATCCCCAGAGAAGAAATTACCTCTCCCCGTAATTACCACCATCCTGATTTTTGGAAACTCTTCCGTCACTTCTCCAGTGGCTGCCTTTGGTGTAAACATCAGATTGAAGCAAGGTGCAAAGGACTTTGCCTCACAAAAGGGTGCATGAATAAACTTGTACTATCCGTGGCACAAATTTTGGGACATTCAGGGACTGTGCTTCTCCTTTCCTTTCTCTCCTTTCCAGGTGAAGTTCTGTTTATCTCTCTCTCTCTCAGTCAACAAAGTTACTCTCATTTCCATATTGTGAGAGTGCTTCGAATTCTTCAAACTCTCTTGTTGTTCCTCAGAAACAGGAAGGGGATTGATTCAGCCCCATGAATTATGGACCTCCTGCTTCTGCTTCTGTTTCTGATGCTGATGTCCCAGCCAGTCTCTGGGAAGCTGAGAATGAAGAGCCTGCTGAGTTTGAAGGAGCAGGAGGGGAAAAAACTGCAGAGCTATTACAGGCCAGGAGACCACTTCATTAGCATAGTCTCCTTTGCCACAGTAAGGTCCCATATAATGCTGCCTTTCAACACAGCTCCTTATACTCAATCTCCCTCGTAAGTCATTAAGTGGGATGGAGTTGCATTCTCTCCATTTGCACTCCCTAACACTCTTCTTCTTTTCTTTCAGTTACTCCTATCTTGCGGTGATGAGTAACTATAATTTGCTTCTTCGTTTGGACTCTCGTAGCTTAAGACTGAATGGGCTTGTGGAGAAAATGAATGAAAAAATATTTTGTTGTTGTTAGAGATGATGTTTATCGTGAACATTTTTTACAGTAGCTCATTGATTGATCCAGTAATAATCCTACAGTTCATTTTTGCCATTCAACAAGTCAACAAGAATTCTCAGCTTTTGTACAATCTCACCCTTGGCTACAACATCCATGACAACTATTTGAACAAACTTGGGACTTCAGATGCCTTGCTGGACATGCTCTCTACTGGAGAAGCCAATATTCCCAACTACAGATGTGGAAAGAAGGACAACCTGATGGCTGTTGTTGATGGATCTCTTGAAGACATCTCCATTCAGATGTCAACATTCGTAGGCACCTACAAAGTCCCACAGGTTCGTTTTTGTGTTTCTCTATCTGGTAAAGTGAGCAGGTTGTTGGTGGTTGGGTAATAGATTCAATCATATCTTTTCTATGGAATTCACAAGCTGATTTTCACCATGGTCATTGCCAAGGCTAGGGATTGGGATCCAACATTGGGAGGAGGCCTAAACATTTACTTGAGTAAGACTTGAGTAACTGGACACAATGTTAAATATGGAACATTTAAGCAAATTTTAAAATGAACTGATTTGCATTTGCAGTGCTCTAGAAATAGAAGACATAACACGTCTATTAACAGGATGCCAATTTTATTAGAAAAAAGAAAGGGCAATATCTTAGATCCCAGATTAGACAAATGATTATATTCAATATTGCTAATATTCTGCATGTTGTATTATTTATCTTGATATGGCTTAGGGATAAAAAAAAACAATTAACTATTCTAATATGTTCGTGAGAACCACACTGGATGTGTTAAAAGCTTACATTTTGGACTTGACATGGTCGAAATATAATACACTATTCTTCATTGCTTCTTCAGATGAGTTTTGGAATTGTTTCAGAGGCTCTGAGTGATAAAAGTCAATTTCCTTTTTTCCATGATATGCTGCCCAAAAATGGGTTCCAATACTCAGGAATTGTCCAACTTCTCCTCTGTTTCAGATGGACTTTGATCGGTCTCTTTCCACCAGACACAGAGGAGGGAGAGAATTTCATGAGGACTTTCACTCCTATGCTTGTCAGGAATGGAATTTGTGTCGTTATCTCACAACAATTCTCAATGACTAGACCTACAGAACCTCTCAGAAATGCCATCTCTAAGTGGAAACAAGTCAATGTGTTTGTTCACTTCCTAGAATTTGCTTCTCTTGTGGCTAGAGTTCGCCACATCCATTTTACAATGGAAGGTTTGCCGGGACCCATTGAAGGAAAAGTCTGGATCACCACAACCGTGGAGAAAATGACAGTGATAAGGCATTCACTTTTCAAATATATCCATAGTATTTGGACCTTTGCTTTTCAGGAAAAAAAATGGCCAAATGATGATGCCTTTCCATCCAGGCTTTTTAGGGATTCCAAATTTGAAGACCAGTCTTTTCGCTGTTCTTTTTCAAAGCATGTCCTTTCCGTCAAGGGCCGGAGACGATGTACCCAGATAGCACCACTGGACATACAAGAGAAAAGGAGCAGAGTTCAGATAAAAAACGACCATCATTTTTACAGTGTTGTTAAGACTCTGGCCCATGTCTTGAATGTAGCCTATTCCTCAATATCTAGGAGGAGAAAAACAGAAAAGAAAGAGAGATTGGGAGCACCATGGTTAGAGCCATGGCAGGTATGGGTTCTTGACAAGGATGCATGAAACCTAGTTCCTACTTAGAAAAAAAAATCCAATGCCCCTGTAGAGGAGCCATTACAATATACTTGTTCTTCAAAACACCAACAGGTTTGGCCAAGCTGAGGCCAGATTTAATTCACAAGATTATGTTCCAAAGAGCAGGCACTGTAACAATTATATTTTGATATTTAATACTGCTAGTATAAAATTATTTTAAATGTATATATATATCGTTTATTTTCATTTATTTATTTATTTTGTCAGGCATGTATTAAACAACATATATATTTATAAACATGATTTTGGATACATGAAATGGATACGAATAAAAAGAAAAATTAGGACAGGGATGGTAAGCGTGTTGGTGCACTTATGCACACCCTTTAGAGACCTCTTAGGAATGGGATGAGGTCAACAGTAGACAGTCTAGAATAGAATAGAATAGAATAGAATAGAATAGAATAGAATGGAATGGAATGGAATGGAATGGAATAGAATAGAATAGAATAGAATAGAATAGAATAGAATAGAATAGAATAGAATGGCAGATTTGGAAGGGACCTTGGAGGTCTTCTTGTCCAAACCCCTGCCTAGGCAGGAAGCCCTACACCACTTCAGACAAATGATTATCCAACTTCTTCTTAAAGAAGTGTTGGGGCATTCACAACTTCTGGAGGCAAGCTGTTCCACTGATTAATTGTTCTCACTGTCAGGAAATTTCTCCTCAGTTTTAAATTGCTTCTCTCCTTGATTAGTTTCTAACCATTGCTTCTTGTTCTGCCCTCAGATGCTTTGGAGAGTAGTTTGACTCCCTCTTCTTTGTGGCAACCCTTGAGATATTGGAATACTGCTATCATGTCTCCCCTAGTCCTTCTTTTCATTAGACTAGACATACCCCAGTTCCTGCAACCATTCTTAATATGTTTTAATCTCCAGTCCCCTAATCATCTTTGTTGCTCTTCTCTGCACTCTTTCTAGAGTCCCCACATCTTTTTTACATCGTGGCGACCAGAACTGAATGCGGTATTCCAAGTGTGGCCTTACCAAGGAATAAGTTTAAGGTTAAACTTTTGGGGATTTGGGGGAAGAAATCACGGAGTCAGGTAGTGCATCCCAGGCATTGACCACTCTGTTACAGAAGTCGTATTTTCTGCAGTTGAGTTTAGAGCAGTTTACCATAGGTTTGTATCTATTGTGAGCTCTTGTATTGTGGTTGAAGCTGAAGTATTCATTGACAGGTAGGACATTGTAGCGGATAACTTTATGTACTATGCTTAGGTCAGAACAAAGGGGGCACAGCTCTTAGTTGTCTAAGCCCAAAATTTCAAGTCTGGTGGCATAAGGGATTCTGTTGCGAGGAGAGGACTGGAGGACTCTTCTCGTGAAATATCTCTGGACCTCCTCAATTGTATTAATGCATTGCAGGTTCCAGACAGATGGGCTGCATTCGAGAATTGGTCTAGCAAATGTTTTGTATGCTCTGGTTAGCAGTACAACATTACCAGAGAAGAAACTACACAAGATTTGGTTAACAACTCTTAATGCCTTTTTGACAATGTTATTACAGTGGGCTCTGGCACTTAGGTCATTAGATATAAGTACTCCAAGGTCCTTGACAGAGTGAAGGTCATCTACAAGGTCTTGTCCACGTAGCTTATATTTGGTGTTCTGACTTTTTTTGCCAATGTGTAAGACAGAACATTTGTTGTTTGAGATTTGAAGTTGCCAATTGTTTGACCATTCTCATACATAATCAAGGATTTTTTGAAGGGTAGCAGCATTGTTGGTGGTGTTAAATAGTTTTCCATTGTCAGCAAAGAGAACGCAGTTGCCTGTAATATGATTGCAAAGGTCATTTATGTAAAGTATAAAGAGTATTGGTCTCCTAACACACTGCCTTTTGGGGACACTGCTGTTAACAGGTGCAGGATTTGATAGGGCGCTCCCTATTTTGACCACTTGTTACCTATCTGACAGGAATGTAGCTATCCAATTATACAGGGATCCAGAGATGCCATAAGATTTAATTTTTAAAGTAGTTTATCGTGTACCACTGAATCAAAAGATTTACAAAAGTCTATATAAATTGTGTGTATTAATTTGTCTTGCTCGAGTTGTGTAGTCCATATGTTTTTGCAGTGTAGGAGTTGTAGATTGTAGGATAAGTTTTTTTCCTGAAACCCATATTTTTGTTAGAGAGTGGGCTGTTCATTTCTAAGTGGAGGGTAACCGATTGGTTTATGATTGATTCCATGACTTTGCAGGTGACACCACATGAAGAGATTGGTCTGTAATTTTCAACTAGGCTGGGGTCTCCCTTTTTGAAGATAGGGATGACTGTGGATAGAGACCATAGGTTGGGCAAGGAGCTTGTTCTGAAAGATTTTTCAAAGATTATGCTTAGAGGTTCTGCTATGGCAGTGGAAAGCATTTTAAAGAAGGAGGCACATAGTCCATCAGGTCCAATAGATGGAGATGGTTTTAGGCTGCATGGTGCCTTTTCAACGTTATCTTCTGTAAAATTGATTTGTGTTAGATCATTGTAATTATTTGTGGTACGACGAGGAAATACTGGGCATGAGCCATTGCTGTTTACAAAGACTGAGCTGAAGAATATGTTTAATACAATTTAAATAAATTTTACAATTTAAATAAAAACCCTAATGGTTTTTTAATTAGCATGATAGAATTTTACATTCATAAATTTCAGCCGTGGTGGCATAGTGCTTAGAATGCAAGTATTGTTCGCTAACTCACTGCTCACTACCAGGAGTTTGATCCTGACCAGTTCAAGGTTGACTCAGCCTTCCATCCTTCCAAGGTTGATAAAATGGGGACCCAGATTGTTGGGGGAAAGAGGCTGATTCTATAAACCACTTAGAGAGGGCTGTAAAAGCACTGTGGTGTATAAGTCAAAGTGCGATTGTTAATCACTCAAATAATGAAGGTGGGGACTGAACATCTCTTGTTCACTGGCTCAGCTTTAAAATTGCTCCTCCTTGTAGGATGTTTCAAGTTGCTTTCAAAATTCCTGAATGTTTCCATTCTAGTTCCATCCCTTTCTGGAGAAGAATGAATTTTGCAATTTTTCCTGGGAAAAACTATACTTGGACCAAAGTGGAAATGTAGCAGCAAATCTGAATATCATAAGTTGGTTGCTTTTCCCCAAGGAGGATCCCATCAAAGAGCAAGTGGGGAGTTTTGAAAGACAGAGGCTTATTATCAACCAAGATGCTCTTTCACGGCTAAAGTTGCTCAACAAGGTGGTTGAAAATATTGGCAACTTTTCTCTGTCTGTATAGTTGGTGTTAGTATCCCCTGAAAGAGCAGGCTCAGGTATTTTTAAAGAGCCCATAACTGACCAGAGTTATTTATGCTTCTGTTTCACCACACTGGGATAGGCCTCCTGATGCTAGGAAGGTGATCCGAGGTGTGCAGGCAAAAAGATTCTTAATGACCTGTCCGTTGTGAGATAATGCCTTAATCTAGAAAATTGGACTGAAAATGACTTTGACCCTCCCCCCCAAAAAAACTTTCTTGACTCTTGAAATAATGAGATAATGAGGGTCAATTTGTACTGAAATGCTACCTAGATTTGATCTTTGGCCTGTAAGCCATCTAAAAACCCTTTGAATACAATTGTTTTGTGATTGTCAGCTACCTTAAGTCTTCCACTGAAACAAAGAATTACCCAAATTTAAGCAATAAAGAAACGTTGGTCTGTCTTTCCGTGTCATCTAATTGTAGTTCTAATTTTGGGAGATGGTGGAGGATAGGGAGTCCTGGAGTGTTATGGTTCTTGGGAGACGTGGGATTCAGCAGGTTCTGACAGGTTCTGGAGAACCGGTAGCGGAAATTTTGAGTAGTTCGGACCGGTAAATACCACCTCTGACTGGCCCCGCCCCCATTTATTCTCTGACTCCTGAGTCTCAGCTGATCGGAAGGAAATGGGGATTTTGCAGTAACCTTCCCCTGCCACGCCCACCAAGCCATGCCCACAGAACCAGTAGTAAAATTGTTTGAATCCCACCACTGTTATTGGGGGCTCAAAGAGTTGGACACAACTAGCAATTAACAACAAAACTATAATTGTTCAATGAAAAGGACCTCGTCTTGAACACCTCACTTGGCCTTAGACATATCCCTTTCCCACACAGGGCTCACGCGCACGTCTCATGTGCTGCAGCAAAAGATGCCTGGCTTACCCTTTTTGAGGGACACATTCTCATGACTTCACCTCCACTCGTCCTCACTATAATTCCAGAAACTAGACAGAAATCTTTAGTCTTATTTCACCAGCATGGCAGCTGTACGAATTGAAAATATAAACATACAGATATAACTAAATAATGCCTCATTTGAGATTGACAGCCCTAGTTTGTGAGGAATTTTTCTTTATATCTTAACTGGAACAAGTATTTGGATTATGTTCAATTTCAATATCTCAATTTCAAATATTGCTTTGCAGTATTTTATGTTTTCCTGATCTATTGCTCAGAAGTTTCTTTTTAAGGCACAGTTTCATTTTATTTTAATCAATCTAATAAATAAAAATTTGGCAGATGTTTTGGAACGATTTTTGTTTTTCTGCTTAGTCTCTGCCTCAGTCCAAATGTGTGGACAATTGTCACCCTGGATTTGTCAAACGGGGTCGGAAAGAAGAACCCATTTGCTGCTACGATTGTATTCCTTGTCCGGAAGGGACCATCTCCACACAGGAAGGTGAGTAACACGAGGGGAAAGGGCATTGGATTCAACCAGAGCATTTGATCAAAGTGCATGTTAAAAGACATTTCGTTCTTCATTGCTATTTTTAACATCTCCAATTTATTCCATAATGGGAGGAATAAGATCTCGAATAAGATCCAATCCATTTCCGTGTTTTTGTAAATGCTCATTGATATCTAATGCCTGATCGTAATAAAAATAGAGACTGAATTCTTTTTAGATGATAAAAAGTAAATAAAAAGCAATAAAATAAGGGGCTGCCACAAAGAAAAGGCAGTCGACCTATACTCCATAGCGCCCTAAGGCAGGACAAAAACAATGGATGGAAGTTAATCAAGGAGTTTGAGTTTTGAGTTTTATTAAATTTATATACCGCCCCCCTCTCCCCGCAGGGACTCGGCGCGGTGTACAAACAGTACGTATAAAACAACAAAGCAAAAACAACAAAACATTAGACAACCAACATAAACATACGGTCTGTATATTGCCCAAACTCATTTCTAGTTTAAAAACAGTCTAAAACCAAATTAAAACCCCAAAATTTACAATATTAAAAAGCCATCCAGGAAGGTCAGTAATAGTTTGTACTTATAATTACAATTAGGCCAGGCCAGCTAGTCGGAAAAGGTGGGTCTTAAGTTTCTTATGGAAGGAGCGGAGATCAACAGTAGTTCTAATATCAGGGGGGAGTTCGTTCCAGAGGGTTGGGCCCATCACAGAGAAGGCCCTACTCCTGGGCACTGCCCGCCCACATTGTCTAGTGGAGGGTACCCGGAGGAGACCCTCCCTGTGTGAGTGGATTGGCCGTAGGCATGTATGGGGTAGAATGCGATCTCGCAAATAACTAGGTCCCGAGCCATGAAGCGCTTTGAAGATGACAATCAACACCTTGAAACGCACTCGAAAAGCCACAGGCAGCCAGTGCAGCTCGCGTAGAAGTGGTGTTACATGGGAGTACCTGGTACTCCCCATAATTGTCCGCGCGGCTGCATTCTGAACCAACTGGAGCCTTCGGGTTCATCTCAAGGGGAGCCCCATGTAGAGAGCATTACAGTAATCAAGACGGGAAGTCACCAGGGCCTGAGTGACTGTGCGAAGGGTGTCCCGCTCTAGTAGGGGGCGCAATTCGTGCACCAGGAGCACCTGGTGGAACGCCCCCCTAGCCACGGCTGTCACATGATCATCTAGCGACAGCCGGGAGTCTAGGAGGACGCCCAAATTGCATGCCCTATCCACCAGGGGTAGTTGTTCCCCCCCAATGGCCAGAGATGGAGCAAACTTGCTAAAGCGGGGCGCCGGTAGCCACAGCCACTCCGTCTTGGAAGGGTTGAGCTTGAGTCTGTTGTCCCCCATCCAGACCCGCACGGCTTCCAGACACCGGGACATCACCTCGACGGCTTCGTTGGGGTGGTTCAGGGTAGAGATGTATAACTGAGTGTCATCTGCATACAGATGGCACTCAACCCCGAATCCTCGAATGATCTCACCCAGCGGTTTCATGTATGTGTTGAACAGGAGAGGTGAGAGGACCGACCCCTGCGGCACCCCACACGTGAGCGGCCTCAGGGTCGACCTCTGCTCCCCCATCAACACACATTGCGTCCGACTGGAGAGGAAGGAGGAGAACCACCGCAACACGGTGCCCCCCACCCCCATCCCCTTCCAGCTGGCGCAATAAGATACCATGGTCGATGGTATCGAAAGCCGCTGAGAGATCTAATAGGACTAGGATGGAGGAGCAACCCCCATCTTTCGCCCTCCAGAGATCATCCACCAACGCGACCAAAGCCGTTTCAGTGCTGTGCCCGGGCCGGAAACCGGACTGGTGCGGGTCTAGATAAACAATTTCCTCCAGGTGTCGAGGGAACTGTTGCGCCACCACACTCTCAACAACTTCGCTAAAAAGGGAAGGTTGGAGACAGGACGCTAATTGGCTAACTCTACTGGGTCCAGAGAAGGCCTCTTAAGTAGGGGCCTCACCACCGCCTCTTTCAAGACGGCTGGTAGGAACCCCTCCCTCAGCGAGGCGTTCACTAGTCCGGAGAGGCAGCAAGGGCGCAACCCGGTCCAAGGCCTCGGCCGCCGCACTATTCCATGCGACCACCAGGTCCTCCATCCGGGCGCGGGTCAGGGTTACAGGCAGTGGCCCAAGCTCCGTCTGGAACCTATCAGGTTCCATCAGTCGCCTGGGGCAGAACCATCTAAGATCTTCTGGTTCCACCTCCCCGCAATGGAGGGTAGCGGAAGGGAAGTCGAGATGGAGAAGCGAATGATCTGATCATGACAGGGGAGTAGTAACCAATTCCCCTATTCCCAGATCACTCTTCCACCGACCAGAGATAAACACAAGGTCCAGCGTGTGGCCTCCCTCGTGTGTGGGGCCCTGAATTATTTGGGTCAGTTCCAGGGCTGTAATGGAAGCCATGAACTCCCGAGCTACCTCGGATGATTCACCCGTCGATGGCAGGTTGAAATCCCCCATAACTAATAGTCTGGGGGTCTCAACCGCCACCTCCGCAATCACCTCAAGGAGCTCTGGCAGGGCCGCTGATGCATAACGAGGAGCCAAGTATGCAATCAGCAGGCCCAACTGACTCCCTGGGCCCCATCTCACACCTAGAGTCTCACACCCGGATATCTGAGGTACGGCGAATTTTCTCGGTGCCAGGCCTTCCCGTATAATTACCGCTACCCCGCCACCCTTACCCCAGGCACGAGGCTGATGGAATACACGGTATCCTGGTGGGCACATTTCCACGAGGGATAAACCCCCCTCGTGGCCCAACCAGGTTTCCGTGATCCCTGCAAGGTCCGGCTCCCCCTCAGAAACCAAATCGTAAATGAGGGGGGTCTTATTAACCACGGACCTTGCGTTACACAACATCAGCCTCATGCCCTGGTTCTGTAAACCCTGACCACCTAGAATGCGAGAGAAGCAACCTAGAACTAAGGAGAAATTTCCTGACAGTGAGAATAATTAATAATTGGAACAACTTGCCTTCAGACGTTATAAATGCTCCAACACTGGAAGTTCTTAAGAAGAGATTGGATAACCATTTGCCTGAAATGCTATAGGATTTCCTGCCTAAGAGGGGGTTGGACTAGAAGACCTCCAAGGTCCCTTCCATCTCTGTTATTCTGAATTGATTACCTAGCACACTCTTCCTTTTATGGCGGTTCTTTTTTAATGATTGAATGATTTTGAATCCTGTTTACCTGGCACATGAAAATTTGTATTGCTCAAATTGCTGGGTTCCCTACATTGTTCCATACTATACCACTACTGTCAAGTTTCCTAATGATGCCATAACTGATTCATAATAATCGAGCCAATGTTTTAATACAAAAACCAGTGATTTATTGATAGCTTCATTAGGACAGATTTGTTTGCAGCCAAATATTTGCTTTGTTTATCTGCTTCTGGACTTTACCCCTGTTCCTTCCCTCCCCTCAGTCTGTGTCATAAATCACGTTACCCAATAGATGCACACCTTCCAACCAGTGGTGGGTTTCTACTGGATCGCACCAGATCGCGCGATCCGGTTGGTCAATGAACCCGGAAGTAAGTTTCCTGCCCCGCCCCTGTCACGGGACGGCGCTTGCCTGCTCTCCACCAACTCTTCTCAGAAATGTCTTCAGCGGAGCGGTGGCAGCCTGCGTCTCTTTCAGGAGCTCCACTGAGGAAACCTCTCTAGTCGCGCCCAAGCTGGTTTACGCTGCAGAGACGAAATGCCAGCCTTCGGGTTGCAAAGCCCACCTGCCTCCCCTTCGCGCCCCTTGCAGCTGCCAGCTGCTCAGGAAGGGCGGGAGGCTTCAGCTGGCCAACTTGTGTAAGACAAGACAGGCAAGCTGGTGGGTGCATGACTCTGCCCAGGACAACGTAGAAGGTGCAGAATCAGCTCTGTCTGAAGGCGAGAAGGCTCAGAGCCACCACCACCCCTGCTTGCCCACCAGCCGAAGCCTCCCGGGAGGTTTTGGCTGACGGGTGCATGGGGGGAGGTCCAAGCTTTTTACCTTCAGGCAGAGCTGATTCCGCACCTTCTATGCTTTCTCTGGCAGATTCATGCACCTGCCGGGCTGCCGCAGCCGATCCTTCTTCTTTAGGGGTCAGCGGAGGATTGGCAGCCCGGCAGAGCAGCACGCGGAGCCCGTCTCCCCGGGGCTTTTCCTTCGGCTGGCAGGACGAGGAGGAGAGAGAAGCCGCTTCGGCCAACTTGTGTAAGATAAGACAGGCAGGCGGGTGGGTGCGTGACTCTGCCGGAGAAAACGTAGAAGGCGTGGTTACGCGCCCACCCGCCTGCCTGACTTATCTTACACAAGTTTGCTGAAGCGGCTTCTCTCTCCTTCTCCTGCCAGCCGAAGGAAAAGCCCCGGGGAGACGGGCTCTGCACGCTGCTCTGCCGGGCTGCCGCAGCCACGCAAAGCCCGTCTCCCCGGGGCTTTTCCTTCGGCTGGCAGGAGGAGGAGAGAGAAGCCACTTCAGCCACTCTTCCAGATGCCCAGCTGGGACTGAAAAGGCGCCCTTTTGGCCAAGAAGGGATCAGCTGTGGATATGGAACCGCGTGGTCTTTTCAAGTGCATAAGCTGAGCAGAAGGAACATCCGTTCCTCAAACCTGGACAGCGCTACTCCCAGCTCCCCATTGTCCGAGTTGCAGCAAGTGAAGTGCCACGGGCGGCAGGGAAAACGAGGCTTCTTTGCCAGCCTCCCAGCTGGCAAAACAGAAATTTTCACCAACTGGAAGGTATATGTGTGAGAGGGGGGGGGAGAGTGAGAAAGAAAGAGTAAGAGAGAAAGGAAGGAAGGGAGAGAGAGAGACAAAGATAGAAAGAGAAAGAAAGAACATTGGAGAGAGAGAGAGACACAAGAAGGATGGAGGGAAGGAAGGGAGGGAGGGAGGAAATAAGTGGGGGAGAGAGACAAGAAAGAAAGAAGGAAGGAAGGAAGGAAGGAAGAGGAAGAGAAAGGAAGGAAAGAAAGAAAGAGGGAGAGAGAGGCAGAAGAGGGATTGAAGAAAGAAAGTGGGGGAGAGAGACACAAGAAAGAAAGAAGAAGGAAGGAAGAAAGGAAGAGAAAGGAAGGAATGAAAGAAAGAAGGAGAGAGAGACACAAGAAAGGAAGGAATGAAAGAAAGGAAGGAAGGAAGGAAAGAAAGAGGGAGAGAGAGACACAAGAAAGAAGGGAAGAAGGAAGGAAGAAAGAAAAAGAAAGAAAGAAAGAAAAAGGAAGAGAACTTATGATCACAATTGAGCTAAAATTTTGGTTGCTAAGAAAGAGCATTGTTAAATGAGTTTCACCACATTTATAGGTTGGTCACTCCCACCCGGTCACATGACCGCTAAGCCACGCCCACAAAATAGGCCACACCTACAGAATAGGTTCTAAAAAAAATTGAAACCCACCACTGCTTCCAACCCAACAGCAATAATCTGAGATCCCATTCCAGTTGATAGTATGCGTGGAATTCACTCCCACTCATTCTGTCGCCATGACAACACGGTGAGTTGACAACTACTATGTAAGCTACACAGGCCCCCAGTTTCTCTCCAAATGCAATTTAATTTACTTTCAAAACCCTACTAGGCATAGGAGCAGGTATCTCTGGGGCCTCTTCTCCCTGAGGATATCTACTTGTCCCACCATTGCAGATATAATAGACATACTGTATGTTCCCTAAAACATTGACACCATACAGTTACTCCAAAACCTGCCCTTTTTTGTTGCAGCTCCTGCCCTTTTGAACACCCTCCCTATTGAAACTCTAACCTCCTAAACAGCCACCTGTCAGGGCAGCCTCCATCAGTAACCAAGAAAGAAACCACTCAACTCCATTTTTCAGAATTAAGAGTACTTTTACTGGTTATGAGTAGAAAGCAGCATAATCATAGATATCAATATGTGATCCAACTCCCTCCCCCTAGTAACCGCAAACCCCAGTCCAATCCACACACCCCACAGGTGTCATGTGGGCTGCAGCTTCAAAACCGATCATCAGGTTCGTATGCCGGATGGTTGGCCTTGGCGGCAATTCCACTATCTGCAGCATAATCAGTAGATGGTGAGAAAATCACTCCCTTCTTCATTCACTCCTGTGCTTAAGCTTCCCCTCCCAAATACCATGTTATCTCCCCCCCTCCCCGTTTCAATGGCAGCCGAAAGCAAGCAGAAAAGCAGAGGTTGATACCCCCATTCATAAACCTATGGAGATTGTTCTTCCAGGCTTTGGGATGAAGTGATTACAACAAGGCATATTGGTTCAGTGAAGGTCTATATCTAAATTCCAGTTTACCAACTACTAGGACTTTCTTGTCTCTCAGTGTCAGCTGTTATCCAGAGAAGGTCTTTCTTGGAAGGTGAAAGGAAGGACTATAAAAATAATATTACTTACTGTTTTCTCAGATACTGAAAAATGCACCAAGTGCCCAGATGATCAATATCCAAATGATGACAGAGTCCAATGTATCCCCAAAAGAATATCCTTCTTGTCCTATGAAGAATATCTGGGCATCATCCTGGTCTCCTTTGCTGTACTCTTGTTTCTAACAACAGGCTTTGTTTTAGCCATATTCCTTAAATACCTAGAAACTCCCATTGTCAAAGCCAACAACCGTGACCTCTCCTACATCCTCCTGGTTTCCCTCTTGCTTTGCTTCTTGTCCTCCTTTCTCTTCATTGGACGACCAAGGAAAACCACCTGCCTTCTCCGACAAACCATGTTCAGCATCATCTTCTCAGTAGCTGTGTCTTGTGTGTTAGCCAAAACAATCATGGTAGTGCTGGCCTTCCTGGCCACAAAACCAGGCAACAGGGTGAGGAGATGGTTGGGTAAGAGCTTGGCCAACTTCATCATCCTTTCTGCTTCTTCTGGAAAAATTGTAATTTGTGCAATCTGGCTGGGAGTTTCTCCTCCATTTCCTGATTTTGATCTGCACTCGCAATCAGGAGTGATCATCCTTCAGTGCAATGAAGGCTCTGTCACCATGTTTTATATTGTTCTCGGCTACATGGGCTTTCTTGCTGCCATTTGCTTCACAGTGGCTTTCCTGGCCAGGAACCTGCCTGGGGCATTCAACGAAGCCAAACTGATCACTTTCAGCATGCTGGTCTTCTGCAGTGTCTGGATCTCCTTCCTGCCCACCTACTTGAGCACCAAAGGGAAATCCATGGTGGCCGTGCAGGTCTTCTCCATCTTGGCTTCTGGTGCTGGCCTGCTGGGCTGCATCTTCATCCCCAAGTGCTACATTATCATCCTGAGACCAGATCTAAATACTAAGCAACATTTAATGATAAAAGTCGGTATCTGATCATGAAGTAGTTTCTTAGGCTCATAACACTTAATTATTTATTGCAATTATTATTGAGTTTGTATGCATGTTTTGACAATTAAGATTATTTAAAATAAAAGGAAATAAACATATAAAGAATGTAAGACTAATTAATAATAATATTCAAAGTGTAAAATAAAAAATAATAATAATCTCAATTTTCATGAAACTAGGGAAGGACAAGATAAGAAATGACATTTTATTCTTATTTCAGCAGTCCCAAGAAGGCTTCATAACCATTTGCACTACTTCGGTGACCTAGAGGACACAGATGAATCTCCAAGTGTCCTCAAATGACTCTCTAAACAAATGCAAATGACCAGCTGTCTTCAAGGAGTATAAATCCTTCCATTCCCCACTCCGAGCTGAAGAAGCTTCTTAGATGAAAAGTGAAATGTCTTTAAATAAAAACAAGAAAGTCCAGGTACCTCTTGAAATAAGGACCTTTGGGACATCACCATACTATAAATCTGAACTTCGACTGTTGTCTCAAGGGATGATAAAATTGAACAAAGCAAAAAAAAAGAAAAAGCACAGGGTGAGTAGACAGACCTTCTTTGCAAGGGCTGGAATTTAGAAATCACTGTGGGTGGAACTTTACCTCAAATTTTGGACATTATGCTCATCAAATAAAATACCATCTTTTGTTCCTTAATGCTTAAGCATTGATTTGGTAGATAGCTTCAGATCCCAATGATGGAGCATCGCAATGGAGATGGTTGAAGAACTAAGAGGCAATCCCACCTCCCCCCACACACATGTCCAGCTACTTGCCTCCCCATCAATTAACTATAATTCTATCTTGATTGTAGTTTCCATTTTCATTGTTTTAGAAATATTTTGCTTTTATGATTTTAATGCATTTAATGGCATAAGCCTCCCAGAGTTGTTTCGAAACAAGATGAAGGGCAAAAAGCCGAATGAATGAACAAACAAACAAACATTTGAAACAAGTTTACCAGTCAGTGGGTGGTATCCTCTTTAGGCCATTTAAAAATGAAGCACATCAGATCTTTCCATCTTCTTAAAAGCTTTTATTTTTTGTAATATTTTGTAATATACAGTAAAGAGGTGATTTTAGAGTTGTTTTGGGAAAACTTTATAAATGCTTTTTGAAACTGATTTAAAGAATATGAAGCTAATTACAAAGAATCTCTAGTGTGGGAAAAATTGTTCTTGTTTGCTAATCAATTGAAAAAACAAAACTTTGAAAGTGGATTACCAGAACACAAGATGACTACTTTAAAGGAATCATGTTTCAGGCCTGTAGTTATGTTCCTTTTAGGATCTTTGGCCCGTCACACTTTCTATTATTTCATTATGCTGTTTCATTAGTGTAGTAATTGGGAGGGGGAATAGAAAGGAGTAGAATTGTGGAATGTATTGTTGTCATTCCTTTCTAGCAGCCCCAGGTCATCTTTTGTCTCCGCACCCCGACTCCTGACCGGAACCAGCTGGGTGGAGATGCCAGCGTGGCCGAAGAAGATTGGACCATGTGATGGATTTATGGGTGTGGAAAAAAGATCATGAACTTTAGACTGGGTGGAATCCCAGGACTTTTTTCAGAATTGGGATTTTCACAGTACGACGCCAACATGTCTGTTTTATTAAATTGGAACTTTAAGGATAGCTCTGCCTTGGGCTCTGATTTAATTCTACATGATATTTGGAATGCTGAGATCATGTTATTTATGGGCTAGTAAAATGCTAGAACTTTTTAACACTTTACTTCAACCAGAAATGACAAGTGAAGGCAAATAAATCCTTTAGAAGACAACTGAAATGGATTGACTGGAGTTAGAAATGCACTTGGGTGACCACTTAAAAATTGAACAAGACATTGTGGATTACCCTGACAGACTGAAATCTATATAGATTGTTTTTGTTTTGATCATGGAAAGATAATAAGAATTTTGAAAAGAAGAAAAGATGATAGAAGAAAACAGGAAGCAGGATTATTTATTTATTTGTTTGCTTGTTTGTTTATTGGATTTAAGAATGGTTGGGAGAAAAAATGAATATAACATATATATAATATATACTCATATACATACACATACAGTACATATATATGTACGTACATATATATGTATGTATGTATGTATATGTACACACACACACACACACACACACAAACACACATCATGTCAGACTAATCTTATTGCATTCTTTGACAAAGTGACAACATTTGTGGACCAGAGGAATGCCATCAATATAGTTTACTTGGACTTCACTAAGGCATTTGATAAGGTAGACCATAACCTACTACTAGATAAAGGAGAAGAATATGTGTTAGACAGCATCACCACCAGATGGATTCGTAACTGGCTGACCAACCGCACTCAACGGGTAGTCCTCAATGGAACTGCATCTACATGGAGGGAAGTATGCAGTGGAGTACCCCAAGGCTCTGTTTTGGGCCCAGATCTCTTCAACAATTTCATCAATGATTTGGATGAGGGAATAAATGGGGAACTCATCAAATTTGCAGATGACACCAAGCTGGCAGGAATAGCCAACACTCTGGAAGATAGGCTTAAGATACAGAAGGATCTTGACAAATTGAACATTGGGCACTATCTAATAAAATGAAATTCAATTATGAAAAGAGTACATTTATGCAACAAAAATGAAATGCACAGGTTGATTATAGGTACCTTGCTCAACATTAGTAACTGTGAAAGGGATCTTGGAGTCCTAGTGGACAACAATTTAAATATGAGCTAGCAGTGTGCAGCAGCTGCCAAAAAAGCCAACACAGTCCTAGGCTGCATCAACAGAGGGATAGAATCAAGATCACGTGAAGTGTTAATACCACTTTATAATGCCTTGGTAAGGCCACACTTGGAATACTGCATTCAGTTTTGGTTACCACGATGTAGAAAAGATGCGGAGATTCTAGAAAGAGTGCAGAGAAGAGCAACAAAGATGATTAGAGGACTGGAGACTAAAACATATGAAGAACTGTTTCAGGAACTGGGTATGTCTAGTTAAATAAAAAGAAGGACTAGGGGAGACATGATAGCAGTATTCCAATATCTCAAGGGTTGCCACAAAGAAGAGGGAGTCAAGCTATTCTCCAAGGCACCTGAGGGTAGAACAAGAAGCAAAGGGTGGAAACTAATCAAGGAGAGAAGCAACTTAGAATTGAGGAGAAATTTCCTGACAGTTAGAACAATTAATCAGTGGAACAAAAGTTGTCTCCAGAAGTTGTGACTGCCCCAACGCTGGAAGTCTTTAAGAAGATGTTGGATAGCCATTTGTCTGAAGGGTTTCCTGCCTAGGCAGGGGGTTGGACTAGAAGACCTCCAAGGTCCCTTCCAACTCTGCTATTGTATTGTATTGTATTGACATACATTTACACATAAAACACAGACATATACAGTATAGACACACACATATACACCAGTGACGTTCAGTCAGGGGAGGCAGGGGTGGCACAGCCTCACCACTGTCATTATGAAAAGAAAAAAAATGTAAAAGGAAAAAGGCGAGAGCTGAGGTCAGACTGAGCTAGTTGCTGCCTCACCATGGATGACTCTGCTTAAGTGTTTAAAAAAGCTTCTTAAAAAGCACCCTCTACTATGAGGCAGGAGAACTGCATGCCTCATTTAGTCCGACTTTAGGCGTTTTATGATCACTCGAGCAGAGTTAAGCAAGGGTTAAAAGCCTAAAAATTCCTGACGTAGTTGAGGCACGCAGTTCTCCTGCCTCATAGTAGAGGGTGCTCGTTTGGGCAGGGCTTCTTCAGAGGACCTGAGACAAGAGCAGAGTTGCTGTGAAACAGCTGGAAAAGGTACGTTTGGGTTGGAGGGAGCGGAAGGAATTCAAACTTCATCCTCCTGATGCGGGGCTTTGGGCAAAGGCTGGAGGGAAGGGTTAGGGTTTGATTGCAGGCAGAGCCACGTTGCCTTTTCAAACCTGTAATCAGTGAAGCTGGGCTGGATCCTTCCGGGCTGGGGGAAAGTGTGTGTAGTCCAATCCAACTGTGTTTGTGTGTGTGTGTGTGTGTGTGTGTGTGTGTGTGTGTGTGTGTTTGAGAGAAGGGGGGAGGGAGGGAGAGAGGGAGGGAGGAAGGAAGCGAAGGGAGAAGAAAAAGAAAAAAAAAGAAGGAAAATTCTTTCCCAAAGGTGAAAAACCAATGCTGTCGCTTTAAATCGGAACTGAGCATTCCTAGCTGTGGAATTCTGGGAGCTGAAGTCCACAATTTTTAAAAAAATTGAAACCCACCACTGGGTCAATGCCTCACCAGCCATAAACCTCACGGCACGTCACTGCCATGGCCTCTGACTTGCTCATGTCAACATGTTTTGGAAGGCATTTTTAAACTTGACTGTAAAGAAATATTTTCTTTTAATACGTATAATTCTTATGGAGTTACAAGAAATAGTCTGGTAATTTAAACAGGGAGCAGAATATTAAAAAGAGCAGATCAATCAAGAATTGGAATTAGAAGAGAAATGGCATTTCTTTTTCTTTATCATATTTATTGGTGAACCTCTGGCATTTTTTTCTTGGTGTCTCTGCAGAAAAGAACTCCTTTTTGAAAAAGTTTTTTTATTTTTATTTTCAAACATGTAACATCAAGTATACTATTACATCTTAACAATCATTATTTTGTATTATCCAGTATTATACCAATTCCTCTTGCCATCAATCCACAACAACTGTTTTTTGCTCTTCTGCTTTCCATACACCATATTATACCCTATTTCATCTCTGCCCTTCTCCCCCACCTCCTTTCTCCCCTCTACCATCTCTCTCTTCTCAACTTCCCCTTCCACTCTCCTCTTTCCATTCCATGTCTCACTCCTCCTCTTTCTCTCCCTTCTGTTTCCCTCTCTCCTATCCTCCCCCTCTTCCTCCTTTCTTCTCCCTTTCTCCTTTGCACTCTCTCCCCTTAGTTTGCACGGTGTATTTCAGCGTCCAAGCAAATTTCATTCAATATTGATGGTATTAATAATTGTGCAGGTTTTCTCCATGTTGGCTTTCAGTGCTAGCCTCTTGCTACTACTTTTTCTCCCCAAAGGATGGGCCTTAAGAAGGGAGGATTCCCACTTCCGGTTCCGGCGGCCGGCGGTGACGAGCAAGCTTTGCTCGCCCCTCGCTCCCCCGGTGGGCTTCCCACTCCTTGGGGGGCACAGGACACCCCGTAGAGGTGTCCTGCCGAAGGGGCGGCACCGCGGAGGATCCCTGGATTGGTGGCAGCCGGCGGGAGGTCCCCCGCCTCGCTCCAGGCACCGGGGAGCACGATGGGCAGACGCTCCAGCGTCTTCGCTACGATGCCATCCGGAGAAACAGAGATTAGAAGGATGCGGCTGCTGTGCAGTGTGGCGTGAACTTCCTCCATTCCTTTTAACTACTTTATTAACTTTAACAAAAAAGTCAGCTGTTTAAACTTTACTTTCGGCGTGAATAGGAGAGGCGCGGCTGGAGGGAGGGGGATTTTCCCCCCCTCCCTTGGACAGGCGGCTGGAAACGATTTAGCTCTTAGCCCCAGGGAAAGGAGGAGAATGGGGAGAGCCAACCAATGATGCCACGGCCTACTAAGTGAATTTTCGGACTTAAACCTTAAAACAATGATGGTCTGGAAACTTTGAACATTAAACTTTGAAAACTTTATTTGTTGTCTCCAAACCCGAAGCTGGCAGGGCAAGATGGCACACTTCCGCTGTCTTTATGAAATGTGAAATCTGACTCCACCTTTGAAACTTCAGGCTTCCGGTCTTTGTCTCCGTGCTACTCAGACAAGTCTCTTGTGGATTGCTGTTCTTTGAACTCCCTGGAGTGGAAATTTTGCTCTATTGCCAGGGCCAGTGGAAACAAAAACTCTCTTCTGCCTGGACCTTCTGTCTCTTGGACTCTCCTAGCTGCCTTGCCTTTCTGACTGACCATTCTCTATACTGACTGAACTCTTTATGGTATAAAGAATGCCACCTAAAAAACCACCTCCTGGAAAGCCTGGCTTTGCTGCCTCTGCCCCGACATCTGCAGCCTCCAGTCCTAGTGCACAATCAATGATAACAGTTTTGATGCAACCTAAACCTCCGGAGATGGAGTTTCAACAAATGTTTCAGCAAATTATACAGGGACAAGAGGAAATAAAGAAACAACTGCAGGAGATGAAAGAAGAAATTGAACAGAACCAGGCCAAAATTAACAAGAACTCACAGAGATTGAACCTTTTGGAGGGTGGGGTGGCTGAGATGAGGGAAGGGATGGAAGGGATGCAGAAGGGAAACAAAGAACTTGATTCCCAGCAGATGAAAATAGAGTTTGAGAGAATATCCTTTTATCTTAGATTTCAAAATGTGATCGAGACAGATGATGAAAATATAAGGGACATCATGACAAACATTTTGGCTGACTACATCCAGAAAGAGAAACAACAGATGGGGTGGGAAATAGACCTGGTTTATAGAGTGAATTCAGCTTATGCTAGGACACACAATGTTCCCAGGGAGGTACACATTAAATTCCTTAGAAAAAGCACAAGAGATGAGATTCTGAGTACATAAAGGGGGCAAGCTTTGACATACAAAGATAAGGAGATAACGATTCTGAAACAGATCCCCAAGAAAGTAAGAGAAAAAAGAAAAAGCTATTTGCAATTAGCGAATAAATTATACCAGAAGGGGGTGTGGTTTAGATGGTTGATGCCTGAAGGTATGCTAATATTCTGGGAGGAGACAAGAGTTAGAATTGATACACCCATAGAGGCACAGGCCTTTATGGAAAAAAACAAACTACTCCTAGAAAAACCTGATGATCCTCCACCAGATACACAGGACACGGGAGGGGCCGGAGCTCTGTCAGCGGGGGGAGATGGGGCAACATCGAGAAAGCTCAGATCACAAAAATGAGTAAGAAAATACACCTGGCATAAACTGATCGAAATTATCAACTGAACTTACATGCTGACTATATGTTATTATGTTGCTACCTAATAATGAACTATGTGCAAATGTATACTATGAGTATGGGGGGGGCACACCTACCGCACACTGCAGTTGTTATAAAAAAAGAAGAAGCTAGGATTCCCCACCTTTTACATTATATAAATTGATGCATACTGTTCTGACGGAGGCTTCCCAAGGGGCATGAAACAAGTTCCTTGCTTAGCAAAAAAAAAAAAAAAACCCTTTTATTAATTTACAGTGAATTATGCTCATTCACAGGTGGCAAAGTCTTTCAAAGGAGGATTTATAGTCACAGACCTTATCTGGCTTGGACAGGCTGATATGTACAGAACCTGGCAAGGAATCTCGGAGAGTCACTATCTGATTAGCGAACTTATTGTCTCCTGCAAACTCCACTCCCCTTTCACTCCTCTTTTATTTCCTCTGGGAGGGGCCATTCATCATCTGGTCTTACTCCCAATTTGACCTCTGTTCTTTAGTAGTTCCCTCCTCTGGTAACTCTGGGCATCTGCACATTGAGAACAGGCACCAGCTGTTTGTCTGCCTCCCTGATGTCTGATGGCTGGTATATGACTCTGGCCGCCTCTCTGCCTCCAACACAGTGCCCTCATCAGAGCCTCCCCCAGACTCCAGGAATGGCCCATGTTCGTCCCCAACCGCCTCACTGTCTGAATCTGCTGCCAGTTCCTCTGGCTGCTGGTGGGCCAAAACACATACAAGGGATTGGGAACAGAAGCAAGTGAAAAGATCGGGTGTGGGCAACAGCAAGTATGTGATTGGGCACAGGACATAAAGACCTATTGAGATCCACCAGGCAATTAGTTCATAAATAAATATAGTAATGACTCCACATCCCCCAAAATCTTACTCTGCCACTGAAGAAGCTTCTTGGATGAGAAGCGAAATGCCCTAAAGAAAAATGAGAAAACCCAGTCATCTTTTATATAAAAGCACCTTTGGGACAACGGTGACATGGATGAATGACAACCTCTATAGATCTCTGCACATAGGTCCCCAAAAGAACTCATGATCCCCAGAGAAGAAATTGCCTCTCACTGTAATTATCACCATCCTGATTTTTGAAAACTCTTCCGTCACTTCTCCAGTGGCTGCCTTTGATGTAAACATCAGATTGAATCAAGGTGCAAAGGACTTTACCTCACAAAAGGGTGCATAAATAAACTTGTACTCTCCGTGGCACAAATTTTGGGACATTCAGGGACTGTGCTTCTCCTTTCCTTTCTCTCCTTTCCAGGTGAGGTTCTGTTTATCTCCCTCTTTCAGTCAACAAAGTTACTCTCATTTCCATATTGTGAGAGTGCTTCGAATTAGTCAAACTCTCTTGTTCTTCCTCAGAAACAGGAAGGGGATTGATTCAGCCCCATGAATTATGGACCTCCTGCTTCTGCTTCTGCTTTTGCTGCTGATGTCTCAGCCAGTCTCTGGGAAGCTGAGAATGAAGTGCCTGCTGAGTTTGAAGGAGCAGGAGGGGAAAAAACTACGGAGCTATTACAGGCCAGGAGACCACTTCATTAGCATAGTCTCCATTGCCACAGGAATATCCCATATAATGCTGCCTTTCAACACAGCTCCTTATACTCAATTTCCCTCGTAAGTCATTCAGTGGGATGGAGTTGCATTCTCTCCATTTGCAGTCCTAACACTCTTCTTCTTTTCTTTCAGTTATTCCTATCTTGCAGTGATCGGTGACTATAATTTGTTTCTTGTTTTGGACTCTTTTAGCTTAAGACTGAATGGGCTTGTGGAGAGAAAGAGCAAAAAATGAAAATGTACTTTGTTGCTGTTAGAAATGATGTTATCATGAACATTTTTTACAGTAGCTCATTGATTGATCCAGCAAGAATCCTACGCTTCATTTTTGCCATTCAACAAGTCAACAAGAATTCTCAGCTTTTGTACAATCTCACTCTTGGCTACAACATCCATGACAACTATATGAACACCCTTGGGACTTCAGATGCCTTGCTGGACATGCTCTCTACTGGAGAAGCAAATATTCCCAACTACAGCTGTGGAAAGAAGGACAACCTGATGGCTGTTGGTGATGGATCTCTTGATGACATCTCCATTCAGATGTCAACATTAGTAGGCACCTACAAAGTCCCACAGGTTTGTTTTTGTGTTTCTCTATCTGGTAAAGTGATCAGGTTGTTGGTGGTTGGGTAATAGATTCAATCATATCTTTTCTATGGAATTCGTGAGCTGATTTTCACCATGGCCATTGCTGTGGCTAGGGATTGGGATCCACAGTGGGAAGGCAGCCTAAACATTGACGTGAGTAAGTTTAAGGAACTGGACACAATATTAAATATGGAACATTTAAGCAAATTTTAAAATGAACTGATTTGCATTTGCAGTACTCTAAAGATGGAAGACATACTACGTCTATTAAAAGAATGCCAATTTTATTAGAAAAAAGAAAGGGCAATATCTTAGACCCCAGATTAGACAAATGATTATATTCAATATTGCTAATATTCTGCGTGTTGTATTCTTTATCTTGAAATGGCTTAGGGGTAAAAAAAAAACCAAAAAACTATTCTAATATGTTCGTGAGAACCACACTGGATGTGTTAAAAGCTTACATTTTGGACTTGATCTGATCGAAATATAATACACTATTCTTCATTGCTTCTTCAGATCAGTTTTGGAATTGTTCCAGAGGCTCTGAGTGATAAAAGTCAATTTCCTTTTTTCCATGAGATGCTGCCCAAAAATGGGTTCCAATACTCAGGAATTGTTCAAATTCTCCTCTGTTTCAGATGGACTTTGATTGGTCTCTTTCTACCAGACACAGAGGAGGGAGAGAATTTCATGAGGAGTTTCACTCCTATGCTTGTCAGGAATGGAATTTGTGTCGTTATCTCACAACAATTCTCAATGACTAGACCTACAGAACCTCTCAGAAATGCCATCTCTAAGTGGAAACAGGTCAATGTCTTTGTTCACTTCATAGAATTTGCTTCTCTTATGTATAGAATTAGCCACATCCATTTAACAATGGAAGGTTTGCCAGGAACCATTGAAGGGAAAGTCTGGATCACCACAATCGTGGAGAAAATGACGGGGACAAGGCATTCACTATTCAAATATATCCATAGTATTTGGGTCTTTGCTTTTCAGGAAAAAAAATGGCCAAATGATGACGCCTATCCATCCAGCCTTTTTTGGGATTCCAATTTTGAAGACCAGTCTTTTCGCTGTTCTTTTTCAAAGCATGACCTTTCTGTCAAGGGCCGGAGACGATGTACCCAGATAGCACCACTGGACACACAAGAGAAAAGGAACAGAGTTCAGATAAAAATTGACCATCGTTTTTACAGTTTTGTTAAGACTCTGGCCCATGTCTTGAATGTTGCCTATTCCTCAATATCTAGGACGAGAAAAGCAGACAAGAAAGAGAGATTGGGAGTGCCAAGGCTAGAGCCATGGCAGGTATGGGCTGCTGACAAGGATCCATCAAACCTACCGTATTTTTCAGAGTATAAGATGCATCTTTTCCCCCCAAAAAAGAGGGTGAAAATCTGAGTGCATCTCATACACTGAATACAGCATTTTTGGCCTATTGAAGCGGTGCCCCCTTTGCAAAAAATGGATGTGCAGAGGGTTTGGGAGGTTTGCAAAGTGATCCTGGGGCTGAGGAGGGCAAAAATGAGTGAAAAACAGGCCATTTTTGCTCCTTTTTGCCCCTCCTAGCTCTAGGAAGTACTCTACAAGCCTCCCAAAGCTCTGCATGACCTTTTTCTGTGTGCAAAAATGAGGTGTGCAGAGGGTTTGGGAGGCTTGTAGAGTGCAAAACCAGCTTGTATTTGGTGTTCTGATTTGTTTTACAAATGTGTAAGACAGAACATTTGTTGGTTGAGATTTGAAGTTTCCAAATGTTTGACCATTCTGGCACATAGTCAAGGTTTTTTTGAAGGGTGGCTGCATTTTAGGTGGTGTTAAATAATTTTACATTGTCAGTGAAGAGAGCGCACTTGCTTGTAATATGAGCCCCGAGTCCCTTGCGGGAGAGGGGGCGGTCTAGAAGCGGTCTAGAAGCAAAGGTCATTTATGCAAAATATAAAGAGTATTGGTCTCCTAAAGCACTGCCTTGGGGGACACTGCTGTTAACATGTGCAGGATTTGATAGGGCGCTCCCTATTTTGACCACTTGTTACCTATCTGACAGGAATGTAGCTATCCAATTAGGCAGGGATCCAGAGACGCCATAAGCTTTAATTTTAAAAGTAGTTTATCGTGTACCACTGAATCAAAAGATTTACAGAAGTCTATGTAAATTGCTTCTATCACTTTGCCTTGCTCGAGTTGTGTGGTCCATATGTTTTTGCAGTGTAGGAGTTGTAGATTGTAGGATAGGTTTTTCCTGAAACTAATTTTTTTGTTAGAGAGTCGGCCGTTCATTTCAAAGTGGAGGGTAACCAATTGGTTTATGAATGATTCCATGACTTTGCAGGTGATGCCACATAAAGAGATTGGTCTGCAATTTTCGATCTTTTTCCAAAACATTTTAGCCTCCTCACAGGTCCACCATAAATGGTAATATGTTCCGTGTATCGATTCGCATTTCCAACATTTTGGGGAGGTATTTGTTGATATTTTAGCTAACCTTATTGGTGACAGGTGCCATCTATAAAACATTTCGTACTGGTTTTCCTTGTATGCAACTGAGAGTGTCATTTTTAAGTTTGTTCTCCAAAATTTTTCCCATTTGTCTAATTCAATATTATATCCAAAGTTTTGCGCCCATTTTATCATTTGTTCTTTCACAGTTTCCTCTTCCATTTTATACTTCAGGAGAAATTTATATATTCTCCCAATCATTTTTCTATCTGAGCTTTGAATGATTTTATCCAATTCGTATGGTTCTGTTTCAATGTCATATAATTTGGTATCTTTATTGTATTTAGTTTTGATTTGAAGGTAAGTTGGCCAGTCAACTTTCATGTTCTGTTCGGCCAATTCTTCAATTGTTTTTAAGTTTTCCTGTCTATCAATCAAGTCTCTATATCTTAGCATTTTGTTCAAATCTATAAAATTTGGATGAGTCATCCTTTCTGTCGGTGATAGCCAATTTGGAATTTTCACATAGTGGGGGGTTTTTTTTAGCCATTTTTGCAATTACGCTCTTCTAATTAAATGATTTTGAAAGTATTTGTGCGTTTTATTTTTATCATCCCATAGGAATGTGTGCCAACCTGTTTGCAAATCATGGCCTTCCAAAGTCAAAATTCTTTTATTCTTTAGCTCTATCCAATCCTTCACCCATGTTATTGATACTGCTGATGCGTATAGATCCCAATTTGGTAATGCTAAACCTCCTCTCTCCTTGCTGTCTTGCATTGACTTTAGTTTAATCCTCGCTTTTCATCCCTGCCAAATAAACCTAGCAGTTATTTTGTTTAATTCTTGAAAGAATTTTTTACCCGGATTAATAGGTGCGGCTTGCAACAGGTATAAGATTCTTGGTAGAATATTCATTTTAATTGTCGCTATATGTCCCATGAGTGATAGTTGAATATTTTTCCAATTTTCTAACTCTTTCTTTATTTTATCACTAATTTATTATAGTTATCATCTTTAATTGTGGAACATTTTGCCGACACCCAGATCCCCAAGTATTTCACTTTCTTAGTTATTTGCATTCTGGTTGTTACTTCCAGTTCCTCTTCTTGCTTTTTTGTCATGTTCTTGGTTATCATTTTTGTTTTGTTTTTATTGATCTTTAATCCTGCCACTTCACCATATTCTTCTAATTTTTGAATTAATTTCCGACTGAATTCTAATGGGTCCGCTAGTACGAATACTAGGTCATTGGCATAGGCTTGGGCCTTATATTCTTCATTTTTGAGTCTTAAACCTTTTATTCCCTGGTCCTTCCAAATTTCATTTAATAAAATTTCCAAAGTCAATATAAACAGCAAAGGAGAGAGGGGGCATCCCTGTCTGACTCCTTTTTTTATTTCAATCTTCTCTGTTAATTCTCCATTCATCAGAACTTTGGCTGTCTGATTGTTATAAAATCCTTCTATCATTTTTATAAATTTTTCACCGAATTTCATCTCATCCAATATTGTTATTATAAATTTCCAGATTACGTTGTCAAATGCTTTTTGTGCATCAAGGAAAACCAGTACCATTTGTTTTCCTGGATGCGCCTCGTAGTACTCTATTATATCTAGGATGATTCTCGTATTATTTCTAATGTGTCTGTGGGGTAAAAATCCATTTTGGTCTGGGTGTATTCGTTCATTTAAAACCTGTTTGATTCTTCCTGCCATAATTGCTGCAAATATTTTATAATCGGAGTTTAGTAATGAAATTGGCCTGTAGTTTTGAATTTCTTGTAGGCTGGCTTCTTCTTTTGGGATTAGCGATATTATTGCTTCTGTCCATGATTCCGGTATCTTGGCTTTTCCTAAAACTTCATTAAACATTTCCACCCCTAACTCTTCCAATATTATTTTATTATATTTGTATAGCTCCACTGGTATTCCATCTGGTTCTGGGGTTTTATTATTTTTCTGGTTTTTCAAGACTAGTTCCACTTCGGCTAAATTATTGGCCTGTTTATCGCCTCCCTTTGCTCTTTTGAGATTGGTGTTATCTTTGCTGTGTTTAAATAATGCTTTATTTTGTTTTCCTCCATACTATCTTGTGCGTATAGTTTTGTGAAGTATTTATGAATAATATTCTTCTTTTTTTCTGCTTTGTATTGAATTCTTCCCTCATCTTTTAATTGATATATCATCCTTTTTTCTCTTTCATTCTTCAGTCTGTATGTCAGCCATTGTCCAGGTTTGTTGGCTTGTTCAAAGTAATTTTGTCTGGCTGCTTTAATTTTCTGCGCTAATTCCTTTTGATTTATTAAGTTGAGCTTATGTTTGATTATCTCTCTTTTTTCTTTTTTAATTTTATTCTTTGGGTCTTTCTGGAGTTCATCTTCGGCTTCCATAAGTTCCTTTTGCATACATTCTTGTTGCTCTTTTTGTTTTCTAGTTTTTCTCACCATGTAGGCAATCGTAAGGCCTCTTGTGTATGCTTTCATAGTGTCCCAGAGATTTTGAATTGAGGTATCTTCTTTTTTATTTATGCTAAAAAATGGTTTTAGTTCTTTCTCCAGCATTTGAGTGTATTCTGTTTTGTTTATAATATTTGAATTCATCATCCATCTTTTTCTTCTTCTTTGACCTTTCCATCTTAATTTTATTGGATTGTGATCTGCCCACTCATTTGCTTCTATTTCTATTTCATCTACTTGATTGCATAGACCAGATGAGATCCAAGCCATGTCAATTCTTGATAGTGACTGATGGGGGTTCGAATAAAAGGTATATTGCTTTCTTGTTTTGTGCTTTTCTCTCCAAATATTGTGTAATTTATATTCCATTGCGATCTCAAAAAAGGATTTGGGTAGCATATTTTTTTTGTTTTCTTTTCTTTTTGCTTTCATAGTCCATTTTTTTATCCACTATTGCATTATAATCCCCAATTAAGCAAATATTTTCATATTCTAATTCGTTTATTTTGTTATGTAGTTTCCTATAGAATTCCTCTTGTTTCTGATTTGGTGCATATATGACTATTAATAATATCGGTTTTTATGTTGTCTCTAATTCAATCATTAGTATCCTGCCTTCTTCATCAGAGTTGACTTCTTTGGAATTTATTTTTTCCTTTATATAGGTTGCTATCCCTCTTTTTTTTCTGCTAGTGCTGTGTATAATTTCCCTAGTTTTTTGTTTTCCAATAAGTTCTTATGCTCCCTTTTAATATGCACTTCCTGTATGCAGATTATATCTACCTTCAGTTTCTTAAGTTTGTTAAACATCTGCACTCTTTTTTTTTTTTTTTGGTGCTTTCAGTCCATTCAAGTTTGTTGAGATAATAGTTATTTCCTGGTCCATCTTTAGATGGGTTTTTTTTTGTTGTTGTTGCTTCTAGTTTGTATCTGACTTTTCCCTCTAGCGCCCTCCTTTTCTGTTCCCTCTCTTTCTTGCCTCTGTTCTTCTTTCCTGTTTCTTTCTTTGTCTTCTGATGTTTCTTCCTCTTGGCCTCGACTTCCCCTTTATAGGTCCTCTTTACTTCCTTGTTCTTCTTCCCCTGTGCAGTATTTCTCATAGAATTCCTGCACTTCTTCTATAATCTCTATCTTATACCTTTTTCCAATCAAAAGATTCACAGAAGTCTATATAAATTGCGTGTATTGCTTTGCCTTGCTCGAGTTGTGTAGTCCATATGTTTTTGCAGTGTAGGAGTTGTAGATTGTAGGATAAGTTTTTCCTGAAACCGATTTTTTTGTTAGAGAGTAGGTTGTTCATTTCTAAGTGGAGGGTAACCAGTTGGTTTATGATTGATTCCATGACTTTGCAGGTGACGCCACATAAAGAGATTGGTCTGTAATTTTCAACTCAGCTGGGGTCTCCGTTTTTGAAGATAGGGATGACTGTGGCTAGAGACTATAGGTTGGGCAAGGACCTTGTTCTGAAAGATTTTTCAAAGATTATGCTTAGAGGTTCTGCTATGGCAGTGGAAAGCATTTTTAAGAAGGAGGCACATAGTCCATCAGATCCAATAGATGGAGATGGTTTTAGGCTGCATAGTGCCTTTTCAAAGTTATCTTCTGTAAAATTGATTTGTGTTAGATCATTGTAATTATTTGTGGTACGACTAGGAAATGTTGGGCATGAGCCATTGCTGTTTACAAATACTGAGCTGAAGAATATGTTAAAGATTTTGGCTTTAACGACTTCATCATTACAGTCTTTGCCGTTAGGTCCTTTTAGGGGTGGGATGGATCTTAAGCCTTTAAGTTGGTTGTTAACAAAACTATAGAAGGCACTGTTGGATTTCATGCGCAAAAGGTTTTCCTCTTGTTTGATGTGATAATTGAGACATTCAGTCTTTATCTGGTGGCATAAGTTTTTATAGCAGCTTTTAAAGTTAGCAACGTAGCCAGTTTTGTTATTTCGTCAGAGGGATTTTTGGGTGAGCATTGGAGCTTCCGTATTGCTATGGGTAATTTGTTTTTCTTGGTTTTGGAAGTTATTAGTGGTGCGTATAGTTTAATGACTATTTGGACTTCGAGCAAAAAAAAATTATAATAGTCTTTGGCAGTATTACAGCCAGTGAATAGAATGTGCCTATCAAGAAATGAGTGGTCGGTGTCTATGAGATTATAGTTGGCTTTTTTAAAGTTATACTTGGGTATAATTATATTTATAATTGTAAATATATTTTACAATTTAAATAAATTCAATTTAAATAATGTAAATACAATTTAAATAAATGTTACAATTTAAATAAAAACCCTAATGGTTTTTTAATTAGCATGATAGCATTTTACATTCATAAATTTCAGCCGTGGTGGTGTAGTGGTTAGAATGCAAGTATTGTTGGCTAACTCACTGCTCACTACCAGGAGTTTGATCCTGACCAGTTCAAGGTTGACTCAGCCTTCCATCCTTCCAAGGTTGATAAAATGGGGACCCAGATTGTTGGGGGCAAGAGGCTGATTCTATAAACCACTTAGAGATAGATGTAAAAGCACTGTGGTATATAAGTCGAAGTGCGATTGTTATTCATGCAAATAATGAAGGTGGGGACTGAACATCTCTTGTTCACTGGCTCAGGTTTAAAATTGCTCCTCCTTGTAGGATGTTTCAAATTGCTTTCAAAATTCCTGGATGTTTCCATTCTAGTTCCACCCTTTTCTGGAGAAGAATGAATTTTGCAATTTTTCCTGGGAAAAAGTATACTTGGACCAAAGTGGAAATGTAGCAGCAGATCTGAATATCATAAGTTGGTTGCTTTTCCCCAAAGAGGATGCCATCAAAGAGCAAGTGGGGAGTTTTGAAAGACAGAGGCTTATTATTAACCAAGATGCTCTTTCACGGCTAAATTCGCTCAACAAGGTGGTTGAAAATATTGGCAACTTTTCTCTGTCTCTATAGTTGGTGTTAGTATCCCCTGAAAGAGCAGGCTCAGGTCTTTTTAAAGAGACCATAACTGACCAGAGTTATTTATGCTTCTGTTTCAAATTTCCAAATTTAAGCAATAAAGAAATGTTGGTCTGTCTTTCCATGTCATCTAATTGTAGTTCTAATTTTGGGAGATGTTGGAGGATAGGGAGTCCTGGAGTGCTATGGTTCTTGGGCAGATGTGAGATTCAGCAGGTTCTGACAGGTTCTGGAGTGGAACCGGTAGTGGAAATTTTGAGTAGTTCAGACCGGTAAATACCACCTCTGACTGGCCCCTACCCCATTTATTCTAGGACTCCTGAGTCCCAGCTGATTGGGAGGAAATGGGGATTTTGCAGTAACCTTCCCCTGCCATGCCCATGAAGCCACACCCACAGAACCAGCAGTAAAATTGTTTGAATCCCACCACTGTTCTTGGGGGCTCAAAGAGTTGGACACAACTAGCAATTAACAACAAAACTGTAATTGTTCAATGAAAAGGACCTCGTCTTGAATACCTCACTTGGCCTTAGACATATCCCTTTCCCACACAGAGCTCATGCACATGTCTCATGTGCTGCAGCAAAAGATCCCTGACTTACCCTTTTTGAGGGACACATTTTCATGACTTCACCTCCACTTGTCCTCACTATAATTCCATAAACTAGACAGTAATCTTTAGTCTCATTTCACCAGCATGGCAGCTGTATGAATTGAAAATATAAACATACAGATATAACTAAATGATACCTCATTTGAGGTTGAAAACCACATATCACCCTGGATATGTGCTAGTCATTCCTGACTCTATGGGGCGGTGCTCATCTTCGTTTCAAAGCCGAAGAACCAGCACTGTTACATCTTGCATGACATCTCTGTGGTCATGTGACAGGTATGACTTAATGCCAATGGCACACGGAACACTGTTATCTTCCCACCAAAGGTGGTCCCTATTTTTCTACTTGCATTTTTATGTGCTTTCAAACTGCTAGGTTGGCGTAAGCTGGGATAAAAAACAGGAGCTCACTCCATTATGCAGCTCTAGAGATTCGAACCACACAACTGCCGACCTTTCTGATTGGCAAGCTCAAGATCTTAGCCACTGAGCAATCTGTAGATGTCTTATTTCCCTGTTGATTATAGCCCTGTGATGTCTTATTTCACTCTATGAATTGAAAATATAAATGTACAGATATAACTAAATAATGCCTCATTTGAGATTGACAGCCCTAGTTTGTGAGAATTTTTTTTCTTTGTATCTTTACTGGAAAAAGGATTTGGATTGTTTTCAATTTCAATATTTCAATTTCAAATATTCCTTTGCCATATTTTATGTTTTCCTGATCTATTGCTCTGAAGTTTCTTTTTAAAGCACAGTTTCTTTTTATTTTAATCAATCTAATAAATAAAAATTTGGCAGATATTTTGGAATGATTTTTGTTTTTCTGCTTAGTCTCTGCCTCAGTCCAAATGTGTGGACAATTGTCACCCTGGATTTGTAAAACGGGGTCGGAAAGAAGAACCCATTTGCTGCTACGATTGTATTCCTTGTCCGGAAGGGACCATCTCCACACAGGAAGGTGAGTGACACGAGTGGAAAGGGCATTGGATTCAACCAGAGCATTTGATCAAAGTGCATGTTAAAAGACATTTTGTTCTTCATTGCTATTTTTAACATCTCCAATTTATTCCATAATGGGATGAATAAGATCTTGAATAAGATCCAATACATTTCCGTCTTTTTGTAAATGCTCATTGATATCTAATGCCTGAGCCTAATAAAAATAGAGACTGAATTATTTTTAGATGATAAAAAGTAAATAAAAAGCAATAAAATAAGGGGCTGCCACAAAGAAGAGGCGGTCGACCTATTCTCCAAGGCACCCAAAGGCAGGACAAGAAACAATGGATGGAAGCTTATCGAGGAGAGAAGCAACCTAGAACTAAGGAGAAATTTCATGACAGTGAGAATAATTAATCATTGGAACAACTTGCCTCCAGAAGTTATAAATGCTCCAACACTGGAAGTTTTTAAGAAGAGATTGGATAACAATTTGTCTGAAATGCTTTAGGATTTCCTTCAACATTTGGATTCAGATGGGCAACCATAATATTTTTATCTTTCTATGTCTATATCTATATTTCAGTTTACCAATTGCTAGGGCTTTCTTGTCTCTCAGTGTCAGCTGTTATCCGGAGAAGGTCTTTCTTGGAAGGTGAAAGGAAGGACTATAAAAATAATATTACTTACTGTTTTCTCAGATACTGAAAAATGCACCAAGTGCCCAGATGATCAATATCCAAATGATGACAGAGTCCAATGTATCCCCAAAAGAATATCCTTTTTGTCCTATGAAGAACATCTGGGCATCATCCTGGTCTCCTTTACTGTACTCCTGTTTCTAACAACAGGCTTTGTTTTAGTCATATTCCTTAAATACCTAGAAACTCCCATTGTCAAAGCCAACAACCGTGACCTCTCCTACATCCTCCTGGTTTCCCTCTTGCTTTGCTTCTTGTCCTCCTTTCTCTTCATTGGACGACCAAGGAAAGCCACCTGCCTTCTCCGACAAACCATGTTCAGCATCATCTTCTCAGTAGCTGTGTCTTGTGTGTTAACCAAAACAATCATGGTAGTGCTGGCCTTCCTGGCCACAAAACCAGGGAACAGGGTGAGGAGATGGTTGGGGAAGAGCTTGGCCAATTTCATCATCCTTTCTGGTTCTGCTGGAAAAATTGTAATTTGTGCAATCTGGCTGGGAGTTTCTCCTCCATTTCCTGATTTTGATCTGCATTCCCAATCAGGAGTTATCATCCTTCAGTGCAACGAAGGTTCTGTCACCATGTTTTATGTTGTTCTCTGCTACATGGGCTTCCTTGCTGCCATTTGCTTCACGGTGGCTTTCCTGGCCAGGAACCTGCCTGGGGCCTTCAACGAAGCCAAACTGATCACCTTCAGCATGCTGGTCTTCTGCAGTGTCTGGGTCTCCTTCCTGCCCACCTACTTGAGCACCAAAGGGAAATCCATGGTGGCCGTGCAGGTCTTCTCCATCTTGGCTTCTGGTGCTGGCCTGCTGGCCTGCATCTTCTTCCCCAAGTGCTACATTATCATCCTGAGACCAGATCTAAATACTAAGCAACATTTAATGATAAAAGTTGGTATCTGATCATGAAGTAGTTTCTTAGGCTCATAACACTTAATTATTTATTGCAATTATTATTGAGTTTGTATGCATGTTTTGACAATTAAGATTATTTAAAATAAAAGGAAATAAACATATAAAGAATGTAAGACTAATTAATAATAATATTCAAAGTGTAAAATAAAAAAAATTAATAATCTCAATTTTCATGAAACTAGGGAAGGACAAAATAAGAAATGACATTTTATTATTATTTCAGCAGTCCCAAGAAGGCTTAATAACCATTTGCACTACTTCGGTAACCCAGAGGACACAGAAAAATCTCCAAGTGGCCTCAAATGACTCTCTAAAAGAATGCAAATGAGCAGCTGTTTGCAAGGACTATAAATCCTTCCATTCCCCTCTCAGAGCTAAAGAAGCTTCTTAGATGAAAAGTGAAATGTCTTTAAATAAATACAAGAAAGTCCAGGTACCTCTTGAAAGAAGGACCTTTGGGACATCACCATACTATAAATCTGAACTTCAACTGTAGTCTCAAGGGATGATAAAATTGAACAAAGCAAAAAAAAAAAAAAGCACAGGGTGAGTAGACAGGCCTTCTTTGCAAGGGCTGGAATTTAGAAATCACAGTCGGTAGAACTTTACCTAAATTTTTGGACATTATGCTCATCAAATAAAATACCATCTTTTGTTCCTTACTGCTTAAGCAATGATTTGGTAGATAACTTCAGATCCCAATGATGGAGCATCACAATGGAGATGGTTAATGAACTAAGAGGCAATCCCACCTCCCCCACACACACATCCAGCTACTTGCCTCCCCATCAATTAACTATAATTCTATCTTGATTGTAGTTTCCATTTTCATTGTTTTAGAAATATTTTGCTTTTATGATTTTAATGCATTTAATGGCATAAGGCTCCCAGAGTTGTTTCGAAACAAGATGAAGGGCAAAAAGGCCGAATGAATGAATGAACAAACAAACAAACATTTGAAACAAGTTTACCAGTCAGTGGGTGGTGTCCTCTTTAGGCCATTTAAAAATGAAGCACATCACATCTTTCCATCTTTGTAAAAGCTTTTATTTTTTGTAATATTTTGTAATATACAGTAAAGAGGTGATTTTAGAGTTGTTTTGGGAAAACTTTATAAATGCTTTTTGAAATTGATTTAAAGACTATGAAGCTAATTACAAAGAATCTCTAGTGTGGGAAAAAGTGTTCTTGTTTGCTAATCAATTGAAAAAACAAAACTTTGAAAGTGGATTATCAGAACACAAGATGACTACTTTAAAGGAATCATGTCTCAGGCCTGTAGTTATGTTCCTTTTAGGATCTTTGGCCTGTCACACTTTCTATTATTTCATTATGCTGTTTCATTAGTGTAGTAATTGGGAGGGGGAATAGAAAATAGTAGAATTGTGGAATGTGTTGTTGTCATTCCTTTCTAGAAGCCCCAGGTCATCTTTTGTCTCCGCATCTCTGCACCTGACCAGAACCAGCTGGGTGGAGATGCCAGCGTGGCCGAAGAAGATTGGACCATGTGATGGATTTATGGGTGTGGGGAAAAGATCATGAACTTTAAACTGGGTGGAATCCCAGGAGGTTTTTCATAATTGGGGTTTCCACAGTACGATGCCAACATGTCTGTTTTATTAAATTGGAATTTTAAGGATAGCTCTGCCTTGGACTCTGATTTAATTCTGCATGATATTTGGAATGCTGACATCATGTTATTTATGGGCCAGTAAAATGCTAGAACTTTTTAATACTTTTCTTCAACCAGAAATGACTAGCGAAGGCAAGGAAATACTTTAGGGGACCACTGAAATGGATTTACTGGAGTTAGAAATGCACTTGGGTGACCACTTAAAAATTGAACAAGACATTGTGGATTACCCTGACAGACTGAAATATATACAAATCGTTTTTGTTTTGATCATGGAAAGTAGAAAGTGGAGTTAATTATGAAAAGAAGAAAATATGATAGAAGAAAACAGGAAGCAGGATTATTTATTTATTTCTTTGCTTGTTTGTTTGTTTATTGGATCTAAGAATTGTTGGGAGAAAAAATGAATATAACATATATACAATATATACACTTATACATAAACATACAGTACATTTATACGTATGTACATATATATGTATGTGTACACACACACACACACACAGAGAGAGAGAGAGAGAGAGATCACGCCAGACTAATCTTATTGCATTCTTTGACAAAGTGACAAAATTAGTGGAATGCCATCGATATAGTTTACTCGGACTTCAGTAAGGCATTTGATAAGGTAGACCATAACCTACTACTAGATAGAAGAATGTGGGTTAGACAGCATCACCACCAAATGGATTCGTAACTGGCTCACCAACCACACTCAACGTGTAGTCCTCAATTTAACTGCATCTACATGGAGGGAGGTATGCAGTGGAGTACCCCATGGCTCTGTTTTAGGCCCAGTAAACATCTTCATCAATGATTTGGATGAGGGAATAAATGGGAAACTCATCAAATTTGCAGATGACACCAAGCTGGCAGAAATAGCCAACACTTCAGAAGATAGGCTTAAGATACAGAAGGAGCTTGACAAACATTGGGCACTATCTAATGAAATGAAATTCAATGGTGAAAAGAGTATATTTAGGCAACAAAAACAAAATGCACAGGTAGAATGTAGGTGGTACCTTGCTCAACAGTAGTAACTGTGAAAGGGATCTTGGAGTCCTAGTGGACAAGCATTTAAATATGAGCCAGCAGTGTGCAGCAGCTGCCAAAAAAGCCAACACAATTCTAGGCTGCATCAACAGAGGGATAGAATCAAGATCACGTGAAATGTTAATACCATTTATAATGCCTTGGTAAGGCCACACTTGGAATATGGCATTCAGGTTTGCTTGTCATGATGTAGAAAAGATGTGGAGACTCTAGAAAGAGTGAAGAGCAAAAAAGATGATAAGGGGACTGGAGACTAAAACATATGAAGAGCGGTTGCAGGAACCGGGTATGTCTAGTCTAATAGAAAGAAGGACTAGGGGAGACATGATAGCAGTGTTCCAATATCTCAGGGGTTGCCACAAAGAAGAGGGAGTCAAACTATTCTCCAAGGCACCTGAGGGTAGAACAAGAAGCAATGGGTGGAAACTAATCAAGGAGAGAAGCAACTTAGAACTGAGGAGAAATTTCCTAACAGAACAATTAATCCGTGGAACAGAAGTTGCCTCTAGATGTTGTGAATGCCCCAACACTGGAAGTCTTTAAGAAGATGTTGGATAGCCATTTGTCTGAAACAGTATAGGGTTTCCTGCCTAGGCAGGGGGTTGGACTAGAAGACCTCCAAGGTCCCTTCCAACTCTACTATTGTATTATATTGTATTGACATACATTTACACATAAAGCACACACACATATACAGTATAGACAAACACATATACACCAGTGACGTGCAGTCAGGGGAGGCAGGGGAGGCACAGCCTCACCACTGTCATTATAAAAAGAAAAAAAAATGTAAAAGGCGAGAGCTGAGGTCAGGCTTAGCTAGTTGCTGCCTCACCGTGGATGACTCTGCTTAACTGTTTAAAAAAGCCTCTAAAAAAGCACCCTCTACTATGAGGTTGGAGAACTGCATGCCTCATCTAGACTGACTTTAGGCGTTTTATGATCACTCGAGCAGAGTTAAGCAATGGTTAAAAGCCTAAGAATTCCTGACGTAGGTGAGGGACGCAGTTCTCCTGCCTCATAGTAGAGGGCGCTCATTTGGGCGGGGCTTCTTCAGAGGAACTGAGGCAAGAGCAGAGTTGAAATCCTCTCTGAAACAGCTGGAAAAGGTACGTGTGGGTCAGAGGGAGGGGGAGGAATTCAAACTTCATCCTCCTGGTGCAGGGCTTTGGGCAAAGGCTGGAGGGAAGGGTTAGGGTTTGATTGCAGGCAGAGCCATGTTGCCTTTTCAAACCTGTAATCAGTGAAGCTGGGCTGGATACTTCAGGGGCTGGGGGAAAGTGTGTGTAGTCGAATCACAACTTCTCTGTGTGTGTGTGTGTGTATGTGTGTGTGTGTGCTTGAGTGAGGAGGGAGGGAGGGAGAGGGGGAGGAAGGAGGGGAAGGGAGAAGAAAAAGAAAAAGAAAGAAGGAAAATTCTTTTGCAAAGGAGAAAAACAAATGCTGTTGCTTTAAATCGGAACTGAGCATGCCTGGCTGTGGAATTCTGGGAGTTGAAGTCCACAATTTTTTATAAATTGAAACCCACCACTGGGTCAATGCCTCACCAGCCATAAACCTCACCGCACGTCACTGCCATGGCCTCTGACTTGCTCATGTCAACATGTTGTCAGGCCTGCACTTATGTTCTTTTTAGGATCTTTGGCCTGCCACACTTTCTTATAATTTTCTATGCTGTTTCATTAGTGTAGTAGTTGGGAGGGGGGAATAGAAAGGAGTAGGATTGTGGAATGTATGTTGACATTCTTTTATAGAAGCCAAGGTCATCTTTTGTCTCCGCATCTCGACACCTGGCCGGAAGAAGATGGGTGTACATGCCAGCGTGGAAGATGATGATTGGAACATGTGATGGATTTGTGGGTGTGGGGAGAGATCATGAACTTTCAACTGGGTGAACTTACAGGATGAAAATCCAGAGTTGGAATTTCCATAGCCGTGCTAACATGCCTGCGGAATAAATTGCACCTTTAAGGATGTTTTGCCTTGGACAATGATTTATTTCTGCATGGTATTTAGAACCCTAACACATGTTTTGGAAGGCATTTTTAAACTTGACTTTAAAAAATGTTTTCTTGTAATACGGATAATTCGTAGGGAGTTACAAGAAATAGTCTGGTAATTTAAATAGGGAGCAGTATATTAAAAACAGCAGATCAATCAAGAATTGGAATTAGAAGAGAAATGGCATTTCTTTTCTTTATCTTATTTATTGGTGAACCTCTGGCATTTTTTCTTGGTGTCTGCAGAAAAGAACTACTTTTTGAAAAAGTTTTTTTAATTTTTATTTTCAAACATGTAGCATCAAGTATACCATTACACCTTAACAATCATTATTTTGTATCATCCAGTATTATACCAATTCCTCTTGCCATCAATCCACAACAACTGTTGTTTGCTCTTCTGCTTTCTTTACACCATATTATACCCTATTTCATCTCTGCCCTTCTCCCCCACCTCCTTTCTCCCCTCTACCATCTCTCTCTTCTCCACTTCCCCTTCCTCTCTCCTTCTCCATCTCTCCCTTCTGTTTCCCTCTCTCCTATTACCCCTCTTCCTCCTTTCTTCTCCCTTTCTCCTTTGCACTCTCTCCGCTTAGTTTGCATGGTGTATTTCAGCGTCCAAGCAAGTTTCATTCAATATTGATGGCATTAATAATTGCATTATAATAAACATCTTTCATACTAATAGCTTTACCTACATCACCCTAGAAAAGGAGAACTACTCATGTTTTCTCCTCTCCTCTGCTCTCCTCCATAGATAATTGTCCTTTGCAATAGATTGCTTAAACTTGCTAACCATTGCTACATACTTCCTTTCTCTACAGACAATTCTTCCACATTATTATTTTATTCCAACTCTGCATCTGATGGAAGAATCTGCTTTATGGTAGTTGTTAATTTTGCTCTTTTCAGATGCTGAGAAATGCACAAATTGTCCAGTGGACCAGCATCCAAGCATCAACCGAGATGGCTGTATACTTAAGATTGAGACTTTCCTATCCTACAAAGAAATGTTGGGGATCATCCTAGCTTCCCTTGCCTTGTTCCTGTCTATGGCAACAGGATTTGTCTTCGGAGTATTCATTAAATTTCAAGCAACATCCATGGTCAAAGCCAGCAATCGTGATCTCTCTTCCATCCTCCCCATCTCCCTCCTGTTTTCATTCTTGACCTCATTCTTATTCATTGGCCAGCCAAGAGTAACTACTTGTCTTGTCCAACATATAGCATTCAGCAACATTTCCGTAGTCAGAATAACTTGTGAGCCGTGATGGCAGGCAAGTGGGTGAGGAGCAGGAGCGAGCAAAGAACCAGAGAGCAGCTGGGCCACAGGTGTTACTCTAAGCAAGTGGCCAAGATGGGCGAGGTAAGGAGTGGCTGGGAGGGACAGGGCGGGAGCAACAGGGCGGGGAAAGCCAGTGTTGTGATTAGCCACCGAACTGGGCAAAAAGTTAACATACTGTTTGGGCAAACAGGTGCGAACCGGCTGAATCCCACCTCCGATTAATATAAGGATATCTAATGGAAAAGTGAATCACAAACAGGTCCTATTCTTAACATTAGGCAGGGTTCAAGGTTACAGATTTCTTTCTTAGCATTAGTAGACAGGCAGCACTAGAACTACTCGTCAACAACCTAAAGTGGCACCAAAGTAGTGTTCTATAGTTCCGGGTCACCTTGCCCAGGAGTCTCTGGAGACAAGAGAATACATTGAAGGAGAACACCCAATGTCCTGAGTGTTGAACTATCTTCTTTCAGCATCACTTTCTAGACATGTCCAGAAAGGAAGGATGAACACTACTTCAGACCAATGCCCTCTAGGGGTATATCTATGATTTTTCACCATGTTTTTCTCCAGCTTCTCCTCCACATATGGAGGCCAGAAATAGTTCAGGTTCCCCAGAGGAGATGTTGCTTCTTACAGTAATTATGAAAATCCTGATCTGTGAGATCTCTCCTGATATCTCTGCAGTGATTGCCCTTGATGTAAACAGTAGACTGAAGCAACTTGAAAGGGATCTTGCATCAGAAAAGGATACATACACTCCGTGTGGCACAAATTTTGGGACATTCAGGGACTGTGTTTCTTGAATGTACCTTTCCTTTCTTTCCTTTCCAGGTGAACTTATCTCTCTCTCAGTCAAGAAAGTCACTCTCATTTCCATCTTTGAATGGTGCTTTGAATTCTCCGAACTCTCTTGTTCTTCCTTAGAAAAACGGAAGGGGATTGATTCACCACATGAATTATGGATCTCCTCCTTCTACTTCTGCTGCTGCTGATGTCCCAGCCAGTCTCTGGGAAGCTGAGAATGAAGTGCTTGCTGAGTTTGAAGGAGCAGGAAGGGAAAAAACTATGGAGCTATTACAGGCCAGGAGATCACTTCATTAGCATAGTCTCCATTGCCACATTAATGTCCCATATAATGCTGCCTTTCAACATAGCTCCTTATTATCAATCTCCCTCGTAAGTCATCCAGTGGGATGGAGTTGCATTTTCTCCATTTGCAGTCGTAACATGCTTGTTTTCTTTCAGTTATTCCTATAATGCAGGACCTGTTTAATTTCTTGAATCATTGGATTTCCATAGCTTCTCTCTTATGTCTTATTTTAAGACACTCAAATGCAAAGACGGGGCAAACCCCCCAAATATAAACTATTTCCTCCTCTTGTACAATCCTGAGTTAATCACAACTAGCTTATTGAAAGGTTTGTAGCTGCCCAACCCATTTCTCTATTTTAATAACCATTCATTGATATGAATGGTTATTAAGGGATCTTGGAATTGTAGTGGAAAACCATTTAAATATGAGCCAGCAGTGTGGAGCAGCTGCCAAAAAAGCCAACACAGTTCTAGGCTGCATAAACAGAGGGAGAGAATCAAGATCACGTGAAGTGTTAATACCACTTTATAATGCCTTGGTAAGGCCACACTTGGAATACTGCATTCGGTTTTGGTCGCCACGATGTAGAAAAGATGTGGAGACTCTAGAAAGAGTGCAGAGAAGAGCAACAAAGATGATTAGGGGAATGGAGGCTAAAACATATGAGGAACTGTTGCAGGAACTGGGTATGTCTAGTTTAATGAAAAGAAGGACTAGGGGAGACATGATAGCAGTGTTCCAATATCTCAGCGGTTGCCACAAAGAAGAGGGTGTCAAACTATTCTCCAAAGCACATGAGGGTAGAACAAAAGAACCAATGGGTGGAAACTAATGAAGGAGAGAAGCAACTTAGAACTGAGGAGAAATTTCCTGACAGAACAATTAATGAGTGGAACAGCCTGCCTCCAGCAGTTGTGAATGCCCCAACTCTGGAAGTCTGTAGGAAGATGTTGGATAGCCATTTGTCTGAAATGGTGTAGGGTTTATTGTATTGTATTGATATTCAGTTTCTGACCCTAGTAGGAATAGAGAATGGCTTGTTTTTAGAATTGCTTTTCTGGATCATTTATAAGTCCTCTTTACTGATGATTCTATTTTGAATCTTGGTCATTGCACAAATGAAAAACGAGCACTATTACAAATAATGATATATTTGTGAATATAAAATCTCCAACCCACCTTCGCAACACTTATAAACATTAAACAGTGATGGGTGACTAATTTGCTTCTTGTTTTGGACTCTTTTAGCTTAAGACTGAATGGGCTTGTGGAGAGAAAGAGGAACAAATGAAAATATATTTTGTTGTTGTTAGAGATGATGTTATCATGAACATTTGTTTACAGTAGTTCATTCAATTATCCAGCAAGAATCCTAAGCTTCATTTTTGCCATTCAAAAAGTCAACAAGAATTCTCAGCTTTTGTACAATCTCACACTTGGCTACAACATCCATGACAACTATATGAACACTCTTGGGACTTCAGATGCCTTGCTGGACATGCTCTCTACTGGAGAAGCCAATGTTCCCAACTACAGCTGTGGAAAGAAGGACAACCTGATGGCTGTTTTTGATGGAACACTTGATGACATCTCCATTCAGATGTCAACATTAGTAGGCACCTACAAAGTCCCTCAGGTTTGTATTTGTGTTTCTTTATCTGGTAAAGTGAGCAGGTTGTTGGTGGTTGGGTCATAGATTCAATTGTATCTTTTCTATGGAATTCACGAGCTGCTTTTCACCATGGCCATTGCTGTGGCTAGAGATTGGGATCCACAGTGGGGAGGAGGCCTAAACATTGACTCGAGTAAAACTTGAACAGCTGTGTTCAATGTTAAATATGGAACATTTAAGCAAATCTCTAAAATGAAGTGATTTGCAATTGCAGTGCTCTAGAGATAGAAGATAGGGATTGGTGGCTCAGTGGCTAAGACACTGAGCTTGTCGATCAGAAGGTTGACAGTACAGTGATTCAAATCCCTAGCGCCGTGTAACGGAGTGAGTTACTTACTTGTCTCACTTCTGCCAACCTTGCAGTTCGAAAGCACGTAAAAATGCAAGTAGAAAAATAGGGATCACCTTTGGTGGGAAGGTAACAGTGTTCGGTGCACCTTCGGCATTGAGTCATGCCGGCCACATGACCACAGAGACATCTTTGGACAGCACTGGCTCTTTGGCTTAGAAATGGAGATGAACGCTTCTCCCTAGAGTCAGGAACGACTAGCACATATGTGTGAGGGGAACCTTTACCTTTACCTTAGAGATGGAAGACATAAGATGTCTATTATCTGAATGTCAATTTTATTAGAAAAGAGAAAGGGCAATATCTTAGACCCCAGATTAGACAAATGATTATAGTCAATCTTGCTAATATTCCACATTTTGTATTCTTTATCTTGATACAGCTTAAGGGTTAATAAAAATAGACTATTCTAATATGTTTGTGAGAACCACACTGGATGTGTTAAAAGCTTACATTTTGGGCTTGATCTGATCTAAATATAATACACTGTTCTTCATTGCTTCTTCAGATCAGTTATGGAATTGTTTCGGAGGCTCTCAGTGATAAAAGTCAAATTCCTTTTTTCCATCAGATACTGCCCAAAAAAGGGTTCCAAAATGCAGGAATTATCCAAATTCTCCTCCATTTCAGATGGACTTTGATTGGTCTCTTTTCAACAGACACAGAGGAGGGAGAGAATTTCATGAGGACTTTCACTCCTATGCTTGTCAGGAATGGAATTTGTGTTGTTATCTCGCAGCAATTCTCAATGGCTAGAGATATAGAACTTCTCAGAAGTGCCATCTCTAAGTGGAAACAAGTCAATGTCTTTGTTCACTTCATAGAATTTGCTTCTCTTGTGGATAGAGTTCACCACATCCATTTAACAATGGAAGGTTTGCCGGGACCCATTGAAGGGAAAGTCTGGATCACCACAATCGTAGAGAAAGTGACAGTGACGAGGAACGCATTTTACAAATATATCCATAGTATTTGGGTCTTTGCTTTTCAGGAAAAAAAAATATGGCCAAATGGTGATGCCTTTCCATCCAGGCTTTTTTGGGATTCCAAATTTGAAGAAAAAACTTTCCACTGTTTTTTTTCAAAACATGTCCTTTCTGTCAAGGGCCGGAGACAGTGTACCCAGATAGCACCACTGGACACACAAGAGAAAAGGAACAGAATTCCGATGAAAAGCGACCACCATTTTTACAATATTGTTAAGACTCTGGTCCATGTCTTGAATATTGCCTATTCCTCAATATCTAGGAGGAGAAAAACGGACAAGAAAGAGAGATTGGGAGCACCATGGCTAGCGCCATGGCAGGTAACGACTCCTGACAAGGATCGATCAAACCTAGTTCCTACGTAGAAAAAAAATCCAATGGCCATGTAGGGGAGTCATTTCAACTTACTTGTTCTTCCAAACACCAACAGATTTGGCCAAGCTGAGGCCAGATTTAGTTCCAAAGAGTAGGCACTGCGACAATTATATTTTGATATTAAACAGTGCTATTATAAAATCATTTACAATGTATACATTGTAAATAAATTCCTGTACTTATGAGTTTTTAATTAGCATGATAGAATTTTATATTCATCAATTTCAGCCATACCTGGAAGGATTAAGCCTACCCCCTCCTCTCTGTAGGAATGTAACTAAAGCTTTTCAGACTGATGGCTGCTCAGACTTTGCATTCAGCTGTGGTGGCGCAGCAGTGCTAGGATTCAAAAAAAATTTCTACCGGTTCTGTGGTTGTGGCTTGGTATGGTATGGCTTGGTGGGCATGGCAGGGAAGGATAATGTAAAATCCCCCTTTCCTCCCGATCAGCTGGGACTTGGGAGGCAGAGAATAGATGGTGGCAGGGCCAGTCAGAGGTGGTATTTACCGGTTCTCCGACCTATTCAAAATTTCCGTTACTGGTTCTCCAAAAGTGGTCAGAACCTGCTGAATGCCACCTGTGTAAAAGCACTGTGAAGCAGTATATAAGTCTAAGCGCTATTGCTATTCATGCAAATAATGAAGGTGGGGACTGAACATCTCTTGTTCACTGGCTCAGCTTTAAAATTGCTCCTTCTTGTAGGATGTTTCAAGTTGCTTTCAAAATTCCTGGATGTTTCAATTCTAGTTCCATCCCTTTCTGGAGAAGAATGAATTTTGCAATTTTTCCTGGGAGAAACTATACTTGGACCAAAGTGGAAATGTAGCAGCAGATCTGAATATCATAAGTTGGTTGCTTTACCCCAAGAAGGATTCCATCAAAGAGCAAGTGGGGAGCTTTGAAAGACAGAGGCTTATTCTCAACCAAGATGCTCTTTCACGGTTAAAGTCGCTCAACAAGGTGGTTGAAAATATTGGCAACTTTTCTCTGTCTCTATAGTTGGTGTTTGTATCCCCTGAAAGAGCAGGCTCAGGTCTTTTTAAAGAGCCATTATTTGACCAGTTATTTATGCCTCTGTCTCAACTGACTGGGATAGGCCTCCTGCTGCTAGGAAAGGGATCCAAGATCTTCAGGCAAAGAGGAACCATAATGATGTCAGGTTCCAAATAGCATCCAAAAGTAAATCAGAGTCAGAGGCAAAGTATTGCTCAAAGTTCCAATTTATTAAAAGAGCCATGTTGGCAGATCTGGGAAAACCGTCTGATGTGAGATAATGCCTTAATCTAGAAAAATGAAGGACTGAATGTTACCTTCACCCCTCCAAAAAACTTTCTTGACTCTTGAAATAATGAGATAATGAGAGTTCATTTGTAATGAAATGCTACTTAGATTTGATCTTTGGCTTCCAAGCCATTTAAAAACCCTTTGAATGCAATTGTTTATTTTGATTGTCAGCTACCTTAAGTCTTCCGCTGAAACAAAAAGTGATCTAAATTTAAGTAATAAAGAAATGTGGGTCTGTCTTTCTATATCATCTAATTCTAATTTTGAGAGACGGTGGAGGATAAGGGGTTCTGCAGTGCTATGGTTCTTGGGCAGAGATGGGATTCAGCAGGTTCTGACCAGTTCTGCAGAATGGTAGCAGATATTTTGAGTAGTTTGGAGAAGCGATAAATACCACCTCTGACTGGCCCCACCCCCATTTATTCTCTGCCTCCTGAGTCCCAGCTAATCGGGAGGAAATGGGGATTTTGCAGTATCCTTCCCCTGCCACGTCCATAAAGCCACGCCCACAGAACCAGCAGTAAAATTGTTTGAATCCCACCACTGTTCTTGGGGGCTCAAAGAGTTGGACACAACTAGCAATTAACAACAAAACTGTAATTGTTCAATGAAAAGGACCTCGTCTTGAATACCTCACTTGGCCTTAGAAATATCCCTTTCCCACACAGGGCTCATGCACATGTCTCATGTTCTGCAGCAAAAGATGCCTGGCTTACCCTTTTTGAGGGACACATTCTCATGACTTCACCTCCACTCGTCCTCACTATAATTCCAGAAACTAGACAGAAATCTTTAGTCTTATTTCACCAGCATGGCAGCTGTACGAATTGAAAATATAAACATGCAGATATAACTAAATAATACCTGATTTGAGGTTGACAGCCCTAGTTTGTGAGGAATTTTTTCTTTATTTTTTAATTGGAAGAAGGATTTGGATTATTTTCAAAGGGAAGTGGCTTTGGAGTGGTGCAATGGCCCAGAGGTGAAGCTCTCACCTCACAATCAGGGGGCTATGAGTTCGATCCTAGGTAGAGTCAGATATTTCTCTCTTTGGAAACACTGAGAATATATCTGCTGAACACAACTCCACATTGGCAACAGGAAGGGCATTCGGCCATTAAACACTCTGCTAGCTCCATTCAGTGGACCAGACTCCACCCCACAAGGGATTATGGGTCATTAAGAAGTAGCTTTGCAGTATTTTATGTAGTCCAGAAGAAACATTTTCCTCATCAGAAGTTTCTTTCTTAAGCACAGCTTAATTTTGTAAAAATTTTGGCAGACGTTTTGGAATGATTTTTGTTTTTCTGCTTAGTCTCTGCCTCATTCCAAATGTGTGGACAATTGTCACCCTGGATTTGTAAAACAGGGTCGGAAAGAAGAACCCATTTGCTGCTACGATTGTATTCCTTGTCCAGAAGGGACCATCTCCACACAGGAAGGTGAGTGACACCAGAGGAAAGGGCATTGGATTCAACCAGAGCATTTGATCAAAGTGCATGTTAAAAGACATATTATTCTTCATTGCTATTTTTAACATCTCCAATTTATTCCTTAATGGGAGGAGTAAGATCTTGAATAAGATCCAATCCATTTCCATGTTTTTGTAAATGCTCATTGATATCTAATGCCTAATCCTAATAAAAATAGAGGCTGAATTCTTTTTAGATGATAAAAAGTAAATAAAAAGCAATAAAATAAAGGGCTGCCACAAAGAAGAGGCGGTCGACCTATTCTCCATAGCACCCAAAGGCAGGACAAGAAACAATAGATGGAAGCTTGTCAAGGAGAGAAGCAACCTAGAACTAAGGAGAAATTTCCTGAAAGTGAGAATAATTAATCAGTGGAACAATTTTCCTCCAGAAGTTATAAATACTCCAACACAGGAAGTTTTTAAGAAGAGATTGGATAACAATTTGTCTGAAATGCTATAGGATTTTCTACCTAAGCAGGGGGTTGGACTAGAAGACTCCCAAGGTCCCTTCTATCTATGTTATTCAGAATTCATTACCTGGCACTCTCTTCCTTTTCTGGCGGTTCTTTTTTAATGATTGAATGATTTTGAATCCTAATTACTTGGCACATGAAAATTTGAATTCCTCAAATTGTTGGGTTCCCTACATTGTTCCATACTATACCACTACTGTTAAGTTTCCTAACGATCCTGTTACTGATTCATAATAATCGAGCCAATGTTTTATACAAAAACCAGTGATTTATTGATAGCTTCATTAGGGAAGATTTGTTTGCAGCCAAATCTTTGCTTTGTTTATCTGCTTCTGGACTTTACCCCTGTTCCTTCCCTCCCCTCAGTCTGTGTCATAAATCACGTTACCCAATAGATGCACACCTTCCAACCCAGCAGCAATAATCTTAGATCCCATTCCAGCTGACAGTATGCGTGGAATGCACTCCCACTCATTCTGTCGCCATGACAACACGGTGAGTTGACAACTACTATGTAAGCTACACAGGCTCCCAGTTTCTCTCTGTGCAATTAAATTCACTTTCACAGCCCTACTAGGCATAGGAGCAGGTATCTCTGGGGCTTCTTCTCCCTGAGGATATCTACTTGTCCCACCATTGCAGATTTAATAGACACACTGTATGTTCCCTAAAATATTGACACCATACAGTTACTCCAAAGCCTGACCTTTTTTGTTGCAGCTCCTGCCCTTCTGAACACCCTCCCCATTGAAACCCTAACCTCCTAAACAGCCCCTGTCAGGGCAGCCTCCATCAGTAACCAAGAAAGAAACCACTCAACTCCATTTTTCAGAATTAAGAGTACTTTTACTGGTTATGAGTAAAAGTAGAGTAAGAGTAGAAAGCAGCTAGCAAAGCAAGATCTGAGGCAAAACCGCGCGTAATCATAGATATCAATATGTGACCCAACTCCCTCCCCCTAGTAACCGCAAACCCCAGTCCAATCCACACACCCCACAGGTGTCATGTGGGCTGCAGCTTCAAAACCCATCATCAGGTTGGTATGCCGGACGGTTGGCCTTGGCGGCAATTCCACTATCTGCAGCATGCGCAGTAGATGGTGAGAAAATCACTCCCTTCTTCATTCACTCCTGTGCTTAAGCTTCCCCTCCCAAATACCATGTTATCTCCCCCCTCCCCGTTTCAATGGCAGCCGAAAGCAAGCAGCAAAGCAGAGGTTGATACCCCCACTCATAAACCTATGGAGATTGTTCTTCCAGGCTTTGGGATGAAGTGATTACAACAAGGCATATTGGTTCAGTGAAGGCATATTGGTTCAGTGAGGAGTGGTATATATATATATATATATATATATATATATATATATATATATATATATATATATATATATATATATATATATATATATATATATATATATATATATATATATATATATATATATATATATATATATATATATATATATATATATATATATATAGTTTTTTAAACTGGACTGTAAGCTGCCTATATTTGGATTAAGATGGGCAACCATAATATTTTTATCTTTCTATGTCTATATCTATATTTCAATTTACCAATTACTAGGGCTTTCTTGTCTCTCAGTGTCAGCTGTTATCCAGAGAAGGTCTTTCTTGGAAGGTGAAAGGAAGGACTATAAAAATAATATTATTTACTGTTTTCTCAGATACTGAAAAATGCACCAAGTGCCCAGATGATCAATATCCAAATGATGACAGAGTCCAATGTATCCCCAAAAGAATATCCTTCTTGTCCTATGAAGAACATCTGGGCATCATCCTGGTCTCCTTTGCTGTACTCTTGTTTCTAACAACAGGCTTTGTTTTAGCCATATTCCTTAAATACCTAGAAACTCCCATCGTCAAAGCCAACAACCGTGACCTCTCCTACATCCTCCTGGTTTCCCTCTTGCTTTGCTTCGTGTCCTCCTTTCTCTTCATTGGACGACCAACGAAAGCCACCTGCCTTCTCCAACAAACCATGTTCAGCATCATCTTCTCAGTAGCTGTGTCTTGTGTGTTAGCCAAAACAATCATGGTAGTGCTGGCCTTCCTGGCCACAAAACCAGGGAACAGGGTGAGGAGATGGTTGGGTAAGAGCTTGGCCAACTTCATCATCCTTTCTGGTTCTGCTGGAAAAATTGTAATTTGTGCAATCTGGCTGGGAGTTTCTCCTCCATTTCCTGATTTTGATCTGCATTCCCAATCAGGAGTGATCATCCTACAATGCAACGAAGGCTCTGTCACCATGTTTTATGTTGTTCTCTGCTACATGGGCTTCCTTGCTGCCATTTGCTTCACAGTGGCTTTCCTGGCCAGGAACCTGCCTGGGGCCTTCAACGAAGCCAAACTGATCACCTTCAGCATGCTGGTCTTCTGCAGTGTCTGGATCTCCTTCCTGCCCACCTACCTGAGCACCAAAGGGAAATCCATGGTGGCCGTGCAGGTCTTCTCCATCTTGGCTTCTGGTGCTGGCCTGCTGGGCTGCATCTTCTTCCCCAAGTGCTACATTATCATCCTGAGACCAGATCTAAATACTAAGCAACATTTAATGATAAAAGTCGGTATCTGATCATGAAGCAGTTTCTTAGGTTCATAACACTTAATTATTTATTGCAGTTATTATTTCGTTTGTATGCATGTTTTGACAATTATGGTTATTTAAAATAAAAGGAAATAAACATATAAAGAATGTTAGACTAATTAATAATAATAATCAAAGTGTAAAATAAAAACAATTAATTATTTCACTTTTCATGAAACTAGGGAAGGACAAGATAAGAAATGACATTTTATTATTACATATATTATATAATATCAACATAATGCATCTACAGATAAGACGAGACTTCCCAGATTGGGGTGTGGGGGAGGAATATGACATCATCTACCTCCAGTCCACAACACAGTCTTTTCAGCAGTCCCAAGAAGGCTTCATAACCATTTGCACTACTTCGGTGACCCAGAAGACAGATAAATCTCCAAGCGGCCTCAATGACTCTCTAAACAAATGCAAATGACCAGCTGTTTGCAAGGACTTTAAATCCTTCCATTCCCCACTCAGAGCTGAAGAAGCTTCTTAGATGAAAAGTGAAATGTCTTTAAATAAAAACAAGAAAGTCTTTGGGACATCACCATACTATAAATCTGAACTTCAATTGTAGTCTCAAGGGATGATAAAATTGAACAAAGCAAAAAAAAAAAAAAAGCACAGGGTGAGTAGACAGGCCTTCTTTGCAAGGGCTGGAATTTAGAAATCACTGTGGGTAGAACTTTACCTCAAATTTTGGATATTATGCTCATCAAATAAAATACCATCTTTTGTTCCTTACTGCTTAAGCATTGATTTGGTAGATAGCTTCAGACCCCAATAATGGAGCATCACAATGGAGATGGTTGAAGAACTAAGAGGCAATCCCCCCTCCCCCCCCCCACACACATCCAGCTACTTGCCTCCCCATCAATTAACTATAATTCTATCTTGATTGCAGTTTCCATTTTCATTGTTTTAGAAATATTTTTCTTTTATGATTTTAATGCATTTAATGGCATAAGCCTCCCAGAGTTGTTTCGAAACAAGATGAATGGCAAAAAGGCCAAATGAATGAACGAACAAACAAACAAACATTTGAAACAAGTTTACCAGTCAGTGGGTGGTGTCCTCTTTAGGCCATTTAAAAATGAAGCACATCACATCTTTCCATCTTTGTAAAAACTTTTATTTTTTGTAATATTTTGTAATATACAGTAAAGAGGTGATTTTAGAGTTCTTTTTGGAAAACTTTATAAATGCTTTTTGAAACTGATTTAAAGACTATGAAGGTAATTGCAAAGAATCTCTAGTGTGGGGAAAAAGTGTTCTTGTTTGCTAATCAATTGAAAAAACAAAACCTTGAAAGTGGATTACAAGAGCACAAGATGATTACTTTAAAGGGATCGTGTTATTTATGGGCCAGTAAAATGCTAGAACTTTTTAACACTTTACTTCAACCAGAAATGACTAGTGAAGGCAAAGAAATCCTTTAGGATACAACTGAAATGGATTGACTGGAGTTAGAAATGCACTTGGATGACCACTTAAAAATTGAACAAGACATTGTGGATTACCCTGACAGACTGAAATATATACATATTGTTTTTGTTTTGATCATGGAAAGATAATAAGAATTTTGAAAAGAAGAAAAGATGATAGAAGAAAACAGGAAGCAGGATTTTTTATTTATGTATTTGCTTGCTTGTTTGTTTATTGGATTTAAGAATGGTTGGGAGAAAAAATGAATATAACCTATATACAATATATACACATACACATACACATACAGTACATATATACGTAGGTACATATATATGTATGTATGTATGTATGTGTACACACACACAAACACACACACACAAACACACACACACACACACACATCATGCCAGACTAATCTTATTGCATTCTTTGACAAAGTGACAAAATTAGTGGACCAGAGGAATGCCGTCAATATAGTTTACTTGGACTTCACTAAGGCATTTGATAAGGTAGACCATAACCTACTACTAGATAATGTAGAAGAATGTGGGTTAGACAGCATCACCACCAGATGGATTCGTAACTGGCTGACCAACCACACTCAAAGTGTAGTCCTCAATGGAACGGCATCTACATGGAGGGAGGTATGCAGTGGAGAACCCCAAAGCTCTGTTTTGGGCCCAGTACTCTTCAACATCTTCATCAATGATTTGGATGAGGGAATAAATGGGGAACTCATCAAATTTGCAGATGACACAAATATAGGTATAGGTGGTATACACAGTATAGGTGGTACCTTGCTCAACAGTAGTAACTGTGAAAGGGATCTTGGAGTCCTAGTGGAGAACCATTTAAATATGAGCCAGCCGTGTGCAGCAGCTGCCAAAAAAGCCAACAGAGTTCTAGGCTGCATCAACAGAGGAATAGAATCAAGATCATGTGAAGTGTTAATACCACTTTATAATGCCTTGGTTAGGCCACACCAGTGACGTGCGGTGAGGTTTATGACTGGTGAGGCACAGACACAGTGCTGGGTTTCAAATATTTTTAGACTTGTGGACTTCAACTCCCAGAATTCCACAGCCAGGCATGCTCAGTTCCAATTTAAAGCGACAGCATTTGTTTTTCTCCTTTGCTCCTTCTTTCTTTTTCTTTTTCTTCTCCTTCCCCTTCTTCCTCCCTCTCTCCCTTCCTCCCTCTCTCTCAAACACACACACACACACACACAGACACAGAAGTTGGATTGGACTATCTCTCCTACCCCTTCCCTCTCTCACTCACTCTCAAACAAACCCCCCACACACAAAAGTTGGATTGGATATCTTTTCCAGTGGCTTGAAAGCAGCTCCTCTGCCATCCCCCCCCCATTCCCCTGCTGCCTTTCCCAAACACCTCCACCATTGCAAATGCAGCCTGCTGTCTGGGTGGGAAATGCCTGGAACACAATAAAGCCCACCCACCACCTCCTGCTGGCAGGTTGGGGTGGGAGGAAAGGCAGAGAAGCCGGAGGGGAGCCGAGCCTTCCAAAAGAAAGAGGCTGGGGGGAAGTGTGTGTACTACAGCATGGCTCTTTGCCTGGCTTCCTGCCTCCTCCTGTGGTCTCCTCAGTGCTCGCTTGTGCTCTCCCTCCCCAAGTGTAGTTTGATTGCAGGTGGAGCCACGTTGCCTTTTCAAACTTGTAATCAGTGAAGCTGGGCTAGATTTTTATATAGTTTTATCCAGCTGTGTGTGTGTGAGAGAGAAATGAATGGGGGCCTGGGGAGGAAGTCACTACACTTGGGGAGGGAGAGCACCAGTGAGGTTAAGCAGAGTCATCCACGGTGAGGCAGCAACTAGCTCAGCTTTTTCCTTTTCCTTTTTTTTTTCATGATGAGAGTGGTGAGGCTGTGCCTCACTTGCCTCACCTGACTGCACGTCACTGGGCCACACCTGGAATACTGCATTCAGTTTTGGTCACCACGATGTAGAAAATATGTGGAGACTCTAGAAAGAGTGCAGAGAAGAGCAACAAAGATCATTAGGGGACTGGAGACTAAAACATATGAAGAACGGTTGCAGGATCTGGGTATGTTTAGCTTAAGAGAAAGAAGGACTAGGGAAGACATGATAGCAGTGTTCCAATATCTCAGGGGTTGCCACAAAGAAGAGGGAGTCAAGCCATTCTCCAAGGCACCTGAGGGAAGGACAAGAAGCAATGGGTGGAAACTAATCAAGGAGAGAAGCAACTTAGAACGGAGCAGAAATTTCCTGACAGTTAGAACAATTAATCAGTGGAACAAAAGTTGTCTCCAGAAATTGTGAATGCCCCAACACTGGAAGTCTTTAAGAAGATGTTGGATAGCCATTTGTCTGAAACGGTATAGGGTTTCCTGCCTAGGCAGGAGGTTGGACTAGAAGACTTCCAAGGTCCCTTCCAACTCTGCTATTGTATTGTATTGTATTGACATACATTTATACATAAAACACACATACATATACAGTATAGACACACACATATACACCAGTGACGTTCAGTTAGGGGAGGCAGGGGAGGCACAGAACAGTTGTCTGAAATGGTATAGGGTTTCCTGCATAGGCAGGGGGTTGGACTAGAAGACCTCCAAGGTCCCTTCCAACTGTACTATTGTATTGTATTGTATTGAGTTCTGTGTCTGTGTTTCCCAGAAATGTCAGTTAATGCACCAAATGGGGTTTGATACTTTAATGATTTTTTAATTAAATAGAAAAAATGAGTCATTTCTTTATGTTGGTAGAAATGGGCTCCCAATTATAATAAATGTGTTTCCCCTCATTTTGCTGTTCAGCGTATGGGAAAGCGTGTGGGGAAGGGGTGGGTTCCAGCAGCTGCTACTGCCAGTTGGCTCAGGGTCACTTTGCGTGTGCATGCATTGGGCGCATGCACAGTAAAACGGAAATTTCTGTCCACATGCGAAAAAGCCAAAAAGAAGATGGGAGAACTGGTTTGTGGGCATGGCAGGCCTGGGTCACTTCCAGTTCCATCGAACCAGGCCACCAAGCTACTAACGGTTTGGCCAAACCAGTATGAACCAGAGACCAGGACTCCTTTCTGTTGAAGCACATTTTTTTCTTATTTATGTTCAGGACAAAAGGATGGGCCTAAAGAAGGGAGGATTCCCCACCTTTTACATTATGTAAATTGATGCATACTGTTCTGACCGAGGCTTCCCAAGAGCATGAAACAAGTTCCTGGTCCCAGAAAAAAACCCTTTCATTAATTTCAGTGAATTCTGCTCATTCACAGGCGGCAAAGTCTTTCAAAGGAGGATTTATAGTCACAGACCTTATCTGGCTTGGAGAGCTGACAGGCTGATCTCTACAGAACCTATGAAAGAATCTCGGAAAGTCACTATCTGATTAGCGAACTTATTGTCTCCTGCAAACTCCACTCCCCCTTCGCTCCTCTTTTATTTCCTCTGGGAGGGGCCATTCATCATCTGGTCTTACTCCCAATTTGACCTCTGTTCTTTAGTAGTTCCCTCCTCTGGTAACTCTGGGCATGTGCACATTGGGAACAGGCTCCAGCTGTTCGTCTGCCTCACTGATGTCTGTCTCTCAAGGTAGCTGAATGCTGGCATATGGCTCTGGCCGCCTCTCTGCCTCCAACACAGAGCCCTCAACAGAGCCTTCCCCAGACTCCAGGAATGGCCCATGTTCATCCCCAACCTCCTCACTGTCTGAATCTGCTGCCAGCTCCTCTGGCTGCTGGTGGGCCACAACACATACAAGGGATTGGGAACAGAAGCAAGTGAAAAGATCGGGTGTGGGTAACAGCAAGTATGTGATTGGGCACAGGACATCAAGATCTATTGAGATCCACCAGGCAATTAGTTCATAAATAAATATAGTAATGACTCCACATCCCATAATATCTTACTCTGCCACTGAAGAAGCTTCTTGGATGAGAAGCGAAATGCCCTAAAGAAAAATGAGAAAATCCAGTTGCCTTTGATATAAAAGCACCTTTGGGACAAACGTGGCATGGATGAATGACAACCTCTATAGATCTCTGCACATAGGTCCCCAAAAGAACTCATGATCCCCAGGGAAGAAATTGCCTCTCACTGTAATTATCACCATCCTGACTTTTGAAAACTCTTCTGTCACTTCTCCAGTGGCTGCCTTTGGTGTAAACATCAGATGGAAGCAAGATGCAAAGGTCTTTGCCTCACAAAAGGGTGCATAAATAAACTAGTACTCTCCGTGGCACAATTTTTGGGACATTCAGGGACTGTGCTTCTCCTTTCCTTTCTCTCCTTTCCAGGTGAAGTTCTGTTTATCTCTCTCTCTCAGTCAACAAAGTTACTCTCATTTCCATATTGTGAGAGTGCTTCAAATTCTTCAAACTCTCTTGTTCTTCCTCAGAAACAGGAAGGGGATTGATTCAGCCCCAGGAATTATGGACCACCTGCTTCTGCTTCTGCTTCTGATGCTGCTGCTGATGTCCCAGCCAGTCTCTGGGAAGCTGAGAATGAAGTGCCTGCTGAGTTGGAAGGAGCAGGAGGGGAAAAAACTATGGAGCTATTACAGGCCAGGAGACCACTTCATTAGCATAGTCTCCATTGCCACAGTAATGTCCCATATAATGCTGCCTTTCAACACAGCTCCTTATACTCAATCTCCCTCGTAAGTCATTCAGTGGGATGCAGTTGCATTTTCTCCGTTTGCACTTCTAACATTCTTCTTTTCTTTCAGTTACTCTTATCTTGCGGTGATGGGTAACTATAATTTGCTTCTTGTTTTGGACTCTTTTAGCTTAAGACTGAATGGGCTGGTGGAGAAAATAAATGAAAATATACTTTGTTGTTGTTAGAGATGATGTTTATCATGAACATTTTTTACTGTAGCTCATTGATTGACCCAGTAATAATCCTACAGTTCATTTTTGCCATTCAACAAGTCAAGAAGAATTCTCAGCTTTTGTACAATCTCACACTTGGCTACAACATCCATGACAACTATTTAAACAACCTTGGCACTTCTGATGCCTTGCTGGACATGCTCTCTACTGGAGAAGCCAATATTCCCAACTACAGCTGTGGAAAGAAGGACAACGTGATGGCTGTTGTTGATGGATCTCTTGATGACATCTCCATTCAGATTTCAACATTAGTAGGCACCTACAAAGTCCCACAGGTTTGTTTTTGTGTTTCTCTATCTGGTAAAGTGAGCAGGTTATTGGTGGTTGGGTAATAGATTCAATCATATCTTTTCTATGGAATTCACAAGCTGATTTTCACCATGGCCATTGCGGTGGCTAGGGATTGGGATCCACAGTGGGGAGGCAGCCTAAACATTGATGTGAGTAAGTCTTAAGGAACTGGACACAAAGTTAAATATGGAACATTTAAGCAAATTTTAAAATGAACTGATTTGCATTTGCAGTGCTCTAGAGATAGAAGACATAACACATCTATTAAAAGAATGCCAATTTTATTAGAAAAAAGAAAGGGCAATATCTTAGACCCCAGATTAGACAAATGATTATATTCAATATTGCTAATATTCTGCATGTTGTATTCTTTATCTTGATATGGCTTAGGGGTTAAAAAAAACAGTTAACTATTCTAATATGTTTGTGAGAACCACACTGGATGTGTTAAAAGCTTACATTTTGGACTTGATCTGATCTAAATATATTATTCTTCATTGCTTTTTCAGATCAGTTTTGGAATTGTTCCAGAGGCTCTGAGTGATAAAAGTCAATTTCTTTTTTTCCATGAGATGCTGCCCAAAAATGGGTTCCAATACTCAGGAATTGTCCAACTTCTCTTCTATTTCAGATGGACTTTGATTGGTCTCTTTCTACCAGACACAGAGGAGGGAGAAAATTTCATGAGGACTTTCACTCCTATGCTTGTCAGGAATGGAATTTGTGTCGTTATCTCACAACAATTCTCAATGACTAGACCTACAGAACCTCTCAGAAATGCCATCTCCAAGTGGAAACAAGTCAATGTCTTTGTTCACTTCGTAAAATTTGCTTCTCTTGTGGATAGAGTTCGCCACATCCATTTAATAATGGAAGGTTTGCCGGGAACCATTAAAGGGAAAGTCTGGATCACCACAATCGTGGAGAAAGTGACAGTGACAAGGCATTCACTTTTCAAATATATCCATAGTATTTGGACCTTTGCTTTTCAGGAAAGAAATATATGGCCAAATGATGACGCCTTTCCATCCAGCCTTTTTAGGGATTCCAAATTTGAAGACCAGTCTTTTCGCTGTTCTTTTTCAAAGCATGTCCTTTCTGTCAAGGGCAGGAGACGATGTACCCAGATAGCACCACTGGACACACAAGAGAAAAGGAACAGAGTTCAGATAAAAATTGACTATCGTTTTTACAGTGTTGTTAAGACTCTGGCCCATGTCTTGAATGTAGCCTATTCCTCCATATCTAGGAGGAGAAAAGCGGACAAGAAAGAGAGATTGGGAGTGCCAAGGCTAGAGCCATGGCAGGTATGGGCTCCTGACAAGGATCTATCAAACCTAGTTCCTACTTAGAAAAAATATCCAATGCCCCTCAAGGGGAGCCATTACATTTAAAATGTATATATTGTTTATTTTTATTTATTTTTGTATTTTGTCAAGCATGTATTAAACAACATATATATTTATAAACATGATTATGGATACATGAAGTGGATATGAATAAAAAGAAAAATTAGGACAGGGATGGTAAGCATGTTGGTGCACTTATGCACACAGCTTTGAGACCTCTTAGGAATGGGATGAGGTCAACAATAGACAGTCTAGAATAGAATAGAATAGAATAGAATAGAATAGAATAGAATAGAATAGAATAGAATAGAATAGAATAGAATAGAATAGAATAGAATAGAATGGCAGATTTGGAAGGGACCTTGGAGGTCTTCTCCTCCAACCTCCTGCCTAGGCAGGAAGCCCTACACCACTTCAGACAAATGATTATCCAACTTCTTCTTAAAGACTTCCAGTGACTTCCACTGATTAATTGTTCTCACTGTCAGGAAGTTTCTCCTCAGTTCTAAGTTGCTTCTCTCCTTGATTAGTTTCCACCCATTGCCTCTTGTTCTGCCCTCAGGTGCCTTGGAGAATAGTTTGACTCCCTCTTTTTTGTGGCAGCCCCTGAGATATTGGAACACTGCTATCATGTCTCCCCTAGTCCTTCTTTCTCTTAAGCTAAACATACCCAGTTCCTGCAACCGTTCATCATATGTTTTAGTCTCCAGTCTCCTAATCATCTTTGTTGCTCTTCTCTGCACTCTTTCTAGAGTCTCCACATCTTTTTTACATCGTGGGGACCAAACCTGAATGCAGTATTCCAAGTGTGGCCGTACCAAGGCATAAGTTTAAGGTTAAAGTTTTGGGGGTTTGGGGAAGAAACCACCGAGTCAGGTAGTGCATCCCAGGCATTGACCACTCTGTTGCAGAAGTCGTATTTTCTGCAGTTGAGTTTAGAGCAGTTTACCTTAGGTTTGTATCTATTGTGAGCTCTTGTATTGTGGTTGAAGCTGAAGTATTCATTGACAGGTAGGACATTGTAGTGGATAACTTTATGTACTATGCTTAGGTCAGAACAAAGGGGGCACAGCTCTTAGTTGTCTAAGCCCAAAATTTCAAGTCTGGTGGCATAAGGGATTCTGTTGCGAGGAGTGGAGTGGAGGACTCTTGTCGTAAAATATCTCTGGACCCGCTCAATTGTATTGATGCACTGCAGGTTCCAGACAGATGGGCTGCATTCGAGAATTGGTCTAGCAAATGTTTTGTATGCTCTGGTTAGCAGTACAACATTACCAGAGAAGAAACTACACAAGATTAGGTTAACAACTCTTAATGCCTTTTTGGCAATGTTATTACAGTGGGCTCTGGCACTTAGATCATTAGATATGAGTACTCCAAGGTCCTTGACAGAGTGAAGGTCATCTACAAGGTCTTGTCCACACAGTTTGTATTTGGTATTCTGATTTATTTTGCCAATGTGTAAGACAGAACATTTGTTGGGTGAGATTTGAAGTTGCCAATTGTTTGACCATTCTGATACATAATCAAGGATTTTTTGAAGGGTAGCAGCATTGTTGGTGGTGTTAAATAGTTTTCCATTGTCAGCAAAGAGAACGCAGTTGCTTGTAATATGACCGCAAAGGTCATTTAGGTAAAGTATAAAGAGTATTGGTCTCCTAAAACACTGCCTTGGGGGACACTGCTGTTAACAGGTGCAGGATTTGATAGGGCACTCCCTATTTTGACCACTTCTTATCTATCTGACAGGAATGTAGCTATCCAATTATGCAGGGATCCAGAGATGCCATAAGATTTAATTTTAAAAGTAGTTCATCGTGTACCACTGAATCAAAAGATTTACAGAAGTCTATGTAAATTGCGTGTATCGCTTTGCCTTGCTCAAGTTGTGTAGTCCATATGTTTTTGCAGTGTAGGAGTTGTAGATTGTAGGATAAGTTTTTCCTGAAACCAGTTTTTTTGTTAGAGAGCAGGTTGTTCATTTCTAAGTGGAGGGTAACCGATTGGTTTATGATTGATTCCATGACTTTGCAGGTGACGCCACATGAAGAGATTGGTCTGTAATTTTCAACTAGGCTGGGGTCTCCCTTTTTGAAGATAGGGATGACTGTGGCTAGAGACCATAGGATGGGCAAGGAGCTTACTCTGAAAGATTTTTCAAAGATTATGCTTAGAGGCTCTGCTATGGCAATGGAAACCATTTTTAAGAAGTAGGCACATAGTCCATCAGGTCCAAGAGATGGAGATGGTTTTAGGCTGCATAGTGCCTTTTCAACGTTATCTTCTGTAAAATTGATTTGTGTTAGATCGTTGTAATTATTTGTGGTAGGACTAGGAAATATTGGGCATGAGCCATTGCTGTTTAGAAAAACTGAGATGAAGAATATGTTAAAGATTTTGGCTTTAATGACTTCATCATTACAGTCTTTGCCGTTAGGTCCTTTCAGGGGTGGGATGGATCTTAAGTCTTTAAATTAGTTGTTAACAAAATTATAGAAGGCACTGTTGGATTTCATGCACAAAAAGTTTTCCTCTTGTTTGATGTGATAATTGAGGCATTCATTCTTTATCTGGTGAAATCAGTTTTTATAGCAGCTTTTAAAGTTAGCAACGTAGCCAGTTTTGTTTTTTTGTCAGAGAGATTTTTTTTGGGGGGGGATTGGAGCTTCCATATTGCTATGGGTAATTTGTTTTTCTTGGTTTTGGAAGTTATTAGTGGTACTCAGTGACGTGCGGTGACATTTATGACTGGTGAGGCTGGTGACGTCATCAAACCACGTGGTTGCTCCGATCGCAGGGGCGCAGCCCAAACGGAGAAGTTTCCTCAGCTCCAGCCTCAATCAGCGCAACCGCGGCCCCCTTCATCTTGCCTCAGGAATGAGGGGAATGGGACCATGTGTGCAGGGGAAGGGGATCTCTGCTAATCTGACGCTGTGTGCTGAGGAGCCGCCTGCACACATGGTCCCATTCCCCTTGCAAGGATCCCGGGATCGCCCGATGCAAAAAATGCCTAGGTACCGTGTTTCCCCGAAACTACAACCTATCCCGCGCTCACTGACCTAGCGTTATCCTGAAAGCACCAAGTTACAGGAGCCGGGGGTGGGGGGAGCGCTCACGTTGCTTGCCGCCTTTGGTATACTGCTAGGTTGGGGAGTGGCGTTCTGTCCGTCCAGAGGGGAGAGTTGCCGGGCGGCTGCTCTCTTGTGAACTGGCTCCCAAAGAGCCGGGCACAGCCTCAGGGGCGAAGCAGCCATGAGGTAACCATGCTCACGAGCAGCTGCTCGGCAAATCCCCTCTCCAGCCGGGCCACCGCCGCTGCTGCCACCGCCCACTGCCGCTGCCGCCGCCGCCGCCCACCGCCACCGCTGCCCGCTGCCGCCCGCCGCTGCCCCGCTCCGCTCCGTGCATAACATCCAAACTCCAAAACTTCCAGCATCGGCCGCTCTAGGAGTGCTCTCTATGGTGGGCCGGCTGCCGGACAGAGAGTTTTCCGGACAGAGTCTTCCAGCAGCCGGCCCACCATAGAGAGCACTCCTAGAGCGGGCGATGCTGGAAGTTTTGGAGTTTGGAAGTTATGCGCAGAGCAGAGCGGGGCAGCGGCGGGCGGCGGTGGGCGGCGGGCGGCGGCGGGCGGCCGTGGCGGTGGGCGGCGGCAGCGGCGGTGGTCTGGGAGAGCTGCGCAAGTGCTTGGTGAATGGTGCTTTTCCCGGCTGGAGAGGGGATTTGCGGGGCGGCGGCTCAGGTCAGTGAATGGCGCTTTTCCTGGCTGGAGAGGGGATTTGCCGGGCGGCTGCTCGTGAGCATAGTTACCTCATGGCTGCTTCGTCCCTGAGGCTGTGCCCGGCTCTTCGGGAGCCAGTTCACAAGAGAGCAGCCGCCCGGCAACTCTCCCCTCTGGCCGGACTGCTGCTGCTGAGATGTCCAGGGAGGCTAAACCAAGCCGCGCGCCTCTCCCAGCCACTTTCACGGCTTCCTGGAGTAATTCTTTTTTATTTTCATGATGAGAGTGGTGAGGCTCCGCCTCCCCTGCCTCCCCTGACTGCACGTCACTGGTGGTACTTATATTTTAATGACTATTTGGACTTCGAGCAAAAAAAATATATTATAATAGTCTTTGGCAGTGTTACAGTCAGTGAATAGAATGTGCCAATCAAGAGATGAGAGGTCGGTGTCTATGAGATTATAGTTGGCTTTTTTAAAGTTATACTTGGGTATAATTATATTTATAATTGTAAATATATTTTACAATTTAAATACATTCAATTTAAATAATGTAAATACAATTTAAATAAATGTTACAATTTAATTTAAAACCTTAATGGTTTTTTAATTAGCATGATAGAATTTTACATTCATAAATTTCAGCCGTGGTGGCATAGTTAGAATGCAAGTATTGTTGGCTAACTCACTGCTCACTACCAGGAGTTTGATCCTGACCAGTTCAAGGTTGACTCAGCCTTCCATCCTTCCAAGGTTGATAAAATGGGGACCCAGATTGTTGGGGGCAACATGCTGATTCTATAAACCACTTAGAGACAGCTGTAAAAAGAACTGTGGTATATAAGTCAAAGTGCTATTGTTATTCACACAAATAATTAAGGTGGGGATTGAACACCTCTTGTTCACTTGCTCAGCTTTAAAATTGCTCCTCCTTGTAGGATGTTTCAAGTTGCTTTCAAAATTCCTGGATGTTTCCATTCTAGTTCCATCCCTTTCTGGAGAAGAATGGATTTTGCAATTTTTCCTGGGAGAAACTATACTTGGACCAAAGTGGAAATGTAGCAGCAGATCTGAATATCATAAGTTGGTTGCTTTACCCCAAGAAGGATTCCATCAAAGAGCAAGTGGGGAGCTTTGAAAGACAGAGGCTTATTATCAACCAAGATGCTCTTTCACGGCTAAAGTTGCTCAACAAGGTGGTTGAAAATATTGGCAACTTTTCTCTGTCTGTATAGTTGGTGTTAGTATCCCCTGAAAGAGCAGGCTCAGGTCTTTTTAAAGAGCCCATAACTGACCAGAGTTATTTATGCCTCTGCCTCAACTGACTGGGATAGGCCTCCTGCTGCTAGGAAAGGGATCCAAGATCTTCAGGCAAAGAGGAACCATAATGATGTCAGGTTCCAAATAGCATCCAAAAGTAAATCAGAGTCAGAGGCAAAGTATTGCTCAAAGTTCCAATTTATTAAAAGAGCCATGTTGGCACATCTGGGAAAACCGTCTGATGTGAGATAATGCCTTAATCTAGAAAAATAAAGGACTGAAAGTTACCTTGACCCCTCCAAAAAACTTTCTTGACTCTTGAAATAATGAGATAATGAGGGTCAATTTGTAATGAAATGCTACTTAGATTTGATCTTTGGCTTGGAAGCCATCTACAAACCCTTTGAATGCAATTCTTTATTCTGATTGTCAGCTACCTTAAGTCTTCCACTGAAACAAAAAGTGATCTAAATTTAAGTAATAAAGAAATGTGGGTCTGTCTTTCCATATCATCTAATTCTAATTTTGAGAGACGGTGGAGGATAAGTGGTTCTGCAGTGCTATGGTTCTTGGGCAGAGATGGGATTCAGCAGGTTCTGACCAGTTCTGGAGAATGGTAGCAGATATTTTGAGTAGTTTGGAGAAGTGATAAATACTACCTCTGACTGGCCCCGCCCCCATCTATTCTCTGCCTCCTGAGTCCCAGCTGATCGGGAGGAAATGGGGATTTTGCAGTATCCTTCACCTGCCACACCCACCAAGCCACGCCTACAGAACTGGGAGTAAAATTGTTTGAATCCCACCACTGTTTTTGGGGGCTCAAAGAGTTGGACACAACTAGCAATTAAAGACAAAACTGTAATTGTTCAATGGAAAGGACCTCGTCTTGAATACCTCACTTGGCCTTAGAAATATCCCTTTCCCACACAGGACTCATGCGCATGAAAAGGGAAAAGGTGCCTGACTTACCCTTTTTGAGTGACACATTCTCATGACTTCACCTCCACTCGTCCTCACTATAATTCCAGGAACTAGACAGAAATCTTTAGTCTTTTTTCACCAGCATGGCAGCTGTATGAATGAAAATATAAGCATACAGATATGACTAAATAATACCTCATTTGAGGTAGAAAGCCCTAGTTTGTGAGGAATTTTTTCTTTATTTTTTAATTGGAAGAAGGATTTGGATTATTTTCAAAGGGAAGTGGCTTTGGAGTGGTGCGATGGCCTAGAGGTGAAGCTCTCACCTCATAATCAGGAGGCTGTGAGTTCGATCCTATGTAGAGGCAGATATTTCTCTCTCGGGAAACACTGAGAATATATCTGCTGAACACAACTCCGCATTGGCAACAGGAAGGGCATTCGGCCATTAAGCACTCTGCTAGCTCCATTCAGTTGACCAGACTCCACCCCACAAGGGATTATGGGTCATTAAGAAGTAGCTTTGCAGTATTTTCTGTAGTCCAGAAGAAACCTTTTCCTCATCAGAAGTTTCTTTCTTAAGCATAGCTTAATTTTATAAAAATTTTGGCAGACGTTTTGGAATGAATTTTGTTTTTCTGCTTAGTCTCTGCCTCAGTCCAAATGTGTGGACAATTGTCAACCTGGATTTGAAAAACGGGGTCGGAAAGAAGAACCCATTTGCTGCTACGATTGTATTCCTTGTCCGGAAGGGACCATCTCCACACAGGAAGGTGAGTGACACCAGAGGAAAGGGCATTGGATTCAACCAGAGCATTTGATCAAAGTGCATGTTAAAAGACATTTTATTCTTCATTGCTATTTTTAACATCTCCAATTTATTCCATAATGGGAGGAATAAGAGCTTGAATAAGATCCAATCCATTTCTGTGTTTTTGTAAATGCTCATTGATATCTAATGCCTGATCCTAATAAGAATGGAGACTGAATTCTTTTTAGGTGATAAAAAGTAAATAAAAAGCAATAAAATAAAGGGCTGCCACAAAGAAGAGGCGGTCGACCTATTCTCCATAGCACCCAAAGGAAGGACAAGAAACAATGGATGGAAGCTTATCGAGGAGAGAAGCAACCTAGAACTAAGGAGAAATTTCCTGACAGTGAGAATAATTAATCAGTGGAACAACTTGCCTCCAGAAGTTATAAATGCTCCAACACTGGAAGTTTTTAAGAAGAGATTGGATAACAATTTGTCTGAAATGCTATAGGACTTCCTGCCTAAGAGGGGGTTGGACTAGAAGACTCCCAAGGTCCCTTCCATCTCTGTTATTCTGAATTGATTACCTGGCACTCTCTTCATTTTTTGGCAGTTCTTTTTTAATGATTGAATGATTTTGAATCCTAGTTACTTGGCACATGAAAATTTGTATTGTTCAAATTGTTGGGTTCCCTACATTGTTCCATACTATACCATTACTGTCAAGTTTCCTAATGATGCCGTAACTGATTCATAATAATCGAACCAATGTTTTAATAGAAAAACCAGGGATTTATTAATAGCTTCATTAGGGCAGATTTGTTTGCAGCCAAATCTTTGCTTTGTTTATCTGCTTCTGGACTTTACCCCTGTTCCTTCCCTCCCCTCAGTCTGTGTCATAAATCACGTTACCCAATAGATACACCCGTTCCAACCCAGCAGCAATAATCTGAGATCCCATTCCAGCTGACAGTATGCGTGGAATTCACTCCCACTCATTCTGTTGCCATGACAACACGGTGAGTTCACAACTACTATGTAAGCTACACAGGCTCCCAGTTTCTCTCCAAGTGCAATTAAATTCACTTTCAAAGCTCTACTAGGCATAGGAACAGGTATCTCTGGGCTTCTTCTCCCTGAAGATATCTACTTGTCCCACCATTGCAGATCTAATAGACACACTGTATGTTCCCTAAAATATTGACACCATACAGTTACTCCAAAGCCTGCCCTTTTTTGTTGCAGCTCCTGCCCTTCTGAACACCCTCCCCATTGAAACCCTAACCTCCTAAACAGCCCCCCAATCATAAAGCTATGGAGATTTTTTCCTCCAGGCTTTGGGATGAAGTGATTACAACAAGGCATATTGGTTCAATGAAGGCATATTTTTATCTTTCTATGTCTATATCTATATTTCTGTTTACCAATTACTAGGGTTTTCATGTCTCTCAGTGTCAGCTGTTATCCAGAGAAGGTCTTTCTTGGAAGATGAAAGGAAGGAGTATAAAAATAATATTACTTACTGTTTTCTCAGATACTGAAAAATGCACCAAGTGCCCAGATGATCAATATCCAAATGATGACAGAATCCAATGTATCCCCAAAAGAATATCCTTCTTGTCCTATGACGAACATCTGAGCGTCATCCTGGTCTCCTTTGCTATACTCTTGTTTCTAACAACATGCTTTGTTTTAGCCATATTCCTTAAATACCTAGAAACTCCCATCGTCAAAGCCAACAACCGGGATCTCTCCTACATCCTCCTCGTTTCCCTCTTGCTTTGCTTCTTGTCCTCCTTTCTCTTCATTGGACGACCAAGGAAAGCCACCTGCTTTCTCCAACAAACCATGTTCAGCATCGTCTTCTCAGTAGCTGTGTCTTGTGTGTTAGCGAAAACAATAATGGTAGTGCTGGCCTTCCTGGCCACAAAACCAGGGAACAGGGTGAGGAGATGGTTGGGGAAGAGTTTGGCCAACTTCATCATCCTTTCCAGTTCTGCTGGAAAGATTGTAATTTGTGCAATCTGGCTGGGAGTTTCTCCTCCATTTCCTGATTTTGATCTGCATTCCCAATCAGGAGTGATCATCCTTCAGTGCAACGAAGGCTCTGTCACCATGTTTTATGTTGTTCTCTCCTATATGGGCTTCCTTGCTGCCATTTGCTTCACAGTGGCTTTCCTGGCCAGAAACCTGCCTGGGGCGTTCAATGAAGCCAAACTGATCACCTTCAGCATGCTGGTCTTCTGCAGTGTCTGGATCTCCTTCCTGCCCACCTACTTGAGCACCAAAGGGAAATCCATGGTGGCCGTGCAGGTCTTCTCCATCTTGGCTTCTGGTGCTGGCCTGCTGGGCTGCATCTTCTTCCCCAAGTGCTACATTATCATCCTGAGACCAGATCTAAATAGAAAGCAACATTTAATGATAAAAGTCGGTATCTGATCATGAAGTAGTTTCTTAGGCTCATAACACTTAATTATTTATTGCAGTTACTATTGAGTTTGTATGCTTGTTTTGACAATTTAAAATAAAAGGAAATAAACATACAAAGAATGTAAGTCTAACTTATGATAACCCTCAAAGTGTAAAATGAATTAATTAATAATTTAAATTGTCATGAAATTAGAGAAGGACAAGATAAGAAATAAGATTTTATTATTATATATATTATATAATATCAACATAATGCATCTACAGAGAAGACGAGACTTCACATATTGGGGTGTGGGGGAGGAATATGACATCATCTATCTCCAGTCCACAACATAGTCTTTTCAGCAGTCCCAAGAAGGCTTCATAACCATTTGCACTACTTTGGTGACCCAGAGGACACAGATAAATCTCCAAGTGGCCTCAATGACTGTCTACAAGCCTCCTAAAGGCTATGCCTGCCCAGGAACGTGCGGTCAGGGGAGGCAGGGGAGGCAGGGGAGGCAAGGCCTCACCTCTCTTCATGAAATAATAGTATATAATAATAATATATATTTCGTCCCATCCCTTTTACACGGCTCCCGCTAAGTTCCAGTAAGGAGAACAGCTTTTGGGGAGTGAAGAGGAAGAGGAGGGAGGAGGAGGAGGAGGAGGTGCCAGAGCGACGCCGAGGCGGTCCGGGCAGATGAAAGAGTGAACGAGTGAGCGATGGAGGATCAGGCAGCCTGATCCTCGGTTGCTCGCCCGCCGGACTGCCTCGGCGCCACTCTGGCTACCT